>NW_006238986.1:517887-602999 GCF_000226075.1 Solanum tuberosum | reverse complement strand
ACTCGAGATCATGAGTCGGATAGTTCTTCTCATGTATCTTGAGGTGCCTTGAAGCATAGGCAATTACTTTTCCATGTTGCATAAGGACACACCCTAAACCCACTCGAGAAGCATCACAATATACTACAAACCCATCGGTACCCTCCAGTAAGGTCAAAACTGAAGCGGAGGTGAGTTTATCTTTCAATTCTTGGAAGCTTTTCTCATAAGCTTTCGACCACACAAATTTGGCCTTCTTTTGGGTAAAGGCCATCAATGGAAAAACAATAGAGGAGAAACTTTCAACAAACCTCATATAGTAGCCGGCTAAACCAAAAAGCTTCCAATATCGGTAGGAGTTAGAGGTCTAGGCCAACCTTTGACCTCATCTGCCTTCTTCGGATCTACCTCGACACTCTTACTCAACACAATATGACCTAGGAAGGCAACCGACCTTAGCCAAAACTCGCATTTACTAAATTTAGCATATAATTGGTTATCCTCGAGGACTTGAAACACCACTCTCAAGTGATCCATATGGTCACTCTCACTCTTAGAATAGATCAAGATATCATCTATAAACACAATGATGAACATGCCGAGGTAATTCCGGAAAACCCTATTCATAAGGTCCATAAAAGCCGTCGGGGCATTCGTTAGACCAAAATATATTACTAGGAACTCATAATGACCATATCTTGTTCGGAAGGCTGTTTTAGAAATGTCAACCCCTCTTACCCTTAGTTGATGGTAACCCGAACGAAGATTTATTTCGGAGAAATAGTTAGCCCCTTGAAGTTGATCAAACAAATCGTCAATTCTATGGAGAGGATACTTATTCTTTATAGTCACCTTGTTCAATTGCCGATAATGAATACACATTCTAAGGGACCCATCCTTCTTTTTCACAAACAATACCGGAGCAACCCTTGGAGATATGCTTGGTTGAATAAAACCCTTGTCTAATAAGTCCTTCAATTGCTCCTTCAATTCTATCAATTCAGCCGGAGCCATTCTATAGAGAGGGATGGATATGGGTTGTGTATCCGGCAAAAGATCAATGCCAAAGTCTATTTCCTGTTCGGGAGGAATGCCGAGCAAGTTATCGGGAAAGGCTTCGAGAAACTCACTCACCACGGGTACCGACTTTAAAGAAGGGACTTTGGACTCAACATCCATGACCTTAACAATATGATACATTCATCCTATGGAAATCATTTTCCTAGCTTTTAGACATGAAACAAATTGACCTCTAGGAATAGAATCCCCCCTTCCACTCTAAAATTGGGTCCTTTGGAAATTGAAATTTGACCACTCGGGTCCTACAATCTATAGAAGCGTAACATGCATGCAACCAATCCATTCCTCAAATTACATCAAAATCAAGCATGTCTAATTTTACCAATTAAATCAAAGTGACTTTATGATACAAAGAAATAGGATAACTCCTATAGACTCTTTTCGCCACTACCGAGTTACCAACCGGGGTAGACACCGAAAAAGGTTCTTCTAACACATCGGGGGGCATTTCAAATTTCATAGCCACAAAAGGTGTAACAAATGACAATGTGGCACCGGGGTCTAATAATGCATAAACATCAATGGAAAAGACTTGCAACATACCCATTACAACATCCGGGGAGCTCTCTTAGTCACCTCGTGATTAGAGAGCATAGAAGCGGTTCTTCTTCGGAGCATCAAAATTTGCGCCACTTGGAGGGACTTGCTTGCCCTCTTTCCCTTGAACTTTTAGCATAGGACAATCTCTCTTCATATGACCGTTCTTCCCATAATTAAAGCAACCATCAGTGCCAACTAGGCACTTGCCTTCATGCTTCTTACCACACTTTGCACAATTAGGCCTATCAACATAAGAGCTACCACTATTACCTCCGTGTGGCTTAGGGTTAGACACCCTATCTTTGTTGATCCTAGGAGTGCTAGAGGAGCTTCGGTTGGAAAACCTCTTCTTGAACCTTGGTTTACCTTGAACCTCAAATTTACCCCTGGAAGAATTTCCATCATCGGACCTTGCCCTCTTTACCTTTCTATTCTTCTTCCTAGGCCTTGTCTCTTCAACTTGTTGAGCATATACCTTTAGATGTGAAAAGTCCATATTGTCATAAAGCATTGTCGCACAACATTCTTCCTCAATTGAGTCGGACACACCCGTCACAAACTGGCTCATTTCATCTCTAGGATTACACACCAAAGATGGGGCATATTTGGACAACTCAGTGAATTTCAATGAGTATTCTTGGACACTCATCCCTCCTTATCAACTTTGGCTTCCTTCTTCTCACGGGGAAAGATTCTACCAAGGAACGCTTTCTTGAATACTTCCCAACTTATGGGACCCGCCCTTATAGGACTATTATCTTTCCATTGCGTCTACCATACTTGGGCCACATCTTTCAATTGATACTCGGCTAATTCAGCTTTCTCAATGGAAGTCACCCCCATAGCATCAACTATCTTGTAGACCTCTTCCACAAACTCTTGAGGATCTTCATTCACTTTGGAACCAAAGAACATAGGAGGGCTCATTCTTGTGAAGTCTCTCAGCCTTGAGGCCATGGTGCTCGCATTAGGATTAATACGGGGTCCAACTTCCCTATTTGCATGAGTCCTTATGGCTTGGGCTTGAGTTGTCACGGCTTGTGCTTGTGCCGTCATGACTTGAGTCAATGTTTGGAGAGTCGCCCTTGTTTCCACATTAGTCATAACTACTTCATCATTAGGAACTTGAGGATCTTGAGGAGCTTGGGGAGGAACTCCCTCATTGACATTCTCCTCTTGTGTCCTCCTTGCATTCTCTCTTCTTGTATTCATTTCCTATAATCACAAGAGAGAGGTTAGAAAAAGGACTTTATAGAGTTAGGACTCCAAAGCACGACTAAAGAGTAATGAAAGAAGGGAAAAATCCTAAATATTTTATAGCCTCTCATTCATAAATGTGGCGCGCTTCACACTCATGAACAAGACTCTACTAGACGTGGTTCATGAGACATCAATCCTAGAATTATTCTAAACCTTGTGCTCTGAAAACCAAGTTTGTCACGACCCAGGGGTACCCCCTAGACATAACACGGTAAACTTGACTCCGAAGGGGTCGCATACAATCCCTTAGCATAATCATACACATAAGTCATAGAATAATGCGTAAAAATTAAAACTTTTACAATAGAAGTCAACTTCTTTTTCATAAACGAACATAGGAATCTAGACTTTGCCTCAATCACCATCTAGTACAATAGAGAGTACAAATAGGGTCAAAAGCCATTTACATCAACAAAGTCTCAATATAGGAAATACAATGGAAACTAAGAAATGATAACATCTTGTCCTCGAACTTGAGGACTCACCAAGCCTAGGGAATAGTCAACCCAAGCTTCACTTGTAGTAGGAAGTATATCTCAACGACCGAAACCTGCACTCATAGGAAAAAGTAGAAATATAGGTTAGCACATAAAGTACTAAGTATGGAAGCCATGTACAAATATCATTGAAATATGCATAAAAGGGACATTTAGTTGAAATCATGCCTTTATCAAGTTTGAAAACCAATATGCACATTTATGAAGAAACATAAGTCATACCAACATATAAGCAACCCAAAGTCATACTAGTGCAATGCAAAGGTAAAGTCCCATAACCCTACCAAATTCTAAGTACCACACTTAGATTACCAACTACATACTTATCTTACCTTTGGTTCATCCATAACCGACATACATAATTAAGGAGACATTCATGATCATAATTTGTAACAAGTAAAGTCAACCTTAACACTCATACATAACATATATGCATAATTCATAAGTCTTCATAACATAAGAGAACCTAACCATAACTTCTCTAAAAGTCCACTTGTGCAATGTATGAGTGAAGTCTCAGACCCCCACTCATACTAAGTAATACATCTTAAGAAGTCATAATTAAAGTCCATGTTCTTATCATAGTTCATATTCATATCATATAGGGAAATTTACCTCAACCGACATAGACCATGTGAGCGACATGGAATCCGGTGTTCTACCCCCCACATCAAAAAGAGGTGTCCTACTTGCCTAAGGTAGAACATACATATTAGCTTTTAGGTGGATCCACTAGCTAAGTCCTATGTGGGCACATAGTTATAGGATATGGAGATTGCTTCTAGAAACTCTCACTCTAATATGGAGGCTTCCATCTCTTGAGATACCGTAATGTGAACCCCCCTACTAGTGTGAAGGAACCCATCTCATATTCATATCCGTTCGGTGCTAAGCATAATTCCCTTTAAAAGTCACATTAAGTCTTTTCTTAAGTTTAGGTTCATAAAAGAATGCACTAGGCACTCAACCCAACATACATCATAATAGCTCAAGATTCATTAGAGTGAGAATGTCCTTTCAACTTTAGAGTCATAAACATGTGAGTAAACCTTTCACATTATATTCGTAGTGTGTTCATGAGAATAACCTTTCATTCAACACAATAAGACTATTGTAGTCATAACATGTCATACATAGACATATCATATCATACATAGTCATATCATATCATACATAGTCATGTGTAGGGGTATAAGGAAGAAGGATCTTGCATCAATACCACAATATACACAATAACTAAACACCTCCACCTTTCAAGTGGACAAATAAGCTTAGCATATACATACATACATACTTCATCAACATTCATAAACCCTAGTCATTGCCCTTCAAGGCTAAGAATCAAGATCAACCCTAAATTCAAGAATAAAAAAAATAGATAGGGGAATTTCATGATTCAATAACATAATAAACATAAACATAATCAATTTACAAGCTTACATGATCAATAACCATACCCTAGTTCATAATTTAGGAAGAAGGGGAAATCATGGGTCCAAGGGAGATTTTCATCAAAATCCAACAATACTTCAACATTCCCATCATAAATCATCATAATCAATCATAATAGACCATAATTAAACAATGGAAATTTTTTTGGAAGAAGACCCATGTTGTAGATTGAAAACCCTAGATTTGGGGGATTTGGAAACATAATTTGAAGGGGCTTCTTGGGTGATAGCTACCCAAGAATGAAAAGCATCCATACCTTGACTAAGAATCACCACGAATTTTGGGGAAGAACCTTGAAAACCTACCAACCCTAGCTTCAATGGCTTATTCTTCTTCCTTGAACTTATAAAGAGAAATATTGAGAGATGAGAGGATTTTGGGGAATTATTTGGGTGTTTGAGTTTATGACTTAAAAATAGGTGAAATTGACTTAAAAACAATATATATATATACTTCCCCTAAAAATACACAAAAACACCCCTCATTTAATTGGACTAAAATAGGAGATGACCTAAAAGAACTTCATTTAATGGTCTCCGTCAGGGACCACGACCACCTCCACGAGCCGAGGTGTGGACCACGACCAGTGGTCCCCCTCGTAGAGTTGGGGCTAGCCTCCCTTTTTAGAGCACAAGATCTTTTGGCCAAGTCATCCCCACGGGCCCCTTCACGACTCATGAAGTGGACCACTGCACGTGGTCAAGCCCGTGGAGGGTTGAGGCAGTAGCTATGCTACCTTGCCCTTCATGACACCATACCAAAGTCCTCTTCACAGAGGGATTCACGAGCCGTGGTCCCTTCCGTGTAGGTTAAGGTAGTGTCTAAGACACTTGGGGGCTTTCCTCCTTTGGCCAAGGCAACTCCACGAAGCCTCCCACGGGTCGTAGTCATGACCACGAGCCGTGGTGATAGCCATGGAGTTTGAGGCAGTGCGCTCAAGTTTGGAGCAGCCTTGGCCATTGGCCTTGTCTTGCCCCTTTTGCTCGTCACTTGTCCCTTAGGCCTTGACTCCTAAAACCCCCATATCATGTTTAGATGGTTTACTAACCTATGGGGAGTCATTTTATGATTTTTAACCTTACGTTTAGGCTCTAGTTTAACCTATCATTTTTCGGGGTGTTACATTATCTCCCCCTTGGGAACATTCGTCCTCAAATGACGATTTAGACACCTTACGGAAGTATAGACTCAAGACTAGCAGCCCCACAAACATGCAACATAACAAAATGCACAATTCATAGGATGAAACATCAACTCCATCTCAAGACATAATCAATGCAATCATAAGGAAGTAGAAAACTACCTCTACAGCCCATCAGGCACAAAGTTCATCAATTCGCATAAACATGGGAGGAACTACCTTCTCCAACTCAAAGCAAGCTCAACAACAACTATATAAAGCCAACATAACATTTCATCAAAACCATAGCTAAACATGTTTATCAATTCACCTCATGAAGTCAAATATGCAATCATCATACCAAAATGCAAATCAACATGAGGAACATACAAAACATGAAAACTCGATTTATGCTAAACATGAATTCTCACAAGAACATGCACAACATAAGGTAATCATAAAGAACACTTATAGCACTTATGGCTTCCAAAATAACAAACTCAAGAAACTACTTACCTCAAGTTGGAATAGGAGTAGAAGGAAAAAGATGAGGATAACGGGACTTCATATCGGCCTCGGCCTCCCATGTATCACCCTCAACTAAGTGATTCCTCCATAAAACCTTAATCGAAGTTACTTCTTTGTTGCTTAACCTTTTTACTTGCCAATCCAAAATCTCAATCGGGACTTCTTCATAAGAAAGGTTCTCATCCACTCCTAAACCCTCTAAACGAAGGATGGATATCGAATCACCAATGCACTTCTTGAGCATGGAAACATGAAACACCGGGTGGACCGAAGCCAACTCACTTGGCAAGTCTAATTCATAAGCACCCTTCTCAATACATTTCAAGATTTAGTATGGGCCCACATATCAGGGACTTAACTTTTCCTTTTTACCAAATCTCATCACACCTTTCTTAGGTGATATTTTTAAGTAGACCCAATAACCACTCTCAAATTCTAGATCCCTCTTTCTAACGTCGACATAAGACTTTTGCCGACTTTGAGCCGTCTTCAACCTCTCTCTAATGAGGTGGACCTTTTCAATGGCCTCATAGACTAACTCGGGACTATGTAGAGCAACTTCACCTACCTCAAACCACCCAACCAGAGATCTACACCTCCTTCCATACAATGCTTCAAACGGTGCCATGGCAATACTTGAGTAGTAACTATTGTTGTAGGGAAACTCAATCAATGGAAGATGGTCATCCCAAGTACTCTTGAAGTCAATCGCACATGCCCTTAACATGTCCTCTAGGGTTTGAATGGAGCGTTCCGCTTGACCATCCGTTTGAGGGTGGAAAGTGGTACTAAGCTTAACATTGGTACCAAGTCCTTTTTGGAATGCCTTCCAAAAGTGTGAAGTAAATTGAGCACCCCGATCTGAAATGATAGATAAGGGAACCCCATGAAACTTCACTATCTCATTGATGTACAACTTGGCATAGTCTTCCGCCGAATAAGAAACCTTGACGGGAATAAAGTGGGCTGATTTTGTCATATTATCAATAATGACCCAAATAGAATTGTGTTGCCTTCGAGTACAAGGCAACCCCACAACAAAATCCATATTCACATCCTCTCATTTCCAAGTGGGAATATCAATATATTGGGACAATCCTCCCGATTTTTAAGTGTTTGGCCTTTACTTGTTGGTAATTTGGAAATTTGGCCACAAAACCCGTTATATCCTTCTTCATACCATTCCACTAATAGACTTTCCGTAGGTCACGGTACATCTTGGTGGCTCCCGGATGAATAGAATACTGCAAACTATGGGCCTCCTCCAAAATTTGCTCCCTCAAGCCGTCAATATCCGGAACACATAGTCTACCTTGGTACCTAAGCACCACATCTCCCCCTTGGGAGAAAGACTCAACGGACTTGTTGAGTACCGATTCTTTCAACTCCATTAATATAGGATCAAGGTGTTGCTTGGACTTCACATCAACCACAAATGAAGATTCAGAATCATGATGAACCATGACTCCACCCTCGGTGGAATCCACTAGTTGGACACCTAACCGGGCCAACCTATGTACATCATGAACTAACTCCTTCTTCTCATCTTCTACATGAGCCACACTATTCACGGACATTTGGCTTAAGGCATCAGCAACCACATTGGCTTTCCCGGGGTGGTAAAGGACACTCATATCATAGTCCTTCAAAAGTTCTAACCACCTTCTTTGTCGGAGATTCAAGTCTTTTTTGCTAAACACATAGTGGAGACTCTTGTGGTTGGTGAACACATCAACATGCATCCCGTTAGATAATGTCTCCATATTTTCAAAGCAAATACCACCGCCGCCAACTCGAAATCATGAGTCGGATAGTTCTTCTCATGTATCTTGAGTTTGCCTTTGAAGCATAGGCGATTACTTTACCATGTTGCATAAGGACACACCCTAAACCCACTCGAGAAGCGTCACAATATACTACAAACCCCATCGGTACCCTCCGATAAGGTCAAAATCGGAGTGGAGGTGAATTTATCTTTCAATTCTTGGAAGCTTTTCTCACAAGCTTCCGACCACACAAATTTGGCCTTCTTTTGGTTTAAGGCCGTCAATGGAGAAGCAATAGAGGAGAAACCCTCAACAAACCTCCTATAGTAGCCGGCTAAACCCAAAAAGCTTCTAATATCGATAGGAGTTAGAGTTCTAGGCCAACCTTTGACCGCATCCGTCTTCTTCGGATCTACCTCGATACCCTTGCTCGACACAATATGACCAAGGAAGGCAACTGACCTTAGCCAAAACTCACATTTACTAAACTTAGCATAAAATTGGTTATCATTGAGGACTTGCAACACCACTCTAAAGTGGTCCATATGGTCACTCTCACTCTTAGAATAGTTCAAGATATCATCTATAAACACAATGATGAACATGTCGAGGTAATTCCGGAAAACAATATTTATAAGGTCCATAAAAGCCGTCGGGGCATTCGTTAGACCAAAAGACATTACTAGGAACTCATAGTGACCATATCTTGTTCGGAAGGCTGTTTTAGGAATGTCAACCCCTCTTACCCTTAGTTGATGGTAACCCGAACGAAGATCTATTTTGGAGAAATAGTTAGCCCCTTGAAGTTGATCAAAAAAATCGTCAATTCTAGGGAGAGGATACTTATTCTTTATAGTCACCTTGTTCAATTTCCGATAATGAATACACATTCTAAGGGACCCATCCTTCTTTTTCACAAACAATACCGGAGCACCCCATGGAGATACGCTTGGTTGAATAAAACCCTTGTCTAACAAGTCCTTGAGTTGCTCCTTTAACTCACTCATCATGGGTACCGACTCTAAAGGGACTTTGGACTTAACATCCATGACCCTAACAATATGATACATCCATCCTTTGGAAATCATTTTCCTAGCTTTTAGACATGAAACAAATTGACCTCTAGGAATAGAATTCTCCCCTTTCCACTCTAAAATTGGCTCCTTTGGAAATTGAATGTTGAAATTTGAATGTTGTAGATTGTTGCAGCCGTTGGGATATTATGAACGTTGGAGTATTTATTAAATTCTATTTGTGATTTTAAAATACTTCCTCTTCAAATTTTTAAAAAATATTATCCTTTTATATTTTAAAGTAAATTATGTACTATAAAATTTATAAAAACTCACGTAAATTAAAAAAATACAAATTAGACTAAATAGCTATCCATCTTTATGATTAAAAAATTGTGGAAATATGAATTTTAATAAAATAATATAACAGTATAATTAATACAGAAAAATGAAATAAATGTAAAAAAAACTTTATAATGTGATAAAAAAAGCAAAGAAAAATAAAATTCATGATTTATTTCGATGTAATATACATTTTAATTTTATATTTTTTATATTTTAAATAGTTAATTTTTTTAGAAAAGCTATCATATTTTAATTAGTTACTTATATTTTAGGAACCATTAATGCCCTTTCATAACACAAAATTAAAATGATAACATTTACGTAAATTTTAAACTGATCTCGCTGATTATAAAATATTTAACCGCCACTAAAAGTGTAGAGAATAAGTTATTTAAATGCCAATGAACGTAAATTAACATTATCCTTGCAGTTAAGAAGTTTTAATTAGTTTCAAATTCAAAAATCTCAATAAGATATGTTTATCCTTGATTCAATTTTATTATTTTTTTTAAAAAAGTTGATTTAGAACCCATTAAAATTTGATTTATTTTTAAAAAGTTATTTGTGTTTATTTTTTGGTAATAGTAGATATTTTATATATATAACTTAGGTAGCGGTTACATTAGGGATATTATAATTCCCAAACTTGGCTAGATTAATACAAAAACGATTGAAGGCTTGACTGTCAAGCTATTGAAGGCTTGACAAAAATGATTGAAAGCTTGATTGACAAAACCGATTGAAGGCTTGCTTGACAAAAACGATTGAAGGCTTCACTGTCAAGCTATTGAAGGCCTGACAAAGTGCGCACATAAAAAGATGCTAAACATTCCAAGCTAACAAATAACACAGATAACATCATTGAGAGAAGATCAAGTCAAGTACCCCTAAAGCTTCCTAAAATTCAAGATGAAGGAGAGTCTTGCATAAAGAAAACAAAGATCAAAGATATTTATCTCTCTGCTGAAGGTTTGATTCCCATTGGTCAATTAAAGGACTTTATCATAGAGGCTATCAAAGAAAAATTTGAGTCTTCATCCAAATTTTCTCCCACATATGCAAAGTTATATACACAAAGGATTGGCAACTTGAAAATGCCTGAGGGCTATCAACCTCCTAAGCTTCAACAATTTGATGGGAAAATCCCAAACAACATATAGCTCATTTTCGAGACTTGCAATGATGTTGGGACATATGGTGATTATCTCGTTAAAGATTTCGTTTGATCTCTCAAAGAAAATACATATGATTGATATAAAGTTCTCGAACCTAATTCTATAGATTGTAGGGATCAGTTAGAGCAAAAGATCCTCAATCGTTTCTATAGCACAAGACGCGTCATTAGTATAATTGAACTTACAAAGGCTCGTTAAGGTGAAGATGAGCTAGTTGTTGACTTTATCAATCGTTGGAGAAGTTTGAGCTTCAACTCCAAAGAGCGCCTTAGTGAAACTTCTAGCATTGAAATGTGCATTCAAGGCACGAATGGGGGTCGTCACTACATCTTGCAAGGATTAAATCCCAATACATTCAAAGAGTTGGCAACTCGTGCACATGACATGGAATTAATCTTGACTTTAAGAGAAGATCAACGATCTCCTGTCTATGGACCTCATGAAGATGAAGATATAGAAGAACTCCAAAGTGGGGGAAATTATGCATCCGAAAATGACTTTGAAGAGTCAATGTATATCTATACGCTCCTTAACGCACGAGCTTAAACTTCAAGTTACAATGTTCCTCATCGTATGAGCCTAAACTGCAAGTTAGAATTCTCCTAGTAGCACAAGCTTAAACTGTATATGTCACAAAGCTCTTCAAATTTAAGTTAAATCTTCAAGCTGAAATGCTCCTTGAAACACGAGCTTAAATTGTATATCACAAAGCTCTTCAAATTTGAGTTAAATCTTCAAGTTGAAATGCTTCTTGAAACACGAGTTTAAACTACATATCACAAAGCTCAATGACAACTTGACAAGCATGTCAACCTTCATTAATCACTCTGATTTTCTGGTTTCATTCATTGTCATTTGTTGTCAATGAATTTTGGGTGTAAAAGATCTTTTCCTCATAATATCAGGCCATTCAACTTTCAAAACCACCTACCTAGCTCATTTCAGTATTTCCTCAAAACAAACCTATCATTCAACTAATTTCCTTGGTACAGTAATCTCCACAGTTTCAAAAGATACAATAGTCAAAAAAGAACTCTGACTTAAAATGAAGAAAACAACTACTAAAAAATATCTCAATTTTTTTTAACATTACCTTCAAGGCCTATTCCCTTCTCCTGTTGACAAGGATGGATTCAATATCTCTTGAAAGCCGGCACTCACTTGCCATCCACACTCAAACATGTCCAACAAGTAAATAAGAACATTAGGTTTGCTATACACTCAAAGTCCAACAACGTGCAATATGTGGGTTTGATTCACCCTTAGTAATGAGAGGATTGATCCTCTCATACCAGTGAATTGGGTCGCATACATTGGAGCAAGAGTGTACTGGCTCGCCGCTGTGGATGTAGGTGTTCCCATGAAATTAATCGATGCCACATTCCACTAGGATACTGGTTGGAGTTGGTCTCATCGTAGTGACGAGAGTTCCAGCTCGATGAATCACTCATTCCCTGGAGCGACTTTTAATTTATTATGAGCCCAAACGATGGATTCAATAAGTTCTTGTCAATAACCACGTCCGCTGAATAGAAACATTAAACTAAAATCCCAGAAAAAATGAAAAAAAGGTCATATGCAGATAATGAAGAACCATAAGACTGAATTACCTGAGATGCATGTGCCCTTAATAAATTGCGGAGCCACCCATTAATAGTAATAGAATTCTGCGCAAAGTTTTCTCCCGTGATATGAGTTACTACCCAAATCTAACTATTTCATTATAGCCAATACGATCGAGCATAAGATCAAAACAGAGAACTTATTATTATATAAACTAGAGCCGTCAATATGGGCTAGGCCTATTGGGCCGGCCTAGCCTAACCCGGGATTTAATAGGGCTGGGCTAAAAATTTGGAGCCCATTTAAAAAGGGTTTTTAGCCCGGCCTGAATAAGCCTGCTGATTTGTGGGGCTTGAGAAATATAGGTAGGGCTGTCCCGTGACCTAATACAAATTAATTAAAAATATAATATAATATTAAAATTTAAAATTAAAGAGATCCAAACTCAAAATCTATTTAAAGTTTTTTAGGAAATCACAAAGTATAGAAGTTGCATCCACCATGAAAATGTCCAAACACTTCTTGCTACTCGAAACTAGTTACATGGTTTTTCTCAAACTGGTAATATATTTTTGTGTACATTTAAATATTATAATTCTCAATTTAGTTATTTTTTAATATTTAACTAATTGAAACCGCATATAAATTGCATATGAAAATGAAGATGTTAAGACAACCTTCCCACGAATTAATTCAGATATGCTTGATGAAGATGATCATGAAGTGTTGGATACGCCATAGATTTCATGATGTGTTAGATATGCCATAAGTTTCATGATTTTTTTTAAGGAGTTTATTTTTAACTTAAAACCTTAATAATTATTATAAAGATAATTTTATTTGTGGATTTGATTAACAAGTAGTAACATTAACACCATGTAATATTGTTTTGTCGATATTTATGATAATATTTTTAAATTATAATTTATAATTTAATTTAATAATTATAAAAAAATATATAACTTTCAATAAAGTGGGTTGGCCCGGCAAGCCTGTAGCCCACGTACTTGTGGGTTGGGCCGACCATTTTCTGGCCCACACCAAAAATGGGCTAGCCTGGCCTGGTCCATAAAATGTCAAAGTCTGTATGGGTTAGCCCGGATGGGGTGGGCTAGCCCATATAGACAGCTCTAATATAAACGAGCAGGGAAATAATATTTTTTACCAACTAGTATAGCAGCATAAAAGGGAATCCTCACAATCATTTGAAATGACATCATCATCACTTAGTTCATCTTCAATGCTAGAAACATCCATCCTAATCTTAACAGATGCTTGCTTTTCCCAGTTAACAATCTACTCATCTTCGCTATTAATCTTCTCTTGCACCTTCATAGCTTTCCTCATCAACTTCTCTTCATTATTCAATAAAAATAACGTACTCAAATCCGATAAAAAACTCATCATCCTTCCCCCATTTCTGCCCCATACTTACACCCATATTCTCTTTCCCCTTTTTATTAGATCCATTCTTAGGCGAACACCAAAAACACCCCGTATAAGTTTCGAGTTGAGTGGAGCTTTTCCCTCACTGCTATAATGACTAAATTATGATTTTGGAACATTGTATTTTCAAGTAAAAGTGTAGGACTGTGGGACCCACCTTTCATGATTTTTTAAATTTTGGTCACAAAAGTATTTCATTATGTTATAACCAAGGTGCAACTGAGACACCATATTACAAACATCTACCATATTAAAGCGAAAAACGTACCAGAATTAAATATTATTGTTGAAGACATTATAACACAATCTGTATGATTGAAAACAAGTTATTTCGGGATAAGTTATTCCACCATGTATATGAGATAAATAATTCAAGGACTATCTAATACCTCCAACCAAACACATAATAAAATAGTTATGCATTTTATCCCGTAGATTATTATACATTATGTCTAGCACCAAACGACAATTGAACTAGATATTACATTAGACAATACATTGGATCTTAGGGATGCATCGATTCATGAGTTTCTGTTCAAAAAAGGTGTTTTTGATTGTGGCTCAGAAATCCAGAACTACCTAATAAGTGCATTATCTTAATGAATAGTGGCTCAAAAATATAAGATCCATTCACTTTGTGAATTTCTAAATGTCACATCAATATTTTTTTCGACAAATGGTGTTCGCCTAACCATCCTCAAGACATTGTAGCTCCGTCGTGGCAGAATTGTGGGACTATACCATCACGCCCCGAGGCTACACCCTGGGCGCGACTAGCACTCGAGAACCATTATTGGCCCCAAACGAACCCTTGGCCTGACTTACTACTCAGCGGAAGACTCTAAGCATTAATAAAAGAAATAAAAATGCAACTTTAATCAAGATAACTTGGAATGTTTTTAGAAATAAACATTCAACTAGCCAAAGTGGCAACTCAAGTCTGGTAATCAACACAACTGAAATAACAATACTAAAGAACTAATAAGTAATTGTCTATGAAGCCTCTAACAATTGAGATGGACGTCAGGACAAGACCCATGACATCCAAATAATCTAGAATAGTAAAGCAATAAAAAGGAAATCCTCTGAAAGCAAGGAGGTTCACCAATTGACTCTAAGAGCTCAACTGGATCAACGAAGCGCTGGATGCTAATCCTGGTTACCTGTATCTGCATCATAAAATGATGCAGGACAAATGGCATCAGTACATTAAATATACGAGCATGCGAGGGGAAATCTAAACAACACATAAGATTGAACTGGAATCTGAAAGAAACACTTACCTCGGCTTTACTCAACTCATGGATACTCAACTCAATACAGAAATAAACAACAATAAAAATGCAGTTTATATAAAGCATTTAAACAGTATGTAGCAATTCAATGTATTGAAAAATATGATAACAACTCAATGTATATATAATAAAGTAATATACTTCTGTGGGAGTTTCTCTAACCGACAACCATCACTATGAGCAGCGTCTCCCCCGCGCTGCCAGAACTGTCCTATAACTTGTCGGGATATAGAACGTCTTAACTAAGTGAATCCACTAGTCTATGCTAAAAAGCATTAAGGAATCATCTAAAAAGTATAACCCTTTCTACCCATGATGGCGACATGGTTTATGGAGACTTGAGTTATTATGAACTCGTCTCCATATCGGTGCTCAATACTACTCCCAAAATATACTCAGATCATATGTTTAAAAACATAAGTCTTCTATGTGGTTTTGAGGTTATTACGCAAAATCTATCTCTTAAAAGATATTGAACTAAAAACTACCCAAGAAAACTCATTTGGAAATTGTTTTCTCTCAACTTAAATGTGAAAACATTTACTCTTTGGGAATACATAGTGGGAATGCATAGTCCCCATATAACATTTTAAAGAAAATGAACTTGGATCTACTCTTTCTCAATTTCAATGCTTAAGTCCTAAAAAAAAAGTTTTAAAGATTTGTAAAAGCCTTCTTAAAATGACTTGAATAACCCTCAAGATTGACTCTTAACTCTACCTTGAATTTGAATTATAAATTCAAGGTTGTGATTTGTGATATGAAAGATATCGTGATGATTAGGAGTGTTTTTAGATAGTTAAACATGATAAACGATCAAGAAACGGAGATGCATATTAATATTTGGTCACGAAATAAATTTTGAGGGAGTGGGGTCCGCGACACGGAGAAAAGTTCCACTTCTGAGGAATAGGTCCGCGACGCGGACCTGGTACCCAGTTTCTGCCCGACTTTTTCCTTCTTTATTTTCTCACCTCAATTCTCATAAATTCGTTTATTTTTCTCAATTTCTCTTTAGATTCAAATACCCAGTACATGTACACAAGAATATACTCATAAACGACTCTAAAATCGACACGATTTCCTCAAGAACTCAACAATTCCATCCTAACTCAAGAACGAAAGCAAATTTCAAGAACACAATTCAAGATCATCAACTTTCAACTTTCTAGAATGAATTTTGTTAAAATAAATATGATTGGTGCATGGGTGAACAAACCCAACACAATGAAAGTCTCACATACTTCTTTAGGGATCAACCCTAGGTGATATCCACAACGAAATCTTGTGATCTTGACGAAATCTTGACCTTTTCTCCTCTTTTCTCCTCTTTTCTCTTCTCTCAAAGCTCTAGCGTAATTTTGGAATGCATAAACTGAAAAAACTCAGTTTAGACCCCCAAATAACTTACTAAAAACGAAATAAATTGATTGGTTAATGAAAAGACCAAAATACCCCTCTAAAATCTGGTTGACTTTTCTTATCCGGACAGCCCGACTTCAAACAGGCATATCTCCCTCATACAAACTCGAAAATTAGCAAACTCGGTGGAGTTGTAAAGATAATTCAAAGACCTTTCATTTGATAACTTGTAGCCCACCTAAATCATCTTGTACTAGGAGTTATGGTCGTTTGAAGTTGACCCAAAACTCATACTTAATATACTTGCCAAATTTCAGATTTTCATTCTTTAAAAAAAATAGTTCTTTCAAATTTTTAGCTCTTTCAAGTAGTGGGGTGTTACAATATCTCCTCCTTGGGAACATTCGTCCTCAAATTATAATACTCTTAGTAGGCTAAGGGTGTAACATCTACAATCCCGCTCAAACACCCAACAAGCAAAATGTAAACTCAACAAGTCAACTTAAAGTAAATGCCAAGAAAAGGATTAGTACCTTAATTTGGAATTCCTCAAAACTCAAAGAGATGTGGGTACCTCTTCTTCATGTCCTCCTCAGCTTCCCAAGTAGATTCCCTAACAAACTGATTTCTCCACAAAACTTTGAATGATGCTTCTTCCTTGGTCCTCAACTTGCGAACTTGATGATCTAGAATCTGAACAGGAATCTCCTCATAAGATAAGATATCCTTAATACCAATATCTTCAGTAGGTATGATAAGTGAAGGATCGCCCATATACTTCTTCAACATGGAAATGTGAAACACCGGATGAACTGCAACTAACTCTTGCGGTAGCTCCAACTCATAAGCCACGTTATCGATATACTGTAAGGACCAATATACTGGGGACTAAGCTTTCCCTTCTTGCCAAATATCATAACACCCTTCATGGGTGAAACCTTCAAATAAATCCAATCATCTACTTCAAACTCTTAGTCTCTCCTCCGAACATCAGTATAGGATTTCTGACGACTCTGCACTGTTTTAAATCTCTCTTGAATAATCTTAAATTTCTCCATTGCTTGATGCACTAAGTCTGGTCCTATCAACCCAGCTTCACCAACTTCAAACCATCCAATAGGAGATCTATATCGTCTCCCATAAAGAGCCTCATAAGGAGCCATTTGAATGCTAAAGTAGTAACTATTGGTATAAGCAAACACAATGAGAGATAGGTGATCATTCCAATTACCCTTGAAATCATTCACACAAGCCCTCAACATATATTCTAAAGTCGGAATAGTGCGCTCTACTTAAATATCAATCTGAGGATGAAAAGCAGTACTCAAGTTCACCTTTGAACCCAAACCTTTCTGGAATGACTTCCAAAACTGTGCACTAAATTGTGCACCTCTATCTGAAATAATAGACAGTGGAACTCCATGAAGTCTAACTACCTCTTGAAGATATAACTTGGCATAATCCTCTGCTGAATGGGTAGTCTTTATTGGCAAAAAGTGGGCTGATTTAGTCATTCGATCTACAATCACCCAAATCGAATCATGTTGTATGCGAGACCGTGGTAAAAACTGTGATGAAATCCATATTGATCATCTCCCACTTCCATTCCAGAAGATCTATATTCTGAGCCATACCACTGAGCCTCTGGTGTTCTACCTTCACTTGCTGGAAATTCGGACACTTAGCAACGAACTCTGCAATGCCCTTCTTCATACTATTCCACCAATAAACCTCTCTCAAGTCAGATACATCTTTGTGGAACCCGGATGGATAGAATATCTGGAGCTATGAGCTTCCTCCATGATCCTCTCTAGAAGTTCATCCACCCTTGGCACACACAATCTACCTTGATATCTCAATACATTATCTCCCCTTTGTTCAAAAGCCATAACTTTTTGCTAATGAACATTTTGCCTTCAATTCAAGTAAAACAAGATATTGGTCTTGTTTCTATTTAACTTCAGACACCAATGAAGATTCAGGACCATTCATCACCAATACTCCTTCATTGGAATCCATTAAACGAACTCCTAGACGCACAAGTCTGTGCACATCCTTTGCTAATTCTTACTTGTCTTCCTCAAAATGGGCGGTACTACTCATAGACAATCTGCTCAAAGCATTAGCAACATCATTAGACTTATCTGGGTGATTGAGAATACTCATGTCATAATCCTTGAGTAACTCTAACCACCTTTTATGTCTGAGATTAAGCTCTTTCTGACTAAACACATATTGAAGACTCTTGGGATCAATGAATACATCTACATGGACAAACGATAATGACGTCATATTTTCAAACCAAACACTACAGCAGCCAACTCTAGATCATAGGTTGGGTAATTCCTCTAGTGAATCTTAAGATGTCTAGAGGCATAAGCTATAACATTGTCATTCTACATTAACACACAACCCAGACCTACTCTGGATGCATCACAATAAACCACAAAGCCTTGTGTTGTATCGACCCTAAAAACAAACTACAGTAACTAGAGCCTAACGTGTGTTCGTTTGGGATCGTCTTGAATGTTGATGGTATTTCGTGTGGTCAAGATGCATGGTTAAGGTATTTTTTTTAAAAGGTATTAAACATTTAAAACGGTATTTTAGAATTCATTCTTCATATTTCTCCAAAACAAAACCCTTCTCTCCTAAAAGTTCTCTCTAGAACTCCATTAAAAGGTCAAGGTCCAAAATCAAGCTAAGGTTGAAGGTTTCAAGTGTTTTCTTCTCAAAATTCGTGGGATTCATGAAGGTTAAGGTATGGGGATCCTTTATCCTTGATTATTCTTCCTTTCAAGGAGCTCAATCCAAATGATTTCAAAGTTCTTCCAAAAATACAAAAACCCAAATTTCGATTCTAAGCATGGGTTCTTGCATTAAATGATTTTTAATGATGATTTATGTTATTATTGATGTTTGTTGATGGTTTTTAAGAAGAAAATTCCATGAACCCATGTCTTTCCAAAGTTTCCTAAAATTTCACCATAAAAGTGGGTATATTGATTTTGATTCGATGATAATAGAATTATGTTTAGATTGTGGTGGGTTGTTGATTTATGCCATTAACTATATCTAATTGTGTGGAATTGTTAGTGAATTGAGTAGTTTGGTTCATAGCCTTGAATGAGCATTTTGTGAATTAATCTTCATGATGATTATTGAATTATGTTTAGATTGAATTGTTTTATTGGTTTCTATTGTTATCTACACCTATCTTATGGTGAATTGTGGTAGAATTTAGTAAAGGTGATTATGGCTTTGGAGAATGGTAAGTTGACCTAACTCCATTGTTAATGTAAAGTTGATTTAGGATTGTGATAGATTGATGTGTGATCCACTTATGGTGGAGTTGTTTACTTATTGAATGTATTATGAGCATGGCCTTAAAGGCATTATATGAATAATTGAGTATTACCATGATATTGTGTTGTGAATGTGATGTGAAGGAGTTGAATGAGAATCTAATAAAGTAAAGGTAATAATGTTGTAAATGCAAGGGTGTTGTGATTGAAAGCATGT
The DNA here is from genome assembly GCF_000226075.1 of Solanum tuberosum. Classification (NCBI taxonomy): domain Eukaryota; kingdom Viridiplantae; phylum Streptophyta; class Magnoliopsida; order Solanales; family Solanaceae; genus Solanum; species Solanum tuberosum. The sequence continues at coordinate 583,056 of NW_006238986.1, read as the reverse complement.
TCTCTCTTAACACTTATGAATGGAGATGATGGAATGTGAAGTGCCTTATATTGTTGAATGTCATCTCTTGACTTGGTAGACTTAGGTGCTCTTCTTGATAAATGAAAATCTATGTTGAATATAAATCGATTGGCAATGACATTCCTTTCGTATGTAAGTGATGAAATCTATTTCTGAGCTGGGTAGTGTTTAGTAATTTATGCATATCTCGCTCTCTAGGACTTCTTTTATAATGAATAAATATGATTTGGAAAGCTAACTCGTATACCTACAACTCTTATGTTTATGTAAAACTCTAATTTAACTGTTATGGATACGGAATATGGGACGCAACATAGGGCAAGTTCTGCCCAGATTTCGGAAATTGAAATCATGTATGATCAGCTGTTAGTGTTTTGAATATATCTTTTTGTACAAAATGTATTTTGTGGTGATTCTTATTTGTTTGCAACCTTAAGAGATGTAGTTACATCTTTCATGAAGGTTATAAAGTCTAGTCTTGCCGTTTTCCTTTTCAAATCTAACTTGCGACTTGAGGTACCAGGCTGGACAGATTCACTGTTTTGGGAGTATAGTTGTATTTGTACATGCTAGGCTTACTTGTGATGATGATCCTGTTTTACGTCAACATTACTGAGCTAATAGAAGTTAAAGAAGTTATGTAATTGTATTTTTAAGGTTGTATATACTCGTGAACAAGTTGAGGACCTTGAAACGTTGGTTGGTCTACAGTTTGAACTCGCAAAGTTTTGTGGACTGTTTCTTTGTTAAAGTACTGAGGTTTATGTATAAACTTGTACTTGCACTCTTTTAACTGCTAGAATATTTGAAAGTTGATCTTGGTACCTTGGTTACCTCTTGTCACTTTGCATTGTCGTGTTGGTATCATTTAAGACGTTAAAGACGCTTGTGTAACTCGCCCACTTGTACGGATTGTTTGATCCATTGGCACTCTTGTTGGGACCTTGTCCTTCTTGTGGTTGTGACTTTGTCACTATTGGCATGCCTTTTGATTTGAATCATTTGTCATCTTGGCTCTGGATTTTTAGTCCGTCTTAAGAATTGAAGTTGTCCATTTTAAGTACGAACTATGAAGCCATTTTTAATATGGTTCTTGGTTCTCTTGATTATTGGGCTTTAACCCTTCTTGATATAGGGCGTCGTCCTTTCTTGATACTTGTTTGTGCTTGGTGCGAAGACATGATGTACATATTGGGCGAGCCTTGTTATTGAATCTCTTGGAAGTTTGTGCTATGAGCGTTCTTGACACTTGGATCTTTAAATGTAGAACTTGATACCCTTAGTGTGAACTCTAGTTACTTGATAGGTTCTACAACGTATAGGTAGTAGTATGTGATGCTATCTACACATGGCACGAGTAGGCTTTGAAGGTGCTAAAGTGAGTTCCCTAAGTCTATATGACTAAAGTGTGAAGTCCCCTAAATGCATGAACGTGTCCTAAATGACTTTAAAGAAGAGTGTTGACTTAGTGTCTAAATGATTTGTTGAATGAATAACTTATGTTAATGAAGTGAGTTACTTAGTTTGTTACCTTGAAGTGTGATGGTTCTTGTTTATAGTAGCCTTGAGGAACACTTAGGTGTGTATGAAGAAGTTGTATGGGCGGCCACTTCGTGTCTCACTCAAGTGTCTCTTAGGGTAATTTAGATAAGGGTCCTTGGATGATGAAATGAGTTACTTGGTGAAAATGTTGAGTATGTCTATAATGTGGTTAATGTCTTATATGTTGGTTATGTTCTATAATATGCCTAATAGGTCAATGTTCATGAAGTTTTACTAAAATGGCATAAGGCATGACTTTTCAACCAAATGTCTTTTTTTAGCATGTTTTTGCATGGTTTCCATACTTAGTACTTAATTGTGCTAACCCCTTTATTTTCCCTTTTGACTAAAGTGTAGGGATTTTTGGAGATGTTGATATTCCATGGTTGATGGATAGGTTTCTAAGGTGTTTGAAGATGAAGACTTGGTGAGTCCTCATAGATTCGAGCACAATAACCAACATGTTCCTTTATGTCTTGTAGTTTTGTTATAGTTTTGAGTGGGCTTAGTCCCAATGTTGTATTCAAGTATTAGATGGTTTTGAGACATCATGTACAAAGTCTAGAAAGTCTTCCGCTTGTTGTTTGATGAAAGTTTCTTCGTGTGTGAAGAAAGTTTTTTTATTCCTTGTGGGTTTTAGTGTCTATGCAATGAATGAATGCTAAGAGGCTTGTATTAGACCTTTGAGAGGTCGAGTACGCCTATTACGACTAGGAGGTGCTCTCGGATCGTGACATGTGTACCCTCTGGTAAGGTCAATAATGGGGCAGTAGTCAACAACTTTTTCAATTTGGGAAAGTTTTTCTCACAAGCTTTAGACAATTGAAATTTAACTATTTTTTATGTCAACTTAGTCAAAGGTAATGAAATAGATGAGAACCCCTCGACGAACCTTCTATAATATCCAGCCAACCCCAAGAAACTCCTAATATCAGTTGGCGATGTGGGTCAAGGCCAATTATTCACTGCCTCTATTTTTTTAGTATCAACTCTAATTCCATCACCGGTAACAATATGGCCTAAGAATGCCACAAACTCAAGCCAAAACTCACACTTAAAAAATTTGGCATACAACTCTTTATCCTTTAGAGTTTGGAGAATTATTTTGAGATGATTAGCATAATCTTCATCATTCCTCGAATAGTTTAGAATGTCATCAACGAATACGATAACAAACATATCTAAACAGGGCTTGAATACTCTATTAATAAGGTCCATGAATGTTGCAGCAGGAGCATTGGTCAAACCAAAGGACATAACTAGGAACTCATAATGACCATAGTGGGTCCTGAAAGCTGTCTTAGGAATATCACTTTCTCTTACTCTCAACTGATGATAGCCGGATCTGAGGTCTATATTTGAAAAACAAGTGGCACCCTGAAGTTGATCAAAAAGGTCATCAATTCTAGGAAGAGGATACTTATTCTTGATAGTAACCTTGTTCAACTGACAGTAATCTATGCACATTCTAAGAAAACCATTTTTCTTTCTCAGAAATAAGACCGGAGCTCCCTAAGGTGAGACACTTGGTCGAATAAAGCCTTTCTCAAAAAGATCTTTTAATTGCTTTTTTAACTCTTTTAACTCAACTAGAGCCATTCTATATGGTGGAATATAGATAGGACGAGTATCGGGAAAAATATCTATACCGAAGTCTATTTCTCTCTCAAGAGGGACTCTAGGAAGGTCGCCTCGAAAGACTTGTAGAAACTCACTAACAATTGAAACTGACTGAATAGGTGGTGTCTCAACACTAGAGTCATTAACTTGGACTAAGTGATAGTGTCACGACCCGGGAGTACCCCCTAGACGTAACATGGCGTACTTGACCCCGAAGGGGTCTCAGACAAGCCTCTAGCATTATCATTACATAAGACATTCAAATAATGCGGAAATTTAAAACTTTACAATCGAAGTTCAACTTCACTTTTCATAAAAGAAAGTAATAGGAAATCTAGACTTTGTCTCATACCACCATCTAAAACATAGGAATAAAAAGTTTGGGATTAGCCCTTATACATTAATAAAAGTCTCAACATGAGAAGTACAATAGAACTAAAAGATAAGAAATCCCGTCCTCGAACATGAGGACTCACCACAACTTGGAGATAAGCAATCCAAGTCTTCTTCAAGGAGAGAGTGATAGTCACCTAGCCGGAACCTACACTCATTAAGATGTAGAAGGAAGAAGGGGTTAGCACATAATATGTACTAAGTATGGAAACATGCATAAAAACCTTAAATATGATAAAAAGGACATTTTTGTTAGAAAAGTATGCCTTTGTCAAGTTTAGAAACCAACATGCATTTACAATGTACCACACAAGCCATAATCACATTTATACTCACTACGTGGTAATATAAACACCTTAGCAACCTCTAAGGAATAATTGTGCAATACATGGTTAGCATCCTACAATACCAACCCTACTAAGTGTCACCTTGAAGCCCCTTGGTCATGCATATCACCTTTAAACCTCATTATAATCATTAGTCACCAATAAGGAAATAATCATGAACATTACTTTGAATACTAGGAAAGCCATTCAAGACATATGTATGCATTCGTATCTCATTACAATAATAAGGAGCCATCCCACAACATCCTACCAAGTCCACTTGTGCAATGTGGGAGTGAAGTCCCATACCCCCACTCCTACTAAGTAAACTCACCAAGAAATCATAGCACAGCCCGTGTCTCATTTATTTAGGGAAGAATAGCATAACCGACACAGACCATGTGAGCTACATGGAATCTGGTGTCGTGTAACCCCACACCAAAGAAGGTGTCCTACTTGCCTAAGATAGGACTAAGTGTATAGCGTCTAGGTGGATCTACTAGCTAAGTCCTATGTTGGCACATAGTTATGGGAGAGGGAGATTGCTTCTAGAAATCCACCCTATTGCATTGGCGGAGGGGCTTCCATCTCATGAGTTCACTTTAGATGACCCTTACTATTGCATTGGCGGGAGTGCCTTTACCTCATTGTCCATATTCACTCGGTGCTAAGCATTATCTCCCAAATTATACATAATTAAGTCTTGGATTACATTTACATGTGTGAAGGAATGCTCTATCCCTTGTTCAATACAATCCCTCAAATTAGCTCATAGATTCATTAAAGGTGAGAATGTACTTTCAACCTTAGAATCAACATTAGTGTGTGAGTAAGACTTTCACATTACATTCATAGTGTTTTCATGAGAATTAGACTTTCAATCAACACAATACATCATCATCATCCTAGACTATTCATGCATCATTAAGTATAAGGGTAAGAGAAGATCAATACTTTCAACGGTACCATACTTTACACATTAGTCATAGGAGATTTACTTTCTAAGTGAATCAATAGGTTATACACAACTTTCATCAACATGTACAAATCCTAGCAATTTACCCCTTTTCAAGGTCATGAACCATGTCTCACACTTATACCTAAAGATACTACAATAGGCATGAATAAAACAAGATTCAATAACTAAATTCACATAGAAACAATTCATAGTAGTAGTCTTGCATCAATACACCCATCACAATACTTGAAATTGGGGTCATGGGGGTGTTCATGGGTTCAGGGGGAATTTTACAGTGAAAATTACCATTAAACATCAAATCATCCATAATATAATGCAATTAACATAATAATATCGTTTTTAGGAAGAACCCATGATTAGAATAGAAACCCTAGTTTTTGAACAAGTTACCAATTTCGAAATCAAGAGTTGAAGGGATTCATGGAGAAAGATGTTCCATGAATCAAGGTTCCCATACCTTAATTGATATTTTCCCATGAAATTGGAGTGAAAATCTTGGAGGTTGAAACCTAATCTTGAGCTTCTTCTTTGTTCTTCAATGGAGTTTAAAGAGAGAATATTTTGAGAGGGAAGTGGGTTTGATTTTGAGTGTTGTGAGTTATGAGAGTTAAAAATACATGTTTAATACTTAAAAATACTTTATTATACGTAAAACAACTAATAATAACCGCCCCTACCGTTAATTAATAAAAGAGGAATTTATGAAATTACCCTCACTATGGCCGAACCCCAAACCAGCTTTTGCAGGTTGGGATCCACGGACCATATCCATGGATAATGAATAGGTCCACGACCCATCCTGTATGGGCGTGGTTTGGTTTAGAGAGGGGGAAGTTATAATCGGTGCACTCTCAGATCTACCCTTCTTCCATTGATCAAACCAGATTCTAGCGATACCCTTCAGTTGGTATGCAGCTAGTTCCACTCTCTCAGCATCAGTAACATGCATAATCTCAAAGACCTTCTGAAGCTCTTCAATAAAGTTTTCTGGATCCTCTGTGATGCTTGAACCAGTGAAGCTTGGAGGATACATCCTTAAGAACTGGCGGATCCTTGAAGTATCATCCCTTTCCTGCCGAACTCCTCTCTGTAGCCCAACTTGATTGGTCACAACTTAACTCAGCATTCAGATAGCTTCCCGAAACTCAGCGTTAGTGACCTCTCCCGGAGGTTGCACTTCTGGTGCATTAGGTACCCTTTGCTTCTCAACGTTCCTCCTAGTGGGACAACCTCTAACAGCTCTTCGTGGAGGCATGATATGAGATAAACTTTATTGCACGAGATGAGTATGAAAGAAGTGTGATACTTTCTAAATGTTGCAGCCTCCTAATTATCGATGTGGCGCGCTTCACACCGATGACTAGGAATCTACAGACACGGCTCCATAGACTCCCTAGGACTCTTGAACTTTGTGCTCTAATACCAAGTTTGTCACTCCCCGAGCCTACACCCTAGGAGGGACTGACACTCGAGAACCATTGTTGGCCCCAAGCGAACCCTTGGTCTAGCTTACTACTCAGCGGAAGACTATAAGCATTAATAAAAGAAATCAAAATGCAACTTTACTCAAGATAACTTGGAATGTTTTTAGAAATAAACATTCAACAAGCCAAAGTAGCAACTCAAGTCTGGTAATCAACACAACTGAAATAACAATACTAAAGAACTAATAACTAACTGTCTATGAAGCCTCTAATCACTAAGATGGACGTCAGGACAAGACCCACGACATCCAAATAATCTATAATGGTAAGCAATAAAAAGGGAATCATTCGGAAACAAGGAGGCTCACCAACTGATTCTAAGTGCTCAATTGGATCAACGAAGCGTTAGATACTGATCCTGGTTACATGTATCTGCATCATAAAACGATGCAGGCCAAATGGCAACAGTACATTAAATGTACGAGCATGCGAGGGGAAATCTAAACAATACATGAGCTTGAACTGGAATCTGAAAGAAACACTTACCTCAGTTTTACTCAACTCATGGATACTCAATTCAATGCAGAAATAAACAACAATAAAGATGTAGTTTATATAAAGCATTTAAACAGTAGGTAGCAACTCAATGTATTGAAAAATACGATAACAACTCAATGTATATATAATAAAGTAATATACTTATGTGAGATTCTCTTTAACCGACAACCATCACTATGAGCAGCCTCTCGCCCACGCTGCCAGAACTGTCCTGTAACTTGCTGGAATATAAAACGCCTCAACTAAGTGGATCCACTAGTCTATGCAAAAAAGCATTAAGGAATCATCTAAAAAGAATGACACCCACGATGGCTACATGATTTATGGATATTTGAGTTATTATGAACTCATCCTAATATCAGTGCTCAATACTACTCCAAAAATATACTCAGCTCATTTGTTTAAAAACATAACTCTTTCTCTGTTGTTTGAGGTTATTACACAAAAATATATCTCTTAAAAGAGATTGAACTCAAAATAACTCATGAAAACTCCTTTGAAAATCGGTGTTTTCTCTCATCTTAAATGTGAAAACATTTACTCTTTGGGAACACATAGTCCCCATATAACATTTTAAAGAAAATGAACTCTGCTCTACTCTTCCTCAATATCGATGATTAAGTCTTAAAACAAGTTTAAAAGATTTGTAAAACACTTCTTAAAATGACTCGAAGAACCCGCAAGACTTGACTCTTACCTTTACCTTGAATTTGTCGTGATGATTAGGAATGTTTTTAGATAGTTAAACATGAGAAACGATCAATAAAGCGGAGATGCATTTTAATATTTGGTCGCAAAATAAATTTTAAGGCAGAGGGGTCCGCGACCTCTTTGCGACGTGGAGAAAAGTTCCACTTCATAGGAACAGGTCCGCGTCGAACTTGGTACCCCGTTTCTGCCCGACTTTTTCCATCTTCATTTTCTCACATCAATTCCCCTAAATTCGATTCTTTTTCTCAATTTCTCTTTAGATTCAAATACCCAATACATGTACACAAGAATCTACTCATAAACTACTCTAAAATCGACACGATTTCCTCAAGAACTCAACAATCCCAACCTAACTCAAGAACGAAAGCAGATTTCAAGAACACAATTCAAGATCATCAACTTTCAACTTTCTAAAACTAATTTCGCTGAAATAAACATGATTGGCGCGTGGGTGAACAAATCCAACGCTATGAAAGTCTCACATACCTCTTTAGGGATCAACCCTTGGAGAAATCCACAACAAAATCTTGTGATCTTGACAAAATTTTGACTTTTTCTCCTCTTTTCTCTTCTCTCAAAGCCCTAGCGTACTTTTGGAATGCCTAAACTGAACCAACTCAGTTTAGACCCCAAATAACTTACCAAAAACGAAATAAATTAATTGGGTAATGAAAAGACCAAAATACCCCTATAAAATCCGATTGACTTTCCTTATCCAGACAGCCCAACTTCAAACGGACATATCTCCCTCATACAAACTCGAAAATTAGCAAACTCGGTGGTGTTGGAAAGATAATTAAAAGACCATTTATTTGATATCTTGTATCCCACCTAACTCATCATGTACTAGGAGTTATGATCGTTTGAAGTTGACCCAAAACTCATACTTAACATACTTGCCAAATTTCAGATTTTCATTCTTTCCAAAAAAAATGGTTCTTTCTAATTTTTAGCTCTTTCAAATAGCGGGGTGTTACATATACGTAATACTCTCCAACTCCTTACGGAGAAAGTCGCGTAATTTCTAAAAGTTGGTCTGTAAAGGAAAAATATGTCTTTAAAATGGTGGGAAGATACGTAATACTCCCCAACTCATTACGGAGGTCCTCATAAAGTGTTTCGAGAAAAAATATCCAGATACCACAAGGCGTCAAATCCATGGGCTAATTACACATGAAAAATTAAGAAAGTCGAGTAATTCCTAAAAGTTGGTCCATAAATGCAAAAAAATATGCCTTAAAATGGGTGATAATATGTGTAATGCTCCCCCAACTCATTACAGAAGTCCTCATACATTTTCATAGGGAAATTCTTTTGGGTGACACAAGGAGCCAAATTCATGGGTTAATACACACGAAAAATCAACTAAGTCATGTATTTTCTTAAAGCTGACCGGTAAATGAAAAAATATGGTGGGACTATACGTAATGATCCCCCTACTCATTACGGAGGTCCTCATAAAAAAATTTCAAAACAAAATTCCAGGTGTCAAATCCATGGGCTAATTACACACGAAATATAAAGAAAGTCGCGTAATTCCGAAAAGTTGACCCGTAAATGCAAAAATATGTATTAAAAAATAGTGGGACTAAAAGTAATGCTCCACCAAATCCTTACGGAGGTCCTCATAGAGATTTTTCAGAAAAATATCCAAGTGCCACAAGGGGCCAAATCCATTGGCTAATTAGACATGAATAATCAAGAAAGTTGCGTAATTCCTAAAAGTTGGCCCGTAAATGCTAAAATATGTCTAAAAAAATAGTGAGACTATACGTAATGCTTCGTCAACTCATTAAGGAGGTTCTCATAAAGATTTTTAGAAAAAAAATCTTGGTGCCACAAGGCGCCAAATTCATGGGCTAATACACATGAAAAATTAAGAAAGTCGCGTAATTTCTAAAAGTTGGCCCATAAATGCAAAAAAATGCCATAAAAATGGTGGAACTATACATAATACTTCCCCAACTCATTACAGAGGTCCTCATAAATGTTTTTCAGAAAAAATTATCGGATGTCACAAAGCGTCATATTCATTGGGTAATACAAATTAAAGATTAAGAAAGTCACGTCATTCCTAAAATTGACCGGTAAATGCAAAATATGCCTTTAAAATATGGTGGGACAATACATAATGCTCTCCCAACTCATTACAGAGGTCCTCATAAAGTTTTTTCAAAAAAAAGTGTTCAAGTGTCACAAGGCGCCAACTCCATGGGAACACGAAAAATCAAGAAAGTCGCGAAATTTCAAAAAGTTGGCCCGTAAATGAAAAAATATGTCTAAAAATGGAGGGACTATACGTAATGCTCCCTCAACTCTTTACGGAGGTCCTCATAAAGTTTTTTAGAAAAATATTTGGGTGCCACAAGGCGCCAAATCCATAGGCTAATACACACAAAAAATTTAGAAAGTTGCATAATAAAAAACTGGCCCATAAATACAAAAATATTCCTTAAAAATAGCAGGACTATACGTAATGCTTCCCTAAATCATTACGGAGATCCTCATAAAAGAAGTTAGAGGTGACTTTTTGCAATTTTTTCGAACTTGAGAATACATTTAGTGTGATAAAAGAAGTTACAAGAAATGTTTGTAAAATAAACACAAAAGAGTCACTACTAAGATCATTGCACTTAGGCTTTTTTCTAGTTCAAGATTACTACTCCCTCCGTACCTATTTATATGTCACCATTTTGAATTTCACATGCATTAAGAAACTAAGTAAGTTTACTATTCTACCCTTCATTAAATTTTTTGGAACTCAAGTTTTCAATCAATGATTATGAATTAAGTTATTTTGATTAATTAATTTAACCAATGAACATGAATCATTTACTTAGTTTTTCTAAGTTGGTCAAATGTATATTTTCAAGGCTAATAACTCACATGGGTAAAAAAGGAACAATATGGTAACTTAAGCATTGATTTTATGAAATGACAAGTATTATGGATCAACTATTCATAGAAAGGGATGACATATAAAAAGGAACGGAGAGAGTATAATCTCTGACTAATCTATTTCTAAATTTTGCATAAGAAGTTACACGAAATGTTTGTAAGCTAAACACAAAAGAGTCATTGTTGACTCATTGCACTTTGCCTTTTTTCTAATCAAAGATTATTATAATCTTTGACTAATGTATTCCTAACTTTAGCATATTAGTTAAAATTTGCATTTAAATTATTTGAAAAAGAAGGCAGGAATATGCTTATTGAGGCGAATTTGTATAATCATAAGGAATGACATATTTTATATAGTTCATTGAACTACTTATTGGACTAATAGAATATATTAATAAATTTAAGGAGTCTCATTATTGTTAAGTTGACTGATAATAAATAAACTCATTAATATAAAGTTGACCAATAATAAAATATCTTGACCAATCCTATTAATATAATTGGACTAATGGAACATATTAACAAATTTAAGGGGTCTCATTATTGTTAAGTTGACTGATAATAAATAAACTCATTAATATAAAGTTGACCAATAATAAAATATCTTGACCAATCCTATTAATATGACTAATGGAACATATTAACAAATTTAAGGGGTCTCATTATTGTTAAGTTGACTAATAATAAATGATCTCATTATTATAAAGTTCACCGATAATAAAATATTTTGACCAATCATATTAATATAATTTAAAAGAGATAGACATTATGAAGAATAACTATAAATAGACACCCATATATGAAGGAAAATAAACACCTCACACATACAATGCACAACTTCATTTCTACTTACAGATCTTACCTCATCTACCATCGCGCCGTTTATCGACATTCAATCCCATCTTTCTCCACCACCCCATCACCACCACTACAAATGCCTCAACCGTTAATATCTAGCAGTACCATTCAGTGTTTTGTTTATCAAACACCCCAATTGTAGTTGGAGATAGGGCCCTCCATCCATTCACTGACATTTAACTTTCATATGGACAACAACCAAGAAATAACTATGAACATTCAAGATCTCATGTACGTGGCTCAAATTATACCATAAGGAATGAGGTTGACATAGAAGTCTATGACAACCACATGAGTTTCCAATGGAATTACTCGCCACCAATAGAGAATCCAATTTTCACCCAATGGGGGGGATGACTACCCAATCCCTATGATTCTCTCACGGACCGAACTCCCTTTCTAACACCACCAACAATCAGGGATGACAGTACTGGGAACAAACAGCCCACCAATCTCGTTGATCTACGTCCCAAGTTTTAACTCTTCGAGCAGAACTCATACTCCACCTTCACACCAACCACAAGTCGAACAAAAATCAACTCTTTTTCCATGTATGGCTCTCCATCAAGGAGTTCATCCAAAGTTATATGCTCTTAACTCTATAAAGCCTTTTTTGTAAATATGTATTTTAATGAGATGCATAGGGATTTCTCAAAAAGAATCGCATATTTACCAAAAGGATTTCTTGGAGTTGAGAACATACACCTTTGGGCGAATTCCTTGTTGGAGTGTCATGGATGGAAGAGGAGTTGTGTCTTGTTCAATTTATGGCTGGTATGAAGGTGGGTGTGAATACCGCTCGAAGGGTCAGAAGTTGGGACATAGATCGGCAAGATTGGTGGGATGTTTGTTCCCAATATTATCACCTTGGCTATTGGGGGTGATAAAAAGGAAGTTCGGTCCGTAGAAGATTTATTGGTATTGGGTAGTCATCCACCATTAGGTGAAAATTGGATTCCCCACTAGTGGGTAATTCCGTAAGAAATTCATGTGATTATGTAGGCTTCTATCCCCAACGTCATTCCTTTTGTTATAATTTGAGTCAGGTGCACAAGCAGGGGGGAACCTACCCGGTGTCAAGAGGGTTTATATGAATCTAATTCGTAAAAACATTGTATGGTATAATTGATTTGTCTCATGGAAAATACAAGTATAGATAAAGTTTTGACCCTGCTCGCACCAAAGAAAGTATTTGGTCCAACGCTAAAGTGGGTTCATTTTAGATCCTGAGTCAAAACCAACCAACAACTAGGGGCGGGGCGACAATCATGTAAGGGTTAGCTTTTCTTGGATTCTCTTACCATAAGGCACTCAAGGTTAGCTTTTCTTATTGATTCATAATGATCTAGAATTAGTAAATACACACTTCCAGAGGTGCAAAATTTCAAGAATAAAACAACATATTTATTGTAATCCCACAAGTGGGGTCTGCAGAAAGTAAGATGTACACAAACCTTACTGAAGAATGAAAAATGTCTCAAGTGATTAATGAGATGAGTGGTTGTCTTATTAGGTATAGACTATTAAGCAATTCTCATGTAATGACTCTCGAGGTCATTTCTATATTTTTACATGCTTTTACTGTTTTTCCCCTTCCCATAGCTTCCTAATAGATTTTGGGTGGCATGCTTCTCGAGGTGGTTGGGAGAGTTTTGTGCGAGGTTTTCCATTTTGGAGGCTTATTCTAATAGATTTTGGGTAACATGCTTCTCGAGGTGGTTGGGAAAGTTTTGTGCGAGGTTTTCTATTTTGGAGGCTTTTGAAGTGAAAGAGTTGACTTTAGTCAACATCCGAAGAATCTTATGTAGGATGAGGATTCCATCAGTTCCATCACTTTCAAAAGGTCCTTTTTGGTGTAGTAGGATTGTTGGTTGGGATGTCGAGGATCCTGAGGTAATCAGGATGATTTTGTGGTGTTTGTCGTTTTGGTTGTTGTTTCCCTTCAAAGTGTTGACTTGAGTCATGAGTCAACATTGTAATTAGACGATCTCCGTCAGTTGTTCCGTTGAGTACGGAGTATCATTTTAAAATGGGCAAAACTTTTGGTTTGCGTTGTTTGGCCCCGAATGAATTCAGATGGTCTAATTATAGTTTGTAGCATTGATGCTCCAGCTGCTGATGCAACAATTACTGGTGTGACGACTTTAGCTGCCTTTGATATCTTTAGCGGTAGCCGCTTTAGCGAGGGGTCCTAACGGTATGGCACCACATAAACGACCATCTAACCACTTTTGCGGCAGGCGCCTCTTGGAGTTGGGCCGCTTTAGCAACCAGCTGATGGCTTTAGCGATGGCTGCTTAAGGGACCACTTGACCACTTTTGTGGTCATTGTTGGGAATTTAATTCCACCTCTTTTTTCTTTATTCAAAGAAAAGAACCCCATTGCAAAGAACTCGGTGCTAGGTGTTCTTACCCGTCTCCTAACCGATTCAAGTGATTCAAAGGTAAATTTCTCTCATTTTACTTGCTAAACTAAACTCGATTCTAGCTTTATTTGTGTAACTCTTTTCCGTTTAGAACCTTAATTTTTCTTGATTTTGAATTCTTCAAGAATAGTATGTGGACCATTTGTGGTCAGAATTTAATCCCGTCATCACCCAACTTTCGGGTTAGTTTATCAAATATGTAACGACGCTCGAAAATTGATTTTTACCTGATGTTTTATACAAGTTTCTTAGCTATGATATGGGTACCGTTCGTCCCACATTGAATTGTACTTTTTATTCTTGATAGTGTGGCAGTGTTTTGAGGCTCTGCGGAAGGAAAAGCACTCGAGTAGAGGTTCGAGTGCGGTTTCAAATTTTAGGTAGGTTATGGTTTCTCTAATTTAGACTTGGCTTAGCATGATTATATATTCATTTGAGTAGTTTGATAGTTAGGATGGTTTTAGAATTTGTACGTAGGTGTGCTTCATCCTTAATGATATTGTTGGCCATTTCTGGTTATTTAGCTTAGTATTTTAGTCGATAAGCCTTAGTTTAGATTGATTCTTGTCTTTGTTGTCGTTTTAGATCCTTAGAATGCTCTTAGGTGGTATGGAACTTAGATTGTATGTACAATGGTTGCTTTGGTGTTTTGTATGCCCTTTGAGTTATGTTTTGAGTTATCACTTTATTGATTAAATTGCTTAGGGTATGAGATCGTGGACTTGCACTAGCTGGAGTTCCAGGTTTTTACAACTATGGGGTGACGGTGTTTACCCAATTGTGTGTGTGGTATGGCTGCTTTTGAGAATGACTTGTTGGAGTTGGGTGTAAAATCATGTTCATGGCATACTGATAACATAATTGCTTCTGATAGTTGAAAGAAAAGAGGTGTTTGATACACTTACTAGATATTACATTGATTTTAGCTCCAAGGGAGCGGAATTAGTAGTTTTACTGATGGAAACTTGGTTTTTAAAGGAAATGCACCATTTTCGCCTTTCTAAGGAATATGTTGATAAGCTCTGACAACCCGCAGATTGAATTCCAAGTTCTATTCACATAATTAACTTTCTTTTATAACCTCAAAAGTACTTAACTAAGGAATCTTTTCTCAGAAAGTCAAATAACTCTCGTTGATAACCTCAAAGTCACTTAACTAAGGATATTTTACCTACAATATCACCCAATTCATTATGTTAAATGAGAGTAGATTTGTAATGCCATTACCTCAAAGCCTAAAGATTTTATGAGTGCGACTACCTTTGTGAGATTTTCTACTATTTACCGTTGGATAAAATGTTCTTGACAATTCGATGCAAGTATCTAAAGACAAATTCTATATCTTTAAATATCCCTTTTCATTCCCTTTAAACCTCATATATGTAGCTTGTAATCAATTGGACAAATATCTATAAATTGATGACATCAAAGATTCATTGGTGTACAAAATGAAAAAGGAAAACGGATACTATTGGATGATCTTCCGTAAGATTAATAAGATAGTTTACCATCACGTGAAGTGCAACATCACATGAAGCGCAAATAAATTATCGAGTAGAAAATGAGTACATAAAATGACAAAAAATATCACATGGAAATTAGCATACCCTATTTTTTTTTAAATTCCATACGTACAATATCAATCTAAAGAACCGCTAGCTAGCCCACTCAATTTTTACTTGTGAAATTATTCATCATCCATGTGCTATCACACTAGATATGTTCTCATTCTACTATAGCTAAATTGGGTTAGGCGGCCAACCCAGCCCGCTATGCTATAATTTGGAGGATATTTACCATGAGTACCTAATGCTTGCTAATTACAATTTATAGTTGATTACTATTCAATTGATACATGTATCATATTTATTCATTTGTTTTAACTGTACTTGTATTCATTTGCTCTACTATATTTATTGTTACTAGCTTGTATCACTTGTATCTATTCGCTCTGTATCGATTGTTACTAGCTTGTATCACTTGTATTTATTTGTTCAGTTGTATCAATTCTTACTAGTTTGTATCACTTGTATTCATTCGTTCTATTGTATTAATTGTCGCCAACTTATCACTTGTTTCATTCTAAAAATATGTCTACCAATAATAATTGGGGAAACTTTCAAAAATGACTATAGTTTGAGCTTAATTAGAGATATATAGTTATAGTTTGCTTAATTACGAATTATACCTACATGTTAGGGGGGAGCGAGAGGCAAGCGGGACTAGGAGATGGAGGATAGAGGCGAGTGAGATCGAGAGAGGGAAAAGAGAGGATAGATACATGTTGTATTCATAGTATCAGGTTGTATCACGAATACAATTGATACAATTGATTTGTATCAAAATAAATACAATTGTATTCATTTGTCGCGTAATTTCTAAAAGTTGACCCATAAATGCAAAAATTTGTCTAAAAAAATAGTGGGACTAAAAGTAATGCTCCACCAACTCGTTACGGAGGTCCTCATAGAGTTTTTTTCAGAAAAAATATCCATCTGCTACAAGGCGCCAAATCCATGGGCTAATTACACACGAAAATTCAAGAAAGTTGCATAATTCCTAAAAGTTGGCCTACAAGTGCTAAAATATGTCTAAACAATAGTGGGATTATACGTAATGCTCCCCCAACTTATTAAGGAGGTCCTCATAAATTTTTTTAGAAAAAAATTCTATGTACCACAAGGCACCAGATCCATGGGCTAATACACATGAAAAATAAAGAAAGTCGCATAATTCCTAAAAGTTGGCCCATAAATGCAAAAATATGCCATAACAATGGTGGAACTATACGTAATGCTTCCCCAACTCATTACAGAGGTCCTCATAAAGTTTTTTTCGAAAAAACTTCCGGTTGCCACAAGGCGCCTAATACAAAAGCTAATTACACACGAAAAATCTAGAAAGTCGCGTAATTCCTAATAGTTGGCCCGTAAATGCAAAAATATGTCTTCAAATGGTGGGACTATACGTAATGCTCCCCCAACTCATTATGGCGGTCCTCATATATATTTTTTCAGAAATGTCACAAGGCGCCATATTTATGGGCTAATAATACACATGAAAAATCAAGAAAGACGCGTAATTTCTAAAAGTTGGCCGGTAAATGCAAAAATATGCCTTTAAAATATGGTGGGACAACACATAATGCTACTCCAAATCATTACGGAGGTCCTTATAAAAAATTTTCGGAAAAAAATGTTCAAGTGCCACAAGGCGCCAATCCATAGGCTAATTACACACTAAAAATCAAGAAAGTCGCGAAATTCAAAAAAGTTGGCCCGTAAATGCAAAAATATGTCTAAAAATGGTGAGACTATACGTAATGCTCCCCCAACTCTTTACGGTGGTCCTCATAAAGTTTTTTTAGAAAAAGAATTTGGGTGCCACAAGGCGCCAAATCAATAGGCTAATACGCACAAAAAGAATTAGAAAGATGCGGAATTAAAAGTTGGCCCATAAAAGCAAAAAATATTCCTTAAAAATGGCGGGACTATACGTAATGTTTCCCTAACTCATTACGGAGGTCCTCATAAAAGAAGTTAGAGGTGGATTTTTGCAATTTTTTCAAACTTGAGAATATATTTAGTGTGATAAAAAGAAGTTACAAGAAATGTTTGTAGACTAAACACAAAAGAGTCACTACTGAGGTCATTGCACTTAGCCTTTTTTCTATTCAAGATTACTATAATCTTTGACTAATCTATTTCTAAATTTGGCATAAGAAGTTACACGAAATGTTTGTAAGCTAAACACAAAAGAGTCATTGTTGACTCATTGCACTTAGTCTTTTTTCTGATCCAAGATTATTATAATCTTTGACTAATCAATTCCTATATTTGGCATATTAGTTAAAATTTGATTTTAAATTATTTGGAAAATTTTAAGGGGTCTCATTATTGTTAAGTTGACTGATAATAAATGAGCTCATTATTATAAAGTTGACCAATAGTAAAATATCTTGACCAAATCTATTACTCCCTATGTCCCTAATTACTTGTCCACTTTTAAATTGACACACCTATTAAGAAAACAATGATTGACATAATGAGTTTATCATTTTACCCCTATTTACTATGAAGTTGATGAATTAAAAACATAAGAGTTTCAAGAAGTTGTACCTTTTTCAAATTAATTAATTGAGGGTATAATAGGTAAAAAAAAATGACTTTTCTTTATTTGTCAAAATAAACAAATAATTAGGCACAACCAAAAAAGGGAAAAGTGGACAAATAAATAAGACAGGGGAGTAATAATGGAGCATATTAACAAATTTGAGGGGTCTCATTATTGTTAAGTTGAGTGATAATAAATGAGCTCATTACTATAAAGTTGACCAATAATAAAATATCTTGACCAATCCTATTAATATAATTGGACTAATGGAACATATTAACAAATTTAAAGGGTCTCATTATTGTTAAGTTGACTGATAATAAATGACCTCATCATTATAAAGTTGACCAATAATAAAATATCTTGACCAATCCTATTAATATAATTTGCAAGAGATAGACATTATGAAGAATAACTATAAATAGACACTCATATATGAAGGAAAATAAACACCTCACACATACAATGCACAACTTCATTTCTACTTACAGATCTTACCTCATCTACCATCTCGCCGTTTATCGACATTCAATCCCATCTTTCTCCACCACCCCATCACCACCACCACAAATGCCTCAACCGCTAATATCTAGCAGTACCATTCAGTGTTCTGTTTATCAAACACCCCAATCGTAGTTGGAGATAGGGCCCTCCATCCATTCACTGATATTTAACTTTCATATGGACAACAACCAAGAAATAACTATGAACATTCAAGATCTCGTGTACGTGGCTCAAATTATACCATAAGGAATGAGGTTGACATAGAAGTCTATGACAACCACATGAGTTTCCCATGGAATTACTTGCCACCAATGGAGAATCCAATTTTCACCCAATGAGGGGATGACTACCCAATCCTTATGATTCTCCCACGGACCGAACTCCCTTTCTATCACCCCCAACAATCAGAGGTGACAGTACTGGGAACAAACAGCCCAACAATCTCGTTGATCTACGTCCCAAGTTCTGACTCTTCGAGCAGAACTCATACTCCACCTTCACACCAACCACAAGTCGAACAAGAATCAACTCTTTTTCCATGTATGGCTCTCCATCAAGGAGTTCATCCAAAGTTTTATGCTCTTAACTCTATAAATCCTTTTTTGTAAATATGTATTTTAATGAAATGCATAGGGATTTCTCAAAAAGAATCGCATATTTACCAAAAAGATTTCTTGGAGTTGAGAACATACACCTTTGGGCGAATTCCTTGTTGAAGTGTCATGGATGGAAGAGGAGTTGTGTCTTGTTCGATTTATGGCTGGTATGAAAGTGGGTGTGAATACCGCTCGAAGGGTCGGAAGTTGGGACATAGATCGGCAAGATTGGTGGGATGTTTGTTCCCAATATTATCACCTTGGCTATTGGGGGTGATAAAAAGGAAGTTCGGTCCGTAGAAGATTTATTGGTATTGGGTAGTCATCCACCATTAGGTGAAAATTGGATTCCCCACTAGTGGGTAATTCCGTAAGAAATTCATGTGATTATGTAGGCTTCTATCCCCAACGTCATTCCTTTTGTTATAATTTGAGTCAGGTGCACAAGCAGGGGGGAACCTACCCGGTGTCAAGAGGGTTTATATGAATCCACTTCGTAAAAACATTGTACGGTATACTTGATTTGTCTTATGGAAAATACAAGTATATATAAAGTTTTAACCCTGCTCGCACCAAAGAAAGTATTTGGTCCAACGCTAAAGTGGGTTCATTTTAGATCCTGAGTCAAAACCAACCAACAACTAGGGGCGGGGCGACAATCATGTAAGGGTTAGCTTTTCTTGGATTCTCTTACCATAAGGCACTCAAGGTTAGCTTTTCTTATTGATTCATAATGATCTAGAATTAGTAAATACACACTTCCAGAGGTGCAAAATTTCAAGAATAAAACAACATATTTATTGTAATCCCACAAGTGGGGTCTGCAGAAAGTAAGATGTACACATACCTTATTGAAGAATGAAAAATATCTCAAGTGATTAATGAGATGAGTGGTTGTCTTATTAGGTATAGACTATTAAGCAATCCTCATGTAATGACTCTCGAGGTCATTTCTATATTTTTACATGCTTTTACTGTTTTTCCCCTTCCCATAGCTTCCTAATAGATTTTGGGTGGCATGCTTCTCGAGGTGGTTGGGAGAGTTTTGTGCGAGGTTTTCCATTTTGGAGGCTTATGAAGTGAAAGAGTTGACTTTAGTCAACATCCATAGAATATGATGTCGGATGAGGATTCCATCAGTTTCATCACTTTCAAAAGCTCATTTTTGGTGTAGTAGGATGGTTAGTTGCGGTGTCGAGGCTTTCAGTTGGAGTTTTGTGTCGTTAGAAATTATAACTTTAAAATTTTAGCTAAACTTTGACTTCAATCAATATTCTTGGTAAACGCGCTCATATGAGAATTGTGTTAGAGCAATTAGCTTTAGAATATTGTGTTTGGTCTAAAATTTGGTTTGGATCCTGAGGTGATCAGGATGATTTTGTGGCGTTTGTCATTTTGGTTGTTGTTTCCTTTCAAAGTTGACTTGAGTCAACATTCTAATGAGACGACCTCTGTTAGTTGTTCCATTGAGTCCGGAGTATCGTTCTAAAATAGGTAAAACTTGTGGTTTGCGTTGTTTGTCCCCCGAATGAATTTAGAGGGTCTATTTATAGTTTGGAGCATTGATGCTCCAACTTCTGATGCAACAATTACTGGTGTGACGGCTTTAGAAGTAGTTATTTTAGCGAGGGGTCTTGAGAGAGTGGGGACCGCATAAATGGCCATCTAACCACTTTTGCGGCAAGCGCCTCTTGGAACTGGGCCCCTTTAGCAACCAACTGATGGCTTTAGCGATGGCTGCTTAAGGGACCACTTGACCGCTTTTGTGGTCATTGCTGGGGATTTAATTCCTCCTCATTTTTCATTATTCAAAGAAAAGAACCCCATTGCAAAGAGCTCGGTTCTAGGTGTTTTTACCCGTCTCCTGACCGATTCAAGTGATTCAAAGGTAAATTTCTCTCATTTTACTCACTAAATTAAATTAGATTCTAGCTTTATTTTCATAACTCTTTCCGTTTAAAACCTTAATTTTCCTTGATTTCGAATTCTTCAAGAATAGTATGTGGACCATTTGTGGTCTAAATTTAATTCAGTCTTAACCCAACTTTCGGGCATATAATCCTCATCTCGATGGGAACATAATAATAGAGTTAATTTCTCAATTACATAACGACACTCAAAAATTGATTTTTACCTGATTTTTTATACAAGTTTCTTAGCTATGATATGGGTACCGTTCGTCCCGTATTTAATTGTACTTTATATTCTTGTAATTGTGGCAATGTTATGAGGCTGTGCGTAAGGAAAAACACTCGAGTAGAGGTTCGAGTGCGGTTTCGGCTTTGAGGTATGTTATGGTTTCTCTGTTTTAGACTTGGCTTAGCATGATTATATATTCATTTGAGTAGTTTGATAGTTAGGATGGTTTTAGAATTTGTACGTAGGTGTGCTTCATCCTTAATGATATTGTTGGCCATTTTTGGTTATTTAGCTTAGTATTTTAGTCGATAAGCCTTAGTTTAGATTGATTCTTGGCTTTGTTGTCGTTTTAGATCCTTAGAATGCTCTTAGGTGGTATGGAACTTAGATTGTATGTACAATGGTTGCTTTGGTGTTTTGTATGCCCTTTGAGTTATGTTTTGAGTTATCACTTTATTGATTAAATTGCTTAGGGTCTGAGGTTGTGGACTTGTACTAGATGGAGTTCCAGGTTAGTACGACTATAGGATGACGGGTGTTTACCCGATTGTGTGTGTGGTATGGCTGCTTTTGAGAATGACTTGTTGGAGTTGGGTGTAAAATCATGTCCATGGCATACTGATAACATAATTGCTTCTGATATTTGAAAGAAAAGAGGTTTTTGATACACCTACTGGATATTACTACGTTTTCTACTGATTATAGCTCCAAGGGAACGAAATTAGTAGTTTCTACTAATGGAAACTTGGTTTTAAAAGAAAATGCACCATTTTCGCCTTTCTAAGGAATATGTTGATAAGCTCAGACGACCCGCAGACTGAATTCCAAGTTCTATTCACATAATTAACTTTCTTTTATAACCTCAAAAGTACTCAACTAAGGAATCTTTTCTCAGAAAGTCAAATAACCTTCTTTGATAACCTCAAAGTCACTTAACTAAGGATATTTTACCTACAATATCACCCAATTCATTATGTTAAATGAGAGTAGATTTGTAATGCCATTGCCTCAAAACCTAAAGATTTAATGAGTGCGACTACCTTTGTGAGATTTTCTACTATTTACCGTTGGATAAAATGTTCTTGACAATTCGATGCAAGTATCTAAAGACAAATTCTATATCTTTAAATATCCTTTTTCATTCCCTTTAAACCTCATATATGTAGCTTGTAATTAATTGGACAAATATCTATAAATTGATGACATCAAAGATTCTCATTGGTGTTCAAAATGAAAAAGAAAAACGGATATTATCGAATGATCATCCGTAAGCTTAATAAGATAGTTTACCATCACGTGAAGTGCAACATCACATGAAGCACAAATAAATTATCGAGTAGAAAATGAGTATATAAAATGACAAAAAAATATCACATGGAAATTATCATACCTTATTTTTAAAAAAAAATTATACGTGCAATATCAATCTAAAGAACCGCTAGCTAGCCCACTCAATTTTTACTTGTGAAATTATTTATCATTCATGTGCTGTCACACTAGATATGTTCTCATTCTACTATAGCTAAATTGGGTTAGGCGGCCAACCCAGCCCGCTATGCTATAATTTGGAGGATATTTACCATGTGTACCTAATGCTTGCTAATTACAATTTATAGTTGATTACTATTCAATTGATACATGTATCATTTATATTCATTTGCTTTCACTGTACTTGTATTCATTTGCTCTACTATATTAATTGTTACTATAGCTTGTATCACTTGTATCTATTCGCTCTGTATCGATTGTTACTAGCTTGTATCACTTGTATTTATTTGTTCTGTTGTATCAATTGTTACTAGTTTGTATCACTTGTATTCATTCGTTCTATCGTATTAATTGTCGCCAACTTATCACTTTTTTCATTCTAAAAATATACCTACCAATAATAATTGGGGAAACTTTCAAAAATGACTATAGTTTGAGCTTAATTAGAGATATATAGTTATAGTTTGCTTAATTACGAATTATACCTATATGTTAGGGGGATGCGAGAGGGAAGCGGGACTAGGAGATGGAGGAGAGAGGCGAGCGAGATCGAGAGAGGGGGGAGAGAGGATAGATACATGTTGTATTCGTAGTATCAGGTTGTATCACGAATACAATTGATACAATTGATTTGTATCAATTGTATTCATTTTAGGAGGAGAGAGGCAAGCGAGATCGAGAGAGGGAGGAGAGATGTTGTATTCGTTGTATCACGAATACAATTGAGTACAAATACAATCGATACAAATACAAATGTCTGAATACAATTGATTTGTACCATAGATCGCATATGATTGTATCAATTGTATTAACGAACACAATTTGTGTAGAAGAATACAATTGGCAGAATACAAACTGTCATAATATGATAAATACAAAATACGTATACAGTTGATACATAATACATTTGGACAGTTGATATGAAACACAAATACATTTGATACATAATACAAAATACAATATTTATGTGGATGTTTTTTGGGCAAGAGCGAGAGAGATTTGCTATAAAACCCTACATATAGCTATGAATTGTAATTTTTTATACTATAGTGGTTTATCGTAAATACATATGATATGTTTGCCTTGTTGAGTAATTTTCCCTAATAAATATTATGTATAAGTTAGCTACACCAAATAATTATTTCATATAAAAATATAATGCTAAATAATATCATTGAAAAAAAACCTCACTTTTTTAAATGTATAATTTACATAAATCTCATAATGTTAAGAGTTAATTACATTATTTTCCTACTCTTTTCCAAATTACAAGAATCCCTTAAAATTTATGGATTTCGGATACATCACTGGACTTCCGGATACATCAACAGACATCCAAATACATAAGGGAAGGATGTATTCGAGAGGAGAGGGATGTATCAGAGAGGGATAGGACATCTGAATACATAGGGGAGGGATGTATTCGAGAGGAGAGGAATGTATCAGAGAGGGATAGGACATCTCTGATAAGGATGTATCAGCGAAAGAGGGGAATAATGTATCCGAGAGGGAATTTTTTTTAAAGTTTTAAATGGTAGAGAATTTTAGACATTATAGTAAAATAAGACGTGTATTTAGGTAATTTTTTCTTTTACAATTAAGAGAAGAAAATAAAATAAAGTAGTTCCCTTAATTAAAAAAAAAAAAAAGACCTAAAATTACTTTACATGAAATAATTGTTTAAGTTGAGGTTTGGTAGTACACCATAACCAAGTTCCCAACTTGCAACTTCAAAACGGGTTGTTGTGTCGGGCAAAACATCTACTTTATTCCATCTTCGCACGTCCTTTTTACTTTGATGTGTTAACTTGGTCAAACTCTTGCGATTCCCTCTTCAAAATTCCACTTTTTTTCAAGAAAATGGTATGCCTAAGTATTTTTTTTTTTTTTTATAATAATTTTTTTTGTTGGATTTTGAAATTTTTGATGTGTTAACTTGGTCAAACTCTTGCGATTCCCTCTTCAAAATTCCACTTTTTTTCAAGAAAATGGTATGCCTAAGTATTTTTTTTTTTTTTTTAATTAATTTTTTTTGTTGGATTTGGAAAATTGAAGTTTGAATTTTAATGGCAGATGAGAAATGGGTTATGTCAAGTTTGGATCGGTATTACAATATCAATATTGGTGATTGGATTGAACATGAAAGGTGCATTTGGGATTAGATTTGTAATTGAAAAAGAAGAATGTTTTTCTCATAAGGTTGAAATGGGGGAAACAGTTCATTATTCATTTGTTGTTATCAAGTCTGAAGGCGATTGGCATCACAGTAATGACGGTGTTGATCTTGTGGTACCAATTTCTATACCTTAATATTTTTGTATTTGAATCTCCAAGTTTTTAAAATGCTCCAAATTCGACTTATGCATTTAAATCTGGGTAAGTAGCAGTAAAAACACCAATTTATGGTAGTTAGTTGTATCAAGACTCTGTATTAATTAAGTTAATTATGTATGTGATAATGGAAGTGGATTCAGAACACCGGCATTGTTATTTTGTAAAATAAAAAGTTGGAACTAGCAAGGTTGTATGTTTATTTCTATTTCAGAAAGCTACCACGTATTGACATAATTAAAATTTAAAATATAAATATGTAGAAAACTATATGTTAATCATCATTATTATCAAAAAGTGAAGCTATCGGGTGATCAACTTTCGTATATTTTTGAATAACTCCATCTCTATCCGGTGATCAACTGTGTTTTGTGTATTTTTGAATAACTCCATCCCTTTCGTACACACCAGAAGGAAGAAGTGCATACACACACATCTGATTATATGTTCAAGACAGAGTAGAGTGTATGCAGCTGTATATTCATGAAATTTCGAATGTCAGAGCTTTAAATTGGTGGATGCATATCGGTACAAAGAGTACTCGACTCAGTTTTTTCTTAAGATTCTGTGTAGTCGTTAGTTCTGCAAAAGAGTTCTTCATGCTTTCTTGAGGAGGAAATCTTCCATAGTCAAGTTGTACATTTTCTGCTTGAGAAGTTTAGGCTTTTATCCATCATTTAGTCAGTTGTCTGTACTAAGATTATCGAATTGATGTTGCTGAGATGGTGGGATTTTAGGTGAAGGGGCCTTCTGGAGAACAGATTCATGATCTTCGTGACAAAATAAGCGAGAAGTCTGAGTTTACATCTCATCATGAAGGAATTTATCGTTTCTGTTTCACTAACAAGTCGCCATATCATGAAACCATTGACTTCGATCTACATGCTGCTCACTTTGTATACCATGATGAGCATGCAAAAGATGGTGCGCGTTCTACTTTGGTTTATCGTAAGTGTTGGCTTTATATTAGAGAATTAACTTGATTAGTCTGTGACCTGCAGAGCATTTCAAGCCTTTGTTTGAGCACATCGGAAAGCTAGAGGAAGCTTTGTACAACATTCAGTTTGAGCAGCACTGGTTAGAGGCCCAGACAGACCGTCAAGCAATAGGTATCAATATAATGTGTACTTGTTTCGCTAATGATTTCTTACATGATGCGGCTTCAACTGCCTCAATACTCGTGATTGAAAATCAAATTCCTTACCCTTTAGCTTGCATGTCGTATAGGATAATTTTCCTTTTCTAGTTTCTTCTTTTTGGATGTCTATCTCTTCAGTGTTTAGTATATCAAATTTAAATGCTTGACGGGAAAATCCATGAGTCATGCCTGTGACCCACTTAAAGTTAATTTACGGCAAATGTTAATCAGCTGAGCCACACTGTTCACTTCTTCTCATCAACATGGGCATCCACAAACAATATGACCTTCAAGTTGATGTAAAC
The DNA here is from genome assembly GCF_000226075.1 of Solanum tuberosum. Taxonomy (NCBI): domain Eukaryota; kingdom Viridiplantae; phylum Streptophyta; class Magnoliopsida; order Solanales; family Solanaceae; genus Solanum; species Solanum tuberosum. The sequence continues at coordinate 556,683 of NW_006238986.1, read as the reverse complement.
TGATCCATGTTGTAAGTTAAGCCTATTGAAGCAGTACACTTTTGCAGTTGGTTTCTTGGGATTGACATTATATATCCCGGGTTCAGTGGTTTGAATACTTCACCTTTACAGTGACACGGTAACAATTAGGTTTCCATTGGGTTGCGTCAATGAGGCACAGCAAGAGAATATCATTCCTTCCCATGTATAGATTTTCATCGGGTTGACTCAATGAGAAACAATAAGAGAATATGATTTCATAGTGTATATTACTCCCTCTGTTTCAATTGTTTGTCTGGTTTTGACTTCGCCACGGAGTTTAAGAAAGTAAAGAGACTTTTGAATCTTGTGATCTTAAATTTAAAGATATGTAGAATGTTCCAAAATGTCCTTTAATCTTGTAGTCTTAAACATGTCACGTGGGAAGTTTGAATTTAAAAGTTGCCAAAAAGGGAAAGAAGTAATCTTTTTGAAACGGACTAGAAAGGAAAGTAAGACAAACAAATTGACGTGGAGGGAGTATGTAGTTTGACACTTTCTGCAACTCAAATTTGAACTTCATTATGTGAAAGTAGTCTCCCTAATTTTTGCTAGAATCATGAAATTGTGCATAATCCAATGCTTATTATATTTTTAATATGCTGATGTAATTCCTACTAATGCAGTGAATGAAGGAATGAGCAAGAGAGCAATGTACAAAGCTCTTTTTGAGTCTTCAGCTCTTATTTGTGTTAGTTTTCTACAAGTATTCCTCCTCAAGCATTTGTTTGAACGAAAGCTGGGGCAGTCCAGAGTTTAGTTTTCGGCAAAGGGAGGATAACATTCTTCTGCTCAAGCCCTGTAAACTCAGATGTATTCACTTTTTGTGCCTTTTTTCTGAAGGTTGAATATTGCCACGGAAACTAGAATGACTGATGTCCTTTTCGGAGATTAAGTTATTTCGATACAGTCTTTCAGGAATTAGTGAGAGTTTCCTAATCTATGTTTTAAGATTATCTGCTTGGCATGCAAGTTCTTTCAATGTTCGTGGCGCAGTCCATTGTTGAATTTTGATACCTCAAGTTGTGTAATCATATTTATTTGACACTGACAATTTCTCATTGTAACCTTCATTTTTAGCTGTTTTTGGTATGTCTTGACTCTTGTTTTTCAGATTGTTTCAAAGTGTCTTGGGGAACTGATTAGCAGTAGTTCTGTTTCTTTTATTATATAGCTGATGCTCGGGACAAGTTTGCACGCACTTCTACTAATTCCACATGATACATGTTACCTCTCCCACTAACACAGGTTCTGATAACTCTGTCTGCTGGTGCTTAGACAGATGAGAAGAAATGACCTAATGATTTGTCTATTTTATTTTATTTTTGCAAAATATAAACTTATGACTCTGTTTTAAATTTTAAAAAATTGAAATTGCATACTTGTAAATGATATTCTACCTTTTTGGTGAATTTGGAATTCCAAATTAAACTTTGAAACTGAAGTTGAGAATTTGTTCAAATGTCATAAACAAGCACATATTCAAATTAAAACTTTAAATTTGAAGTCCAAATTACATGGCCAAACGACCCCTTAGGGTCTGAATATATGTAAATAATTAAGATCTATGATAAAATTTATCATTAAGATGCCTACTCAAATTTTTTTATAAAAATGATAATCCATCAAGACTTCCACTTCAACTACCACACAATCGCAATCACCCCAGTAGTAAGTTGTCACCGTCATTAGTCACCATTTCAATCAACACTACCAACCACCGTTACAATCATCAATCACCATCGACAATTACCACCATCAGCCATGACTATACATCACCAATTATTATTATCATTCACCATCACTATCAATTATTACTATCGTTTACCAGCAACTAATACGATCAATAGCCATTTTTAATCAATATTGTCATCTACCATCATCACTAGCAATAAATATGTATTCAGTTAGTAGTTACATCTTTTGTCTGCCATGCGAACAAGAAGGAGATCTTCTGCTACAGAAAGAAACGGAGCTAATGAAATGAGCACTGCATATTCCATCTCTCTGCCAGACTCCTCTGGTTGCTTCAAATACTGGCTGCAGGTAGATGACCCACAGCATCATCTGGCTGGCTGCCTTCATTATTAGGTCCACATATGTTAAAGATGTTGTGGTGCAGCGTATATCAGGGAGATGCCTTATTGTGAGTCCATGGATATGATGAGGTCTCAGAAAACTGTTGGAGAAGTCGTCAATCTGCTACTGAGTTCATCTTCCAGCAAGTGGAGTACAAGCTGGAGTTGCTGAACGTAAATGATCACTGTTAGGATCAGCACTTCTAGCATCTAATACTCCGAGACTTCGATCAGTCCAAGGTAAAAGCAGAGTGACAACCCTTGAAAACAGTGGAAATTCACATTCTTAAAATGTTGTTTGGATACCAAGAAAAGACCAACTTAAAAGAGGAAATATTTTACAAACTGGTTTCAAAATATCTGAAGAATGCAGTCTTCTAAGGAAATTTGAGTCCATAGATGGTTTCCTGATGATACATACATATCATTTCATATGATTTCTACCTTTTTATTTTGAAGGGAGGCGTTGAGAAAGAAGTGACAAGAAAAAGCTTGCTACAAGTAGACATATCAGGTCAATAAACTGTCCAATACCTGATCACCGACACCTAGCAGCAAGGCACTTGATTTCTGAAAGCTATTTCTGACTTCCGTTTCCAACAAATAACCAAGAAGGGTAAAAGATACAATTGAATAGGACTATGATCAACAATTGAAACAATACCTTATCTCTTCTTCAGAAAGTTAGGTGGAGGCAGGATTTGTTCGTATTTTGCCAGAGATTAGTAACTGCATAAACCAAATCATAACAAGAATATTAAGCATACTCCTAGATTCAAAGATGGACAACATTTGTAGCTAAGCTATTGCATCTCGCTGTCATATGGATCATGCTAGTTCTGAACACTGCAAAAGGAACTAAGAAGCTAAAGCATCAGGTAGGTTTCTTCTAGTCAGTAATGCTGAAGTGACTAAGAGAGTTCAAGGGGCACTCTTTTGCCTATTTTTTACAATTCGCCTCCTGACAACTTTATCAGCAGGAATAATGCACATATTGCTTAGGGAAATTAAGCTTACATAGTTTGGATCCTTTCTTTCAGAGACATCTTCCAGTAAACAACTAAACATCAATGGGAACAAAATTTGAGTTAACTGAACTATCGAGATGGCTTACTTTATCCTTCCTACTAATGCTTTTCATCCCAAAAATATTCTGCAGAATTTAATAATAAAAACTATCAATCTCCTACATACAAAGACTATGTATATATCTCCAAGGGTGATGTTAAGAGTAAAGGTTCTCAGAGCTTGCTGATAGCAATTCTCTTATTGATCTTCCATTCCTAGATTTACATGGTCCAATGCAGAGAACTCAAGATTGAGATTAAGGTCAGACAGATTCCTCGTATCAACTGCTTGGGAGGAGTTGAACTTGGAAATGATCCAAATTTTCCAGCCACAACTTGCCTCAGATAACCTGCCAAGCGTGAGCATGATCATGCTAGATTGTAGCAGGTGAATAAGAATGCCAACCAATTAAGGTTTTGAAATCATGTGGCTGAGGGTTGCGGATTTCAGAGAGAAGGTGACATGATGGTGGGAAAGCTAATAAGTGCAGGGCAGACAGTTATTCCAAATGGCAAAAAAGTTGCAGTTTCTGAGGGAACATCAAAAGATGGAGCATGGAAATCTTATGAAGGTCGAGACGAAAAAAGAGGTACTTAATATATGAATTGGAGGAGCCAGAGCTATGTTGCTCAACTGCTTGAGAGGAATTGAGCCTGGAAATGATCCAAATCCTCCAACTCAGACTTGCCTCAGATCACCTGCCAAGCGTGAGCATGATATGCTGGATTGTAGCAGGTGAAGAAGAATGCCAACCCATTAAAGTTTTGAAAACATGTGGCTGAGGGCCGGCAGATTTCAGAGAGAAGGTGACACGGTGGTGGGGAAGCTACCAAATGCAGGGCAGACAGTTATTCGAAATGGCAAAAAAGTTGAAGTTTTTGAGGGAACATCAAAAGATGGAAGCATGGAAGCCTTATGAAGGTCGAGACAAAAAAGGGGTACTTAATCCATGAATTGAAAGAGCCAGAGCTATGTTGCTCAGATCCTTCAAAATCCTTGTCGATCCGACACAATTTGGGTGTGGATGTGGGATCCAAACCAGATTTGGTCAAACCTAACTTGGGTGCTTTAACTATACCTTTGCCTAAGAAGTATAGGTTGATAATTGATTGAGTATTTAGTTTGATTTTGGGTTTATGTCATATATATATTCACATAAAGCACTAGATTACTTTGCTACTATACGAGAGAAATATTTGAATAAAATATTAAGAGCTTACAAAGAATTTAATTATACTAGCTTTAATTTAATAACTTCATTTAATTGTCAAGCATACACTTATATATGTTAGAATACACATTTATTAGTTATAGCCCAACGCCCGTACCCATACTCCTATCCATAACACAAGATGTTACGTAGATTTCTCATATTAAGTGAATCAAAAACATGGCAACAAACATCCATAACGTATCCAGGATGGAAGGCAAGATAAAAGGCATATTTGCAAAAATCTATCCACCATGGGGATCAATAAAAAACATAGATCATTAGGATATTGTCTTTTCCATAGTCTCATGTTGAAAAAATGCAGAAATACAAGTATAAAGGTACCCATGCAGGTACTACAACCGCTAGCAGAAGCAATCATATGTAAATCCACTTCACCTGAGAGTTTGTAAGAATGCAAGCTACGGTGGGAAGTTGTTTCTGCCCTAACCACTAGCTTTCACTCACTATTATCTCATTCTTAACATTCACTATCCACATAATTCATCCTTGTATGTTGAGGTTAAAGTTTTATCTCACTTGGCCAAGCTAGAGGATTTTTTCAACATACTGCTTCTCTTCATTTTTTTTTATATAAGGTAAATACAAACATCCTGCTCTTAACCATAGCATACTTACTGAAATTGAGGAAAAAAGACATGCAAGGGATATACACACTTACATATTGAAGAAACAAGCTTCGGTGTGATTTGCGACACTTCAATCTAGTGGTCTTGATAGATAACGAAATGCACTTCAATGTAGAGCACATAAGCTGCAGAAGTAAAGAGTCCAAACATAAAGGCCCAGCAATATCAACCAGAAACAAACTAATTGACCAGACTGAAGATGAAGCTTACTAGATAGACCTGGTGCATCAAACAGAATAAACAAACCAAGAAATGTCATATACCTATTCAGACAGATCAGTGTCAGATACACAGTTGACCACTTTGTGAGCTGCAATATCCTCATATCCACCTTGTAGGACAGATATCTTAAAAGGACACCGAACATAGAAATACACTTCAAATGGTAGAAGTGTCCAAAGTTCCAGTTGCAGATGTCTCAGATAGACCTGATCTAAACCATTGAAGCCCAGTTTAAGCCATGAGACCCCTATGAAGAGATCATTTCCAGCAAGCTAGATAAATGTTCCCAGTGTTATCTTTCTATATCAATATACTTATCTTTTTTTCTTTTTCTTCTTTCTTAAAGCATTTAGCTTTTCCTTCACGATTGTCAATCTTTCACATAATGCTTGGTTATTTGAATATTCACCTACCAGTCCTCTCTCTTGCAGATCATTTAAAAGATTTTCACCCTTTGCAAGATCATTCCCAGAACAAAATGCATTGAGAAGAACCGTGAAGGTTGTAATATTGGGACACATACCCCTCTCTTTCAGCTCCTCATAGAGATCATATGCATCATCAATATAACCACCGGCACAAAGGCCTGTTATGAGGACATTGTAAGCAATAACATCTGGCTTTGCACCATGAAGCTCCATTGTAGTTTTCAATTTTAAGGCCTCATAAAACTTAGAACTTTTGCAAAGTCCATGCATCACAGTTGTAAATGTGGCAACAGTCGGAAGTAGATGCACCCGTAGCATACATTCAAGTACCAGCATTGCTTCCTCCATCTTCCCACGAAGCACAAGCCCTCTTATAATTGCACCCTCAGCTATAGTACGAGAGCTAACACCTAATAATTCCATTTCATCTTTTAGTTTGAATGCTCCCTTAACATCTCCAACCTTACACATACTAGTGATTAAATTGCAGTATTGTCTGTCAACTGGAACAAAACCCTCTTCGATCATTTTATGCAAGAGACGATGTGAATTTTGGAAGTCCAATGTTCTTTTCAGTCCCTTAAATATTGAATTGTAAGTGTCTCCATCAGGAGAAACACCTGAGGCAGTCATTAAAGAAAGAAGATCAAGGGCCTTCTTCATCTCACCCCTTTCACAATATTTACTGATGATCATGTTGAATGTGAATTTATCTGCCACTATTCCCCCCAAGATCATTTTTATCATAAATTTAACCCCAATATCCAGCAGACTGGACTCACAGAATCCAAGAGTCACATAATGGCATGTTAATTTATCTGGAGTGAAACCTTTTTCTCTAAGAGACTGATATAACTTAGAGCACTCAGATATGTTCTTCTGTCTCGAATAGCCTCGTAATAGAATATTATATGTAGCCAAGGAAGGCATTTCACTTCTCTCTCTCATTGTATAAAAGAAACTACTCACCTTATCAATCTGTCCATGTTTTGAGTAACCATCCATCACTACATTCAGTGCCACGGTATCTGGGGCAAGACCTTTCCATGTCATCTCATCAATGAAGAAACTGGCAACCTTAGGCAAGCCACTCTTGAAAAGCCCATCAATAATACATGTATACATGACCCGGTTTGAAGAGGGGTCTCCTCTACTCAATGCTCTTTCCAACATAAGAATTGCAGGGACCAACTTATCCTTCCGACACAAGCCAGCTAGGAGACTGGTGTAGGTATGACTATCAGGGAGCACATTAATCTGAACCATCTCATTGATAAGGATTAATGCCATGTGGAAGTGACCTAACTTACAGATCTCAGCCAGCAATGAGTTGTAGACAACAACATCTGTCGCACAGTAAATTCCACGGAGCCTATCAAATAATCCAAGCGCCTCTGTAAGGTTCCCTCCTCTGCATATTCCTTTTAGTAAGCTTGCATAGGTGTAAAAGCTAGGCTGTCTACCCAAGTTAATCATTTCGTCAAACCAGGATAATGCTTTTAACCCTTCACCTACATTCCCATAGCAATCAATAACAGAAGTAAAAGCAGCAGAATTGGGAACAAGACCAATCGTACACATGTGACGCATGAAATCCTCTGCCTCTCTTACTCTTCCACCTGTACAAAGAGAAGATATCAGTGAGTTGCATATGAAAGTGTCAGGAGTATGGCCTGTTTTGTGCATCATTGCATAGATTCTCATTGCTTTTAGGACATCTTGTTGCTTGCAAAAGTTGTAGATCAAAGTAGAGTATACTACATCATTTGGGAAAACTCCAAACTTGTACATCCTACATAATATTTCCATTGCTGTATTTAGCATTCCAGCTTTACAAAATCCATTTAGAAGTACCGAGTATGCAACAACATCAAGACATATACCACTCTCAAACATATTCTCAAGTAACGGTACAACTTCTCCTAGCGACCCCGTTTTGCATATCCCTTCTAATAACATTGTATATGCATGCTGATTGAGAGATAATCTGTTCAGCTTCATCTTCTTGAGGATATCTCTTGCAGAATCCAACATGCCATGCTTGCAAAAACCATTCAAGAGAGCCCCATAACTAACTTCATCAGGCCGTAGACCTCTTGTTTCCATTTCAGTCAGTATTTCTTGAGCCTCTTTAAGATTGCCTGCTCGACATTGCCCATCAATCAAAGCATTGAAAGTGATACAATTTGGTGAAAGATTGAGCTTCAACATCTCATGAAAAATCTTCATTGCAGCGTCAATCTTCCCCTCTTTCACAAACCCATTAATAAGAGTATTATAGGTAATATGATTTGGAACAATCAATCTCTTCCTCATCTTCCTCAATACTAAATAGCCCTTAGCACTCCTATTCTTCCTGCATAAGTCATCTATAAACATATTGTAAGTACAAACATCAGCTTCAAGACCCTTGGAATTCATGCAATCAATCAGTTCTAAAGCTGCTTTATACCTTCCCTTCTTGCAATACCAATTAAGCAAAGTATTATAAGTAACCAAATCAGGGTTATAACCACTCTCTACCATCTTTGCAAGCAAACAATTTGCTCTCTCAACCTTCCCTTTGGCACAAAGAACTTGTAAAAGTATATTAAACGTACCAACATTGGGACAAATACGTTTAGCAAGCATTTCTTTGAAAAACGACCATACGGACTCAGCACTTTCCTGCTTCCCCATTGCTGCTAGAACCATATTACAAGTGTAAACCGACGGTTTAAATGCTTGAGAACTCATCAAATTAAATACCTGAAGAGCATCTTTAAGTTCACCTTTTCTCACATAAACCCTAATTAAGATATCAAAAACAGAAGGGTTTGAACTGCAGAGGCGATATGTATCCATAAGAGCACCAAAAATAGAACTTGACCCAACACCCATGTCAGCTAAATGCCCCAAAATTGACTTAACATAGTCATGCATTCTAGCTCTAACGAGTATGTGAGTCGTGATACCATATATATGAATAATATGAGTGAACTGCAAACCAGGTTGCTTAATAAACCAATTCAAGAATTTTAAAGCCATTTTCCCATGAACTGGCCTTAGTGAAGCCATTTTATACCCCATATGATTGAGTGAACCCCAACGGTCCAGGGTAAGAAGAGAGTAAATGCTCTTCTCCACTTCTTCACCTGTTCACATATATTTAAAAAAAAAAAACTTCAAAAACACATAGATGAAACTGGACGATTTCTTGTTATTTGCCTAAACCTTGATAAAGGAAAGTAAGAAAGAAAGAGAGAGGGAGGAAGAGTACTTGCTGGGTTGGTGCTCACAGGATAATAATTTCGGGGGCGCTTAGTGAACCCCATTTGAGAGAAAGCTCCGGCTCTGAACTGTGGACGCATAGCAGCGATGGTTAATTCTGTTTTTTTGTGTGTGTGTGTGTGCTTGGTTACATTCTGTTTTGTGTTGTGAAGGAATTTTACTGACTTGGTCATTGAAGAAGGGTAGAGAAAATGACAGGGATAGAGATTTTTGGGAACTAGGTGTTACGGGTCGGTTTGGATCGATTATTGGTCAAAATTAAAATTAAAATCAAATTAATTTAATCGATTTTAAAATTATCACAATCAAATCAAACCAAATGTAATATATATTAATCGGTTCGGTTGTTATTGATTTCGGTTCGGTTCGATTTGGTTCAATTATTCGGTTATTAACCATAGACAAAAATAAAAAAAATGATTCATTCAAAACGTGAAAAAAGTGACAACAATCCATTCTAAACGAAACATAGTAGAATGACTGACATTACATAACTTTTGATCATTGAATTTACTATGAATAAAGGTTGAAAATTCATTATTTTGGTCTAGAATGAAGATACTAGTGATGACATTTTCAATCCACAAAGAATTACCATAGATACTCGTATAGAATTTTTTTAATGAAAACATATATAAGATCTTTAAAATTGTTTATAAAAATAATATATTATGTATGTATAATAATAAAATATATGTATATAATTTGTCGGTTCTCTTCGGTTATTTCTTTGGTTTTTTTCGAACAAAATCATAACCAATCCAAATACTATCGATTTTTAAAAATCTAAAACCAAATCAAACCAAATACAAATAAAAATCAGTTAATTTAATTGATTTGGTTCGATTTTTTTATTTGGCTCGTTTTTTATTCAAAATGTGAACACCCCGTGTAACACCTCAGATTTGAAAAAGAAGGACAAATGCATTTTTAGACTGGTGTCTGTGTCTACGAGTACCATCTACGGACTGTAGAAGCTTCAACAGGTCGTAGATGGCAACCGCAGGAATTGGGGAAAATAAAATTTTAAATCAAACCCTCAGTATCCTTTTTACGGTTCACCAAGACGGTCCGTCAACCTATGTATGAGTCGTAGGCAGGTCTCGTAGGTGATTCCCAGACTTAGTGAAATTTTAAGGATTAAAGTTGGATTTCTAGGTATGTACGATCTGTAGGAAGACCTACGAGTCGTATATAGGGTTCCGTCAAAAGTGGTCTATATAAAAGGTTTTTGAAACTTTCTACGGTTGACCAGTACAGTTTGTAGGTCCAAACCGTAGGTCGAGTACAACAGTTATTTCAAAGGGGTTTTTGGGTCTTTTCCTAATTATTTTAACCCAATATTATGTTGTTTTACCTTCTAACCTAAGCCGTATATAAAGGTATTAAACCCCCAAATTGCCCATTCTAAATCATTCTTCAAAATTCTCAAATTCCCTCCAAGTTCTTCCCCCAAATTTCTCTCTCTAAAGGTAAGAAAGAAGAATCTAGGGTTTCAAGATCAAGTCTCCAATTCACCATTTTTCTTGGGCTTAAAGAAACAAGGTATGTTAGTGTAATATTCCAAAAATTTCTAAATTAAGGCTCGAGTCATTCTTTACGGTGAATAATATTTGTACCGAGTGATTTTAAATTGTCTTAGTTATTAAGGTCGCTAAAATTCTCTAGCATAAGGTTGAGTTGGAAACTTTCGTTCCAATTGAGTTTCTCTATGAGATTATTCTTGGGTCAACTTCAAACGACTATAACTTTCAGCACAGAATGAGATAGGTGGCCCATGAGGTATCAAATTGAAAGTCTTCGAGTTCTCTTTCTAACGCCGCCGAGTTTGCTGAATTCTGAGTTCGGATGAATGAGTTATGTCCATTTGAGTGCAGCCTCTCTAATTTAGGCAATATTCATCCATTTTAAGAGGGATATTTTGGTCTTTTCCTTACCCCACTAGCCTAACACATTCTAACCACCCAAGTTAAGGGGTTTAATCATACTAAGTCAATTCTAAACATTCCAAAAGAGCTTAAAAGATTAGGGCAAAGTTGAAGAGGAGAAAAAGAAGAAAGTTTCAAACGTTCATCGAGTTTTGAGGATTTTCGCCAAGAACTTAGTTTCTTCCGAGGTATGTAAGCTTTCATAGTGTTGGGTTTGTTCGCCCTCACGCCAATCATGTAAACTTTTACCATGGATTCATTCTTGAAGTCGAATTATTAAATTCTAGAGAAGTTCTTGAGGTTTTTGCTTCATTCTTTAACAATGGAATCTTGTTGAGTTCTTGAGGTGAGGGTTTTGCGAATGAGTGTTGTTCTTGATGGATTTTGTGTGGATTTTCATTGGAATGGTATTTGGTTTATGAATCTAAGAGAATTTGGAGGAAATCATTCGATTGTAGAGGAGATAGGGCTGGAAATTGAGATAGAAAGTTCGTCGGGTTTCTGGGCTCGGGCTGGGGCAACGCGCCCCCATATCACTTGAGGGGCTGGGGCAGCGCGCCACAAAATAGTTTCGGTAATAAGAGGCCTGGAGCCCTGCGTCAGCAATGCACTAGGGTCGTCAAGCTCATTTCTCCTCCGTTCTTCATCCCGTGTGTGTTCTTTCCAATCGTTTCTTTGCTCTCTTCTTGACATTAACTATTTAAGTCTTCATTAATTATCGAGAGATTCTACATATCCGAATAATATCTCTTAAATTACACTTCAAATTAAAGAGAGATTAAGAGGAAAGTTCTAGAGGGTCCTTTGAGTCAAATTGAGGTTTCTTTTGAAATTGATTATAGTTTCGAACCAAGTCTTAAGAAGAGTTGTATTCATGAGTTTCTATATGGTTATTGAGGTCCTCAAGTTGAGTCGTTCATGTCCATAATTCCACATGAACCCTACGAATTGAGTTATAAGTCTTGAGAGTCTTTGAAAGCCAATCATTGTGTTTCAAACTGAGTTTCGAGAAAAAGTTTAAAGGTTCTATTTCATAAAGACTTAAGAGTTTCTAATGTTATGTTATTCCTATATATATATATATATATATATATATATATATTAAACATGTCTCATGTTTTGAAAAATATTTCAAGTAATGTAAGAAGTCTATTTTTTATAATGGGTGAATTGAGCACAAAGTTATATTAATTATTTTGGGAGTAGTATCGAGCACCAAGTTGGGATAGAGTCTTTTATGATTCGGAAGTCCCACAAAACTACGTAGCTAGCGTAGGATAGGCTAACATTGATTCTTCATGTGACTCTACCTACCTCTGAGAAGGCCAATTAGATGGATCTATTGTCACGATATCATCATATACCCCCGACAAAGTATAAGATGGCCCTGGCAATGTGAGGCGAAACGTTATATCATTGCTAGGCTCATGCTAATGGTTGTCGGTTAGAGAAATTCCCCACAAGTAAAATATATTATTTTCATATTGCTTTCATTGTATATCTTATTGTAAAGCTTAAATGGTTTTCACTTCATATTCATGTATTGATCCAATTATGTTGTTTTGTATTGAGTTGAGTTGAGATGAGTATTTCTTCCAGCCTTGTCAGTTCAGTTAGCTATTGCTTTTAGTTTTTCCCTTACATACTCGTACATTCAATGTACTGATGTCATTCGACCTGCATCGGTTTATGATGTAGATACAGGTGCTCAGGATCATTAACATGCGTTTTGTTGAGATCAATATTTACTCACAGATAGTATTTGGTGAGGCCTCCTTACTTTCGGGAGACTCTATTTTCATCCAGCTTAGTAGTATTGGAGGTATCATGGGTCTTGTCCCGCATCTATCTTACATTGTTAGAGGCTTCATGGACAGACTAAATTAGATGTTTCTATTATTTTCTCAGGATGCTTTATTTAACTTATGATTCATGTTAAGTATTTTTACAAGAGTATTTTTAAGACTTTCTTAAATGTCTAAGTGTTCACTTATTTTAAGCTTTCGCGTATTGTTTAGTGTCATGTAAGTCATGCATGTATCCAGACCAAGGGTTCGCTTGGGAATCAGAAATGGTTTATGAGTGCCAGTTACGTTTATGGTGTAGGCCCGAATAGTGACAGTTAGTATTCACCTATGGAGTCATTTTCTTCACTGGATTCTTAAATTCTCCAATTTTACAAAGCTAGATTACCCAATCAAGGTTAGGGTTTTATTCAGTGTTCGTGGTCTTTATGCAATCTTGATCAGATTGATTGTTTTCTATCCATTTATGCATGTATTGAAGTAATTACATGTTTTGGAGTTAAATTCATATGAACTCATGCATGCCCCATGAATTTTAGACTATGAGCATATGATTAAGTTTATGAATTATGAATTATGAAGTTATGAAGATATGCATGTTCTTTCTATGAAATTGATATGAATGATTAAGGTTGCTTTGAGAGTAAAGCATCAATGTTGTTATTGTGAAAGGTTATTCTCACATGAAGGATTCATGATAGGGTTGAAAGGTTTTCTCAACCAAGTTTGAATCAAGATTTAGGAGTTATTCTAAATGAACTCTAGGATGGATTGGTTACTTGATTGTGCATTTCCATGGATAATAAGATGAATATGATTAATGACTACTTCTTGATATTTATGCTTAACACAGAGTGGACTAGCGGCGATTGCCCATGTCCCATAACTATGTGTCACCATAGGTTTGTCTTAAATAGACATTAGCTAGTGGATCCACTTTAGCTCAAGTTTATGGTTCTTACCTTGGCAAGTCAAGACATCTCTTTTCGGTGTGGGATAAACATAAGATTTCATATTATAGCTCACATGGTCTATGTCGGATAATGACACATGGTCTATGTTGGTTAATGACAAACTTCCCACAATAATGAACTAAGATTACTTAATAAAAGTATCTCACGTGTGTTTTAAAGATGTTTAGTTTGCATTGACCATGATTATGACTTATGTTTCCTAACATGTTATTTTATAATTTAGCTTGGTTATTGCATGTCATGTAAAGTCCTTCTTAGAATGATTTCATAACTCTTATGCATTGCTATCATGCTTGGTATATTCCATGTACTAATGCATACTTGTGCCTACATTGTTTCACTAATGTAGGGTCCGACACTCCAATTCCGCACACTCGTGGCTAGTTGATCGATCCTTTTGAGCTTTTGGAGATTGGTGAGTCCTCATGTTTCGAGGATCGAGACTCTTTATTGCTTTATGTCATTTTCGTTTCAGACTTGTATGTGATGTATGGATTACGTCCCAATCACTTTTTGTATGATGTATTAGATGGCTTTGAGACTTATATTAGACTTTCACTTTTTTTGTCAAACTCTTTATGATATAAGATTGTCTTTTTGAATTCTTTAAATTCTATTATCTTGTATGATGTATGTTAAGTGACTTGTGTAGGACCTCTCGGGGTTCTATATGTCATGTTACACCTAGGGTATACTTTGAGTCGTAACACCCCCTGTTGGAACAACTCAAAAAGTCTAATTTTTTTTAATAATTAGGTGCAATTAATTTATATAGCCAAAAATATTAGATGTTTGGTGTTGTTGCAACTTCCTGAATGTGAAGATTTGCATATGGTATTAACTAACATAAAAAGCATCGACCTTTTACACCATTTCTATATGATAGTCTTATTACTTATTTATCTCATTATAATTCAATTAGTGTTTGATTACGAGATAAGTTATCTTAAAATTATAATATAAAAATTCGTTATATATGAATTAGTAATACAAAAGTTATTTTTTGTTGGTTGTTTGATTCATTAAATTAAAATTGAATATGCAAAATATCATATAAAATTTATTTATTAAACTTAAAAGTAATTAGTTTACCATTATGTGCTTGAATTCTCGACCTTTCATGATTTCTCAGAAAAAAAAATAAACATAATTTTATTCTCTTGCTACTTTATCTACGTACAATTTATATCTAAATTAGTTATTCCATATCGTTAATGGTATAAAATAATACACAATTTAAATTACAATCAAACATTAAATAAAATTTATATCATAATTATTTTACTTATATATTGTACCAATGACCCTTAGAGTCTGTTTGGCATTGCAGTTGGAAGGCTAAAAACACTTATTTTTGAAATAAAAATATATTTTTTTTTTAAAATAAGGGCGTTTGACAAATCAATAAAACTGCTTTTAAATAGAAGCAGAAACAATTTTTCTGATGTTGGAAAGAAGCTAAAAAATTTTGCTTCTTAAAAAAAAAGTAAAAGCAGAAGCAGAAAATTATTTTTTACAAGACCAAAATATCCCTTCTATATTTACATATTTACCTATATATCCCTTATTAATTAATTAGCATATCTCATAACTTTGGTAAAAGATTCATTTAAGAATTTTATTTTTTATATAATATTCTTTTTATTATTTTACGTTTATTATCATTACTTTATATTTGATATTTTTAATTATATTTAAATCATCATATCAATATTATATCAATATTAATCTTTTTTATTTATTACAAAAAATTTAATCAAACATTTATTTTTATTGATTGAAAAATTGAATACGTACATTTTAATTCAATAAAAATAAAACTTTGATTAAATTTTTATAATAGATATTTAAAATGATTTCTATATGTAAAATAATCTTCATATTAAAAGTACATTGATACTTGTCCTTTTTTGTAATTTGGCACTTAAAAACATTTTTTTTAAAAAGATTAGCCAAACACAATTTTTTTTTTATCAAAAACACTTTTCAAATGAATTAACCAAACACAAATTATTATTTTTTTTCAAAAATACTTTTCTGAAAAACTATTTTAAAAAAAGTGTTTCTAAAAATAAGCAGATTTTAGTAGCAATCCCAAACAGACTCTTAATCATAGTCCATATATTAATTACTTTTTGCATCCTAATTTACAAAATTTAAGAAAGAAAATAGTACATTTTTTAAATTTATAGTCATAACATAAATTGGCATAGAGGTTGTTAAGACTTTAAGCTTATCAAGAAGAGATATTGGAAGTTTTACAAATAGTTGAGTGAAGTATTCAGACAATTTCTGATACAATAATGGAAATATGGAATTTTCCGGCGTGTTCCTTCTTCTCCGACCACCATACACATACAATTATGCCCTCGTTGCTTTCAGGTCGGATACTCCATTTTCCCAAGCTCTCTGCAACTTCTTCTTCTGAATCATATTCCAGTAAACAAGTGAAATTTCCAAAGAAAATCAGCCAAAATCCTGCAACTTCTGTTCGCCCTGCAGGTAAACCATCACTGGCAAAAATGTTTACAGAGACTACCATTTGCCCAATTTACACTTTGACAGGTTATCCAAATTAGGCTTATTGCCTGATTTTACAGTCAGTATTTAATCCTCAAGACTAACTTCATGTTTCTGCTTCATGTCAAGATTCTGGCAGTCCCCTAAGGAAAACCCACAAGTTGAATTTGGAAGTTTCTCCTCATAGAGCTGGTAATCTACTCTAGTTTCAACCTTTTAATAAGCTAATGGAATTGTAAAGTTTATTTTGTTTTGCATTTAAGTGACGGCTTTTTTTTTTTGTTTTGTTTTTATTAGTGAATGGTGCAGTTGTTTGTTTATTTGTTCCCATCTGTATCAATATGTCTCGTGTTTGTATTTTACAGTGTCTGCGGTTAGATTGATGCGTATAGAGTTTGGTGGTGCATTTGCTGATCTTCTGAACGAGCAAGGGAAGGGTTCAGGGGATAATGAAATGGGATATGTTGAAAGAACTCTTGGGTTTCGTACTCGTGACTTAGACGACAGAGATTTAAGACTGGTTTCTTTCTTTGCCTTCTCTTCACTACCGTGTCATTGATTGTCCTTTGAATTCACTTCTGACAATATCAAAGCACTCGTCTTTATGGATTTCTTGAAATGTTTGTATTGTAGGTCACAGAGGTTGTTGGAGGTACCATTCGCTGGAGAAGATATCTTGATCACTTGATTCTTTCATTATGCCACGATGAGCGGACATTCAGAAGCATGGAACCTCTTCTAGTACAGGTATATTTGCCACTCTTTTTGGATTCTTTACTTTTAGAGCATCTGGTGGAATATATTTTTTGTTGCCATGGTTTGAGTATTGGAGAACGTCTTAAATTGTATCTATTTGAAGTTGATATGTAAGTCAAAAAACAAAGGAGAACTCATGAATTTGACGGTTTTATTGTTAGAGACTCCTTTAAAATAGCATTGATGTGTTATTAAAAGGAAAAAAGAAAAAGAGTAGCATGGCGGAGTTTCTTTGTGAATCAATATTGCATTGGCAAATATGCCTTCTAAGTAATTTTTGAGTTGTGTCAACCATCTAGAACCAAAATTAATGTAAATGAGTGATGATGACAGAATGTAATCTTCGATTTACTATATGTCTTCTTAGTCTTAACAGTGGTTGGTATGCATGTTGGCTGATGAGGTTGTGTCAAGCATAATGTAATTGCGAGAGTTAGAATGTCATTGTGAAAGAATGTTTTGTTTAGTGTGCATTGGTAGGTCATAGTCATCATGGTTATAACTCCAAATAGAGTATACATTACCAGTGCATTTATTTTCTATTTTGAAATAGACAGGGATAAGTTTTTTTTTTTTTAAAATAATCCAAGCAAAATCCACCATGAGGTATATGCTCAATGCTAAAAAAATCACATCTCAGAGGCTGAAATGCTAATGCTATTTGGCGGTCTATCCTATTAATTGGTGCTGACTTTTCAACGATCTTTGAGTTAAACACTTCATCTCTATGGACCTTGACATGCACTGCAGAGCTTGAAATTGATAGGACCACTTGGGAAATTGGATGTGTCGTACCTGAAAGTTTCCTCTTTTCTTGCCTTCTACGTTCTGTCTTTTTAACTTTTGAATTTTGCTTGGTCATTTATAATCCCTCTCAACTGATTTTTTGCTTTAAAAATGTTGTTAGATTCTTCGAATTGGTTTCTATGAGATCACCAAGTTAGACATGCCACCTTATGCTGTTGTAGATGAGGTATGTTTATCTTATTACTTTGGTCTATAATGGTTGTTCTCTTTTTACTAAGTTATTTGATGAAAGCTGATTTGAAGTCTGTCAAGAAAGATGGATGTGATTTTATATTCTGTTGAACCTAGAAATGAAGCTGATGGTATAACAAGGTAATGCCTTTGAGCTTTCAATAGAGCCTTTGCTTGCCATATTTTTGAATGAAGTGAGGGAAAAGGAAAGATAAGATGCTTGATGACAGGTGAGGTTGGTCTAGATGCAAGAGCACTCCACTTTCAATCAGTAGGTTAGAAGTTCGAGTTACAAGAGGAGAAAATTGGAAAAAAACCACTATTGACCCCTGTGCTGGGGGTGGTGGGGGATGGGGGTTCACCATGAAAAAAAAAGATGCTTGATATTTTGGCAGTCTTTCCTTATCTCTTACGCTAGAGACAAATTACTATACAGCCAGCAGCTTACACCTGCTTTTTTCTATTTAAATTGGATATTTGGTGCTACATTAGGAAATGACTCATGAGTAAAATTTAAATTTCAGTAGCATCCATTTGAACATCCTAGAATGAAAAAGGATAAATTCATAACATCATTTGTGCACCTCGTATCTCTTTGAAAATAAACATTATCTCTTTTTTGTTTAATTTGATAAATGAGGTAAACATTTCTTTTATGCAAAGTAATGTAAGTGTACCCTTTTTGGATGTTTAAATCTAACTGCAGAGTGTAAGGCTCGCAAAAGTTGCTCTTAGACCAGGTGCCGGTAACTTGGTTAATGGGATTCTCAGGAAACTAGCAGTCCTTAAGGTATGTCTTCTATGTTTCCTTCAGCATATAGGCTCTGACAATAAGGAATCTACTGGTTCCCTGATTCTTTTCATGTCTGCAGGAGAGTGATTCCCTTCCGGCAGTGGAAGTGGATGGTGATGATCGTCAGCAAGCACGTGGTCTTGCAACTCTTTACTCTCATCCAGTTGTACGGTTGAACTGTTTCTTCTTTAAATCTTTTGTCTTAGAGAATCCAGGTCTGATATTATAGCAACATGTCCCGTACACCCATGGTTGTGTCAAATAGATTTTCTAGAGTTATATTTTGGAAATTTTATTTTTTCATTGCTATATATTTCTTTATCCGTACCGTGAGATTCTCTTATGATTTATCACTCTGATTGGAGATAAAATAATGCTTGGGTTAAATCCTGTGGGCTGTGGATATAGCTTAAGTTCTAGCTTCTTTGTAAGAACTTGTCAAAATGACCCTCATTTTGTTGCACGCTTCGGGAATTTTCATGATACTCCAATTATATGGTAATCATATCAGACATCTTTTCACTTTGCTTTAAAATGTCACAGATTATAGTATGCTAGGCATAAACAAACAGTACTAAAATTCGTATGACTATCTTTTCACATCTCTTAATCTTTCATCTATTTATTGTTTTCCTATGTTTACTAGTGGATGGTAAGAAGATGGACAAAGTATTTTGGACAAGACACAGCTATTAAGCTTATGACATGGAATAACAGCTATCCCAGTTTTAGTCTAAGGTATATGATGAAACTTTTCTTTCCTCTTATACCCTTTTTCTGATGATAGTGTGACTGTTCTGTGTTCAAATCATGTTAACAAAACTAGGGCAAATACTGGGAAAGGTTTGACAGGGGCTGATCTCGTCTCAAGGCTTAAAATGTTGAAGGTAAGATTTAGATGCCGTTCGTTCCTTGCTGATAATAAAATCTTAGGATCACTTCTAGACTCTCTCTCTCTTGTACCTTATTCAAACTCTAAGTTCTGAATGTCTAGTTGACCAAAGAGAGGCAAATTGATATCATCCATCACTAGTCAAGATTTAAGGAGTTAAATAGAAGTCCATAATAATGGAGTCTTCTTCTGCTTTTTGACAAAATAGGATGAGTGTCCTAAACACTAATTGAGACCAACATATTAAATTTTCTGAATTATGCTGCAATATTCTGCATTTGTTTCGTGTATTACTATGATTCATTGTGTTTCCTTTCTTCAACTTCAGGTCCCACATGAGCCTTCTCTATACTTGGATGATTTTGTACGTCTAAAAACTGGAATGCAGGTATGATCAAAAGCTTGATAAGATCTTCAAAGTGTGTTTACTATATGTAGTTATGTACATATTTATGACATTGATATAGATTTTTCTATGTTGATATGTCACTTCATTAGTGATCGGCATTTAGTTACTTATCAAGAAAGAGACCAGAATGTGTGTCCGTTACTTTTTAGTTCTCAAAATTACCATAGAGACTTGATTTAAAGGTAGTGTCAACTGTTGTCTCGTGAGGGATAACCTAGTGCAAAGGATCCTTCACCTCTAAGGCTCTAACAAAGAGGTTGGGGGTTTGATTCACCAAAGGAGCAAGTTGGGAAAAGGACCACCATTGACTCTTGAGTGGAGGGGTTTGTCAGGTGGGGTTTACCAGATCAAAGAAATAGAAAAGCTAGTCTCAACTGTTTCTGCTATGGTACTGATTCTTGTTATGGACAAAGTAGCTGGAAAAAATGGAGAGACGAAATCACTTACTTAATGTAGAGTTGTAGATGATATCAAATAATGTTGATCGGAAGTATTCTCATGTATATTTATGTCTTTTAAAAGTTTGACCTGGTTTTAAATTTAGCTGCGTATACGCAACTGATGTGTTTTGCAGCTCAGTTGACTTTTTAAAGTTTCTTTCAGAATGTTATACAGGCTGGATTACTAAAAGAAGGCTTCTGTGCAGTCCAGGATGAAAGTGCCGGTAATCTCCTTATAGAGCTCAAAATGTGTAGTTGAGTATGTTGCAAGAGATTCCTTGCATTTTCAGTTATCCCTTGACCCTGTCTTTGCATACAACTATTCTTTCGGCGGGCAGGGGGGTGGACGTGGCTGGGTTAATTCCAGTTTAACAAAGCTTTGTAAACACAGTTGTTTTCATATGCTCTCCCAATCAACATGATCAAGGAAGGAGATTCGCTATTTGTTTTGGTTACTTGGCGCATTCACATGTCTATATTCCAAGGATCATAATCTAGAAATTTGAGCTATTCCTCACAGGGATGTTCAAAGTTCAAACATCAATTAACCGTATTACATATTATCGCGAAGAAAAAGAAAATTCCCTCTTTGCCCCCCATTTGTTAGTAATTTCTATTATTATTTGCTTAATTTGAGGGTGTCTCCACTTCCTTCTACAAGTTCTATACAGTGGCAACTAGTGTCCAGTTACTGAAAAAATGGATTGGCATTTTGTTGGTCGTTGACTTGTATATCATTTTACAAATGTGATGGCCTCATTGAGATAATGCATTTGTTGATACTTGAGTTTGAAACCTGTAAAAATATCATAGATAGTGAAAAATGATTTGAGTTCATTGTCATAACAACCCTAATTACTGCAGGATTAGTAGTCTCTATTGTTGATCCACAACCTGGTGAGAACATTATTGATTGTTGTGCTGCTCCAGGAGGGAAAACCTTGTTCATGGCATCCCGTTTGAATGGCCAAGGTAACCTTCATACAAACTTTGCTCATCAGAGCTGACGTCTGAAAGCTTTTAGAGCAGAAATTACATGGAAATGTCCTTTAACATATTTTGGGAGCTAATTAAAGGAAAGATCTGTTCTCACAGGAGAATAGCACATGCAGAATTTAAATTTGTGTATTCAATAATGAAATAAAACATAGGTAGAAAAGCCTATCCTGGAAAAGTAGACAATCATGGTGTTTGGTATACAAGCAACATATTCCCTTGTCCATCACTACAACAACAACTAACCTCAGTCCCAAACAAGTCGGTTCCATCAGTAACTGCATTTATATATTGTTGTCTAAAAGTTACTCAATCAAAAGGTAACAGGTCCAATGCCTGGTATATCTATTTTTTTCTTTTGAGAGTTTCAGAATCAAGAGGGCTGGTCATATTTTTTGTTTACAACTGGATAGACTCTGTTTTTACTATTGATAACTGGTCCAATTCGTTGTTAAAGCATGGCATATTGTTAGCATTTTCAGTGACTATTGTTGCATAGTTTTGGCCTGCAATTCTGGTCATTAACCTTTTCTTATGTATTAGAGTTATGTTTGTTGACTCTTTAACACTATACTCTAGTGCTTTACTTGTTTGTCAGGTAAATTATTTGCTGTTGACATAAATGAAGGTCGATTGCGGATACTCAGAGAGACAGCCAAGTTGCACCAAGTTATTGATGTTATCAGTACTATCCATTCTGATCTTCGAACTTTTTCTGTAAGAACTTGTAAGTTCTAACAAAAACACATGGTATTTTATTGTCCATCTGCTAATCCCTGGTTTAACTTTAACAGACGGATAAAGTCGTAGAATGGGATAAAGTTTTACTGGATGCACCTTGTTCAGGGCTTGGTGTTCTTTCAAAGGTATTTCCATTCAAAGATGTATACAATTTTATAGTTTGATATAAGCTTGCATGGTCTAAAAGTTTTGGTCCTTTATTCCTCTTTCTTCTTTTGTCACATTCACTATTCTTGCTAGTTGCTTCTATGGTTCATCCTTCTTTAAGCCAGAAGTGGTAGTATAGCTGGGACATTTGAAATGTGAATTTCCTCTTTGTTTTGAGAAAGCGAGCAGATTTGCGTTGGAATAGGAGACTGGAAGACATGGAGCAACTTAAACATTTACAGGATGAGCTTCTCGATTCAGCTTCCAGGTAAAACCAATAGTTCTTCTTTATTCATAATTTAAGTGTAACCTTGACCTGAATTATTGTTGCTAGTGAATTTCATCTTTTAGAAATATATTGAGTAGCTTTTTCCTAGTAATGTTGGTGACTGGTGAGGATAATGCAAGTTCTGAAGTGGATAAAAACAAGGCGCATATCTTTATAAAGATTTCTCCTACTGAGGAAAAGAGAGTTGGAAAATGAGATGAATACTCTGGGTTGGTATTAGTTATAACTCAATTTGCCCGCTTTATTAAGTCAAGGCTGGTTAAATTTTTGACTGTAATTACATGTACTTCAGTCTGAAATGCCTCTAGGTTATATGCATTATGTTTGAGCTACTATATTTACACATGAACATATGAGGTTCTGTTCTTTGTTTCCTTTCTCCTTATGTGTTTTTTCTGCATCTGCAGGTTGGTGAAGCCAGGTGGAGTGCTAATATACAGCACATGTTCCATTGACCCTGAAGAGAATGAGGAAAGAATTGAAGCTTTTCTCTTAAGGCATCCAGTAAGAAACTTGATTGAAGCATGCTAATTGCTCCGTCTTTCAGTTTTAAAGTTGCTTCTTTCATAAAAATCAGCTGCAGCATATATATTATGCTAAATAACCGTGTCAGGCATTAAGAAGTGAGGACTTGCTTCCTGTTGAGGCTGTGGTGAATGGGACTATATGCTTTATGTAAAAAACATGTCTATATTTGTTAAATAACTTTCACCCAATGGAAAACAGACGAAATATTGAGGAAAAAAGTGAAAGTGAAGAAGCTGACGTGTCTGAAATATCTAAGAAACTGCTAGCGTCAACCGTACTCTAGCATTTTGCTTCCATATATATTTTCTTTCATAATTTTGGCGTCTTATCCTGATATTCTCCTGTCCAGATGAATCGTCCCACGTATTCTCTCTGGTTTGGAGATAAATTATCTTCTAGTCTAGTTTCTATACCTGCACATTGGTCTGACTATTACCATCATTTTCCTTGCAGGAATTTTACATTGATCCTGTGAACAAATATGTACCTGAGAATTTTGTTACTAACCGAGGTTTCTGTATGTCTAATCCTGTGAAGCATGAACTTGATGGAGCCTTTGCAGCTCGCCTGGTTAGGTCGCAATAAATCGAGAATGAGGAGCATGTTCCAGTTTTCACAAATTTCTAGTATGTCGTCAAAAAGCATCTTTAGTACAAGGGGCTCTTTTTCACAGATAACTTGCTTTTATGCCTTTCCTTTCAGCATGAGAGTCCAGACCGTCTCTTGTCACAGGTAGAGTGGGTCATCAGTTTAATATTCATGAACTCCTGATTGACTTACTTCTTCTGTAAAGCATTAATTGTTTGTGTCAAATAAATGCATTGTTGAATTGTATGACCAACTCATAAAACTCAAGGTGTTACTTGTTAGAGAGAAACTTGAACCCAGGACCTCTAAAAGTAGTAATTAAGGTGTTAGAGAAAACACACTTTTATTTACTTAATTATGTCTTCAACATGCCTAAGCTATAATTTTTTCCTTCAATAATTTCAGGACGGTCATTCAAAGCCTTATATGCAACAATTCAGTCTTCAGGTTTGAGAGTTGAAAGGCCATCATTATACGGTACAGCAACCACTGATACAAGTTATAAGCATACCGCAACAAGATGAAATATCATTTTATATGGCTGCATTGTAGTGCCCAGTTTCTGAAAGATGAGATGCAGAGGCGGCATGCTGTTTGGTCTCGTCCACGAGAATCTGAGGTGTGAAACATCTCAAATGACTCCAAGGTGAGTTCTGAGGCTTTTTTAGAACCTCCCTTGTCTTTATGGGTGTCTCTTCAATTACAAACAGCGTGCCATCTTTGAGTTCCTATTAGCTCAGTTACACTATGGATACTCTAACAAATGTACTATGGCTATCTCATAACGGCTGGATGGATCGTTATAGGTATTTTAATAATTTAAACTTTTAAGTTTAGGGGTTCATCCTTTTAAAGTAATATAAACTAGTCTCACATCACGTACGTGTACATTAAGTTATGCCATTTTGTAAATAATATACCATCTTATTAAAATAAGTTTTGAGTAAATAAATATAATGAATGAATAAAGAACAAGTTTCTACAAATAATCAATGTAGATCGTTGCACAAGTGACTTATTTGTCGATGTCAAGATGTTTGAATTTCATTTGAATCTATGAAGATAAATAATTGTAGTATTATAGATACATATTTTTTTTTTTATACTTCTATTTTTCATTTATGAGGTAAACATTAAATGAAATGTATCGTATATGTGCCTTTCTTCACTAATTATAAGGTGCACACCTCATTTGCACTTTTCTCTATCTAATGACTAATCTAATATTGTTCACCTTAAACTTATAGTATACACACCAAAATTTAAATATAATATCATGCAATAGATGAAAAAACTGAATAATCTCTATACTATTACCAAAATAACTTTATATTTAAATTTGTATACGTCAGAAATCATTACATCATAAGCAATCAACACAATTAATCCATTGAAAATCACCATAAATTTATATGAAATTTCATATTTTTTTCTAACGTCAATCAACAGTAGTGCAAAATTTCACAAAATAAGATTAGTCCGAGAACGTATTGAAATTTAATGTCACTGTGTATTAGAAAATCACATACTACTTTATTTGTATTTTTATTTGACTTTATATAAGTTTGATATTTAAATTATTTAGAAGTGTATGTAAAATTTTCAAAATAGGGGTAAGATTGTGTATAAATCATTTCTTCAGATGTCATTTAAGGAATCATATTGAGTATGTTATTTGTTGTTATTGTAAGTTTTTAACCTTTTTTCGCTCCTATCAATAACTCGTAAATCACACAGAAGAGGTAACCCACATTAGGCAAGTCCGGTATGACGAACTCGATCCAGAAGGCAAACCAATTGAAGGCAAGGGATTTTGAACTTGAGACCATCAACATAAAAGTCTCCAGCCCAAATTAACCACTGGGCCACCCGAAGGGTAAAAAAAGATAAAGTTTTTAACCTTTTATAATAACTATATTATCAAGAAAAGTGCATTCAACTGTTTGCTTATGTTTATTTTTTTCTATCAAAAATCATAATATTGAGGTAATTAAACATGATCATACCTCTTCCAATATATAGAATATAAAAATATCTCTACTTTGTATTCTATCAATTGATTTCAGATTTTTAAAACATTTCATTTTTGTATCTCTTTTCAGTGACTAATTAATATGAAGGCTCAACTAATTTCAAAATTATATCATTCAAAACGAAAAATCAAAGTAAAAGTACATGCAATAATAATTAAGACATTTTAAAAAGATAGTAATATACTTGGAAATAATTATTGACAAGTAAGAACACATTGTTTGAAAATTATATCTAAAATAATACTATACAACATGAGTAATTGGAAAGGAGAGTGTAACACCATTCCTTGGCAATTCAGTGTTTTGGCCACATATGGTGATATTTCATGCATGATCTTGGTTTTGATTTGTATGTATTTGGAATATCAGATATATAGGAGAGTGGTGATCGAGATGGGAGAGAGGCGAGCGGGATTTGTAATTATATATGTATCCCAGATCCATGCGAGTTCTCTTGAATGCAATGTATCTAGGACAAATTACTCCTAATTTTGACTTTATATCTCTCAAGATACATGTATCTAGATGCATCAAAATCTGGTAAGATTTTATAATATTACAAACTAGACTATATCTAAATAATTAGTAAACTAGTGAAATATCAGTAAGTTTCTCTTTAATATAATATATTCATACGTTCATCTTTACTTGTCCACTTATACTATTTGGGATGCCCAGTAATACTTATCTAGTTTATAAAATCAATGAATAATTTATCATTTTGTGTCTATTTTACTCTTGTTATCAACTACTTGTTGTTCATTTTTCAATATTTGGATGACTTCTAATCAACAGGGTGTTATAGTAAATTATCCCTTTATTTATTATTTCTTAAAGAGTGTGTCAAGATCAAACATTGACAAATAAAGATGGACGAATGGAGTAATATATAAATATATTTATTAAGAATAAATTAATAAAAATATCTTTTACTTTCTAGAAATGAGTAATTTTTTTAAGGAGTGTGCACCACTTAGGCCTCATTTATTTTCATTAAGATTAAGACGTCTAAATCTGAATGCATATCTGAATGATTAAGATCTTGTCTGTAGATCCAAACATTCAATGATTAAGACTGTTTGTTTTTATACATCTGAATATATTTATAAAGACATCATCGCCCAATTTTAACAACACATTTATGAAATTGTTTTGTATTTTAATCCAATAAAACTTTTACAATAAGTTTGATCAATTCATGAAAGAAAGAAAAAAGGCAACAAAAACAAAAAATTAAAAATTTAAAGGAAATAATTTGGATAACTAATAAAGTTTGAGAATGAGAGGGGCTTGAATATTTTTTGAAGAAAAAGAATATGGAGCACAATTTATTTTTTCTTTTTCAGAAAGTGTCTTTAAAAAAATTTAAATAAGAATAAGTCTCTCTCACAGATCTGATTCATTGAGACTATTTTAGACTTTTAAAACATACAAATTGAAATGATGAATGAGTAAAAGTATATGTATTTACTGTAACAGTGTGAACATAAATCATAATAACATGAATAATATTATATTAAATAATGTTCATGCAATTATATTACTAGTATATTATATTAGATTAGAGACTATTATAGTTTAAACTTAAGAAAAACGTCTTCTCCCACGTAGAGTCAAAGCAAAATTTGGAGTTTAGAGTCAAGTTTCTTCTTCTTCTTTGAAAATGTAATTAGTAATTACTTTGACAAATCTTACTAGTTGAGATATATATATATTCTATACTATTGGTCTATGGATCTGTTATTAATTTGGACTTAGTAATCATAATATTTTTCGACCAACGAATAATGACCCTTGACTAGAAAATAGAAATTAAAACCACGCTCAAATATTCAAGTCGTTTAGGGTGTTTAGTATAAGCTGCCAAACACACACAAATCTGCATGTCATATTAATTATTACTAGAGAAAAAGGAAAAATATATTCCCAAACTATCGTAAATAGTATACAGATACCCTCCGTCATATTTTTGGGACATTGATGCCCCTGCCGTCAAAAAACTAGAGCATATATGCCTTTCACTCTAACGGAAGACTAAATAGGGACACGTGGCGCAATCTTATCCGATATTTAATAAATGTCGGGTCGATGGATAAGATTATGACACGTGTATGTCCGTTAGTATAAATAAAGGGTATATATGCTTTAGTTTTTGGACAGCAGGGGCACCAATATCCCAAAAGTATGACGGAGGTATCTACATACCATTTACGATAGTTCGGGTTATATTTGTCCTTTTTTTCCCTTATTACGAGTATTATTTTTGGCTGGAAATGAGTTTTAAATTTTAAACAAATGAAAATGGGGTCTAATATAAACTTTCTTGGGTTTCAAGAAAAATGGAAAGTTTAATTTAAACGACTTTAAAAGTCGACATATTTTAGGTTTGATTTGGGTTTTAATTTGAAAAAGTAACAATATATGGTTTGGTTCGTATTTAGGCAAGGTTGAAAACATACATATCGATGTAAGGTAGTTTTTTTTTAAAAAAAACTTATTGTTCATCCCTAATAAATTTATGAAAATAATTTAAGATTAATTATGTGAGTTAAATTGATCTTGCAATGTAATGATATTGAAATAAATAAATCACATAAAAGGAAAGATAAATGAATATTAAAACAATAAAGTGAGTGATTGAATTGCGCATTGAAAATTGAGTGTTGATGGCCTAAGAATCAATTATTCGATCGATACCAAAACCTAGTCCTTTTGAACATGCATGCTATGGTTAGATCTTTAAAATCTATGCATATTCTAAATTTGTTAAGCTTTTTGGGCACATTCTAAATTTGTTAATATTTATTCACCTATTTAGACAATGTGATTTCCCATTGGATAAGGATGCATTGGTAATTAATTAGTAGGTTTGTAATACCATATAGTTGTACAAAAAAAATTTGTAGGCCAATCAGGGGCGAACCTAGAGGTAGTCGAGGGGGTTCACCCAGAGGCGGACCCACCCTATAGGGTGGGCGTTCACGTGCACTCATTAACTTTGGAAAAAATCATGTGTATAGGTGTATATCTATCTTGAGAAACTGACATAAATTAGAATATAATTAAACGTGCACCCATGAGAAGTATACATTTGTCATTGTCTTTGTTGGTACAAACTAGAAGAACCACGCATGAGACATAGGTTTGAATCTAGCTACAATGCTATTTTATTATTTTTATTTTTTAAGTTTATCTTAGAGCTTATATTTGAGCTAAAATAATATTGGTGCACCCGAAGTCTTCAAATCATAAATCTGCCTCTGGGTTCACCCGAACCTATTCGGCAAAAAATCACATTGTATATAAGGTATTTTAAAGAATTTTTATGTCTATATATTGATTTTAAACCCCCTAAATGTAAAATTAGAGGTTGACTTAGTGGTTGAGGTATTCATGCACTCACCTCAAGCAGTGGCGTAGCTACATGTAGTGGCGAATCTAAACCTAAAAAATAGGTCACCGGAACCCGTGGTCTCTTCGTAAAACTAGATATTTTATGTATATATTTTCTAAAATTTGTATATTATTATATTCCTGCACCCGTGCTATAAGAAGTCTATCTGGTCCTCATGGTTAAATGTTGAGTTTTTTACCTTGAGGATGAAGAATCAATTCTCACTTAATTCATTTTTCTTGATGCATCCATGTTCGGATCAATTCCCACTTAATACATTTTTTTGGATGCACCCATATTTGAAAAATCCTAGATTCGCCTCTGGCTACATGGTTGTCAACGTGTCCAATTGGACACCCTTCGTAGGAAAAAAAATATCATATATACAAATAAAATGATACACAAAATGATTAAATAACATATTTTGGACACCCTTAACAGAACAAAGTGTTGTAGCCCAGTGGTTTCATGTAAGGTGGCCCCCATCATCACGTATAACCTAGAAGAAGAAATCAACAAAGTTAAGTTATGGTCAAAATGGACCCTATTACACGCTACCACACCAATTATACGTACTACTTTCTCCAAGGACCTTGTTTAAAACTACTTGCCCCCATGCATCACTTTATTATTATATATAAATACCTACCTTCTTTCATTTATCACACATTCTTTTAATTCATAGCTTAATTACCTTCTTTCATTTCTCACATTCTACTAATTCATTCATTAACCTAATTGATCATATAATTATTCAATAAATATCTACCTTCTTTCATTTATCAGTTATCACACATTCTTTTAATTCATAGCTTAATTACCTTCTTTCATTTCTCACATTCTACTAATTCATTCATTAACCTAATTGATCATATAATTGATATCCATCTTTACGGAGAAAATGTTGGTCCAAATCAATGGTGTTAATAAGATTCATGAGCTTCTTCCGGCGATTAACGATGAACATGGAGGTGTAATTGTGCAAGTTGAGAGTCCTATGGAACCTAATGTCTTTCATGACATGCTTAAACATTCGATAACAAAGTGGAAGATGCAGGTATTAGTTATGTAGAAATTATTTGTTGATTAATTTGTCTTAGTTAGTTATTAGTAGTAATACTTAATAATTACTATATTTATTTTATTTTGCAGGGAAAGAAGGGTGTATGGATTAAAATCCCTATTGAACTTGCAAATTTGGTTGAGATTGCAGTTAAGGTAATTAATTAATTTCTTCAGTATATGTACTTATGTTATCATGGTGTTTGTTTAACGGGCCGGGCTAATGGATCCTCCAAAATAATCACAACAAAAAAATTTACATGTAGCGGCAATTGAGTTGATGTCATTGCATTTAGAGTCGCTAAAGTTTTTAGCTGCATTTATATAAAGTGATGGTTATTATAAATGCTCATATTTATTATTGCTGCTAAATACAATTATATTATTGTTGTTGAATAACTACGGCTAAATCCATTATTTATTATATGGATGTGTTTTTATTGGTGATCAGTGGCGTAACTACATGGTGGTAAGGTGTCCAATTGGACAGTCTTATTTGGAAAAAAATATCATATATACAAATAAAATGATACACGAAATGATTAAATCACATAATTTGAACACTCTTAACACAACAAGTTGTTGTAGCCCAATGGTTTCTGATGCTTGGAATGAGGTAGTGCTCGCATGTTTGAATCTCATTAATTCTACTTTTTGAAAAGAATTTTTATTGTATATTTCTGGACACCCTTTATGAAATTCCTGATTCCGCCCCTGTTGGTGATTCGACACGGGTGCAATAATGCATTTTTGAACAAAAATTAAAATTAATTGTGAAATGTGAACAGGAAGGGTTTCGGTACCATCATGCAGAACCTGATTACTTGATGCTTGTGCATTGGATTGCCGATAGTGAGAGTACTATACCTGCAAATGCCTCACACAAAGTCAGCATTGGTGCTATTGTCCTCAATCACAAAAGAGAGGTTCGTGCTAATTTACGTGTCATATTTTTTTTTAATTAAATTATTCTAAAAATATATACTTGTCATAATATCTTATTTTACTTTTAATGAGACAATTTCTAGTCATCATAAATGTCTCTAATTTGTTATAAACCATAATTTTTTAAAAAAAATCTTTTTGAATTTCATGTCCAATCAAACTTTTTAAAGACATTGTTACAGTAATTTCGATAATAGGTCTAAAATATATCTGGACTTTGACCAAAATTGTTGTAAGAATCCCAAATTTTAGGCAGGACCTATTACCCCCTGCACTATTTAATGTAGTATATTTTAAAGATATATAAGTGTCCAGCTGGACAAGTTACTATTTATAATATTAATACAATATTTATGATGTCATTAATGCAATATTTATGATGTCCACATGGACTCTTATATATCTTTAAAATACACTATTAAATAGTGCATAGGAGAATAAGTCATGTCCAAAGTTTGGATTGTTACAACAATTTTGATCAAAATTCGAATATATTTCGAACCCTTTTCCTAAAATATTATAATAAAAAAAAATCATATAAAATGAAACACAGAAATACATGGCAATTACTTTCTATTTGCATGCATAATTAGACGACTATTTACATGAGAAAAGTATATAATTGTTGTTTTCAGTTGCTTGTTGTGCAAGAGAATATTGGCAGATTAAAGGGAAGTGGTATATGGAAGATCCCTACCGGTACTCTTGAGGAGGTATATTCGTTTTTTAATTGAATCTATTAGATAATTTTTACTCTTATATCCGCTTCAATCTGTTTGATCTATTTTTACTTGATATAGTGTTTAAGAAAATAAAAAATAAAAAATTAAATTTTGTAATTTTAAATTAAAGGTATATCAAATGTATCAGAATATTATTTAATCTTGTGGTATTAAACATGTCACGCAAAAAACTAAAATAAAAGAATTGCAAAAAAAGAAGAGAGTCATTTTAAAAAATAAATGGACTTAGAAGGAAAATAGATCAAATAAATTGATACGCAAAGTAATATATAAGGAGTGAGATTGTCTCATAACGAAAGGTGAAATGAATTTGAAGGCCTAATATATTAATTAAAAGTCTTAGTATTTTCAGATTTTATTTAAAACTTCGAACTTAAATAAACATGTTTGTTCATGAATTAAAATGATTATATATTAAAAATAGCGATATCACTTTCTAACTCTATAAATTAGTCCTTCCTTCGTAAAATAGCTAAGGAAAATTGCATGTATCAAAGTGGCTTTCTTGTATTCTAAAGACAATTATCTTTTATTTAATTAATTTTCCTAAATAATATATGGCAGTATCTCGATAAGATGACTTTGAGGCGTGAAAAAACAACTTTCTTCTTTGATTACATTTTTCTTTTTATCTAACATAAGCTATTTTTCGATTACATTTTTTTATTTGTCACGTATCGTATGTTGAGACGCTTTTCGATCTTGATACATTTTCAGGGTGAGAGTATATTTGAAGGTGCAATAAGGGAGCTAAAAGAAGAAACTGGAGTAAGTATAAACACACTTATATAATTAATGAATTTTAATTATGTAAATCTATACACTATAAATACTCCATTATATTTTTTATGTTACTTATATGTGATTTTTTTTCTCTTATATTAAATTCCAGATTGACACGGAATTTATGGAAGTGCTTGCATTCAGGTAGGAAACTTTTGCCACAAGACTATTTTGAAAATTAAGGAGAAATAATATTTGTCATGGCTAAGACTAAAAAGATTTAACTTTTCATATTTTAAGAAAAAGTCAAAAAGAATATTATTGAGTCATGATCAAATATTGAAATTTAATTACTAACAAGTCAAAAAATAAGATTCAATAAATCAGGTCGACCTTTCAATTTTCATTGTGTACACAAAAAGATTTTACTCCCGGCCATTTTACTTGTCGGTCATACTAAAAATAGATGATTCAAAATAATTGTCATTTTAAAAAAAAATTAAGATATTCAATGTTCTTTATATTTTGTCCGTAGTAATAAATATTCTTGAAATTTAATAAACATTTGACTAATTATCCTACAATATCCAATATTTAAGTGAAAAACACATACATATACTCCAATATTGAGGTTGTTTAAATTAACTCTTTTTTATTTATTAAAAAGATCAGATTAAATTTATTAAATAGATATTAATATTTTAAATTATTAAATATAATAATCAAACATATATATATATATATATGTGAACCAAAAATATAACAAGTAAAATTGTCCGAAGGAAATACTAACTTTTAAATACATCTAACATTTGGGAAACTTTGTGCTGGCTAAATAGGAGACATTGACAATGACCCAAAAAAGACAATGAGTTGGAAGAAATCAAAATTAGAACAATTATAATTGGCATTTGAATATTGTGATACAGGGAATTCTTGACATTAATTTCAATACTATAGAATCATGTGGTCAATATATGAATTTTTTGAGTCATGTTAATTAATTATTTTTTCATGGAAATTTCATTTTTATGCAGGCAAATACCCAAGTCATTTTTTAACAAGTCAGACTTATTCTTCCTTTGCATGATGCGTCCATTATCATTTCACATCCAAAAGCAAGACTTAGAAATTGAGGCCGCTCAGGTAATCTACTATTACATGTTAAAATTTACTTATAGTGATGGATTAAAAATATATTTAAAGAATTTTTATATCTGAACTATCAGATGTGAGAGTTTCATATTTTACCATCACCGAATAATTTTTGAGTTTTGAGTTATTCACTTTTTCTACCTGAAATATATATCACTATTGTTCAGGTAGAAAAAGTGAACAACTGATATATAGTTCATGTAGAAAATTCACACACTGATAATTTAGGTATGAAACTCAAAAAATTAGAATACTTAACGTATGTTGTTAACCCATTTTGACTCTTAAAAAAATCTTCCCTACATTTAGTAACATTATTAATTATTATTTTTGTT
Organism: Solanum tuberosum; assembly: GCF_000226075.1. Lineage (NCBI taxonomy): Eukaryota > Viridiplantae > Streptophyta > Magnoliopsida > Solanales > Solanaceae > Solanum > Solanum tuberosum. The sequence goes on along the minus strand of NW_006238986.1, from coordinate 522,565 downwards.
TGCAGTGGATGGCATTTGAAGAGTATGCTAATCAACCTTTAATTCAAAAAGATGGTCTTTCAAAGTACATTAGAGATTTATGTTTAGCAAAATCAGAAGGAGATTACCAAGGATTTACTCCAATGACAATAACATCATCAGTCATTGATGATCATATTAGTTCCCTCTATTTTCTTAAGGATGCTCTTCACCAGGATTAATTAATTATAGTACTTCTATTTACCTAATTTGTTATAAATACTAATTATTTAATTTTTGATTTCAATGGCCTATACTCCAAAATAAAGTTGTATCAAATGTATTTTTCGTATACAAAATACAATAAAGAATGTAATTTTTCTTTCTTTTTTTTCAATTTGTTTGTGTCATGTTTTATCTGGCCGCCAACTTTCATTTAAATTTGAAAGGCAAGTAGTACCTCTAGACTCTAGTACTGAACGAAAAGACAAACAAACCATGGAGTATGAGTTTGATTAATTTCTCTGTTTCAATTAAAGCGGTTGACATGAATGCTTCATAGTGACTGACTCAATCTTATTGGAGAGTAATAATGCAAATGCTTTTATGAAAAAAGGTGGACGGCATCGTTTGCCTCTTTAAAGAAGGCAAAGATAAAAAGTAAGCTAAGCATGTTGTTTGTTTGGCTTGCTAACAAATTATCTTCAGCTTAATATATATATATATTTCAAATGAAAAATTTGGAATGTTAAAAAATTTGGAGGATTGGAAAAAAGAAGAAGTTAAAATGACCAATCTAGAGTGAGATAAAGTCCAGAAGTATTTGAAAAAGTGCAAATTAAAATTTGAGTGGGGGACTAATGTACTTTCATTCCAATATAATTCATTAGCCTTAGTTGATCGTGATCAAGAAATTATTGGTTTCACTTGAGTCATTAACGTAATGAAGAGAGGAGTGTGAGAAAAAATATGAAAGAAAAGAAAAACAAAATTAGGTGTCACGACCCAACCCACTGGGCCGCACAGGCATCCACTCTAACACCTAAGTAGAAGAACCCTCATATCCCAATAGTTAAACATGAGAAAAATTTAAAGAAAACATGAATAAGTATAGTAGTATGATTTTATAATTAATATCCTTAGACACACTTTTCAGTTAAAACTTGTAAAATAATTTTAACAACTATCATTGATCTAGTCTAAACAGGTACAAGAGCTACTAAGAGTACAACTGGACAAGATAAATAAAAGACACAGCTCCCACCATGCGTAAGAAAAATAGAAGCTGCTGGAGAATTTCTTCGTCTTCACCTAATGAAACGTCACCAATCATGCATCCAGACTATGCCAAAAGGCATAGCAAGAGTAGTATCAGTACAAACACACGTACTGATAGGCATCATCGGTCAACCCGACGCCCACCCACATAACATATGAAATCAACTAGAAGAAATATACAATAAACCACTCGCTTCTCCACCATTACCCTCTCTTAAAATACCTCCAATTTACACTAGTATTCTGGCTACTAACCACTTCTCAACCAACTTACCTACCGGTTACTTTAATCATGACCTAACCTTCTAACACATTAACAAATCCCCAATTAATCACCACGCTCTAACTCAACTAACCGCTCACGTCGCACCCTTACTTCCCGTCACATTACTCAACCATGGTGACATAGTACACTACATCAAACTTCTTTACCACTAAACCCAAATCTCTTTCCCCAAGGTGAAATCCACCTAAGCACAATTCCTCACCTACACTACCTCTACTTCTCGCCATTACGACACACGAAAACACTTGCTATCCATTACTCGCCCCTTGAACACTTTACCCTTCAACTATACCCAACAAGTTCGCTTAACACAAAGAACAATCAAATATAAGCCGTCATAACCTATACCCATTAAGTGCAACATACATAAGTCAACAACAATATAATCCCATGCATATATCGAACATATACATATTATCAACATTTACGAACAACGAATATCTTTATAGTTCTCCAGCTACACAATTATGCAAATAATTGGTCCTCTCATTAAATTCAAACCCAAACAGTTAGCATACCGAAACGCGGTATCCGATCCAAGGTTTATGTCGGAACGTGGCAACCGATCCAAGTTAGTTATGTCGGAACGTGGCAACTGATCCATTCATCACACCACAATCACAATCACAAGTATATCTTCAAGATCATACAATTAACTCATGATTCATGGCATCCCTCATTCATCTACCTCATTACAACAAGTGTGATCAATAATGCAGCATTCATATACATACATGTATCATAATGAAGCAAGAACAAACATACATCACACAATCATAGAATCACAACCATCACCTACAATGGATTTACTCATCACACACATCATGCAACCCTAATTCGACCATACTCATCCCTAATTCATCGTCTAAGGCTTCTTTCTAGGGTTTAAATCAATAACCATTCGATGCACGAAAACCTACGCATAAATCTTACCATCGATTCACATATATTACGCAGTAAGCACAGATTTAAACTACTCAATTCACAAAATCTATCCTACCTGGAGCCAAGTAGTTACACGGAGTTTTGGTCTTTGATTCATGTTTTCGGAATTCGTGATGGTGATCTTGACCGGAAATTCGCAATCCATTAACATCTTCACGCTACAAATCTCTCTCTCCCTTCTTCCCAACCTTAGAACAGCTTTTCTGAGGTTTCTAGGGTGTTTTACGACTTATTTAGATATTTTAGAAAGATGGAGAAAATAGGATTTCTCGTAATTTACGTTTTGCCTCGCCTATCCCGCCCTGGCGCCAGCTTACCCCGCTCTAGCGCCGCCGCCCTAGCGGCATCTGGCCCGCTATGGCAGGACAATGTCACGACCCGAGAGCACCCCCAAGTCACGCCACGGCGTATTCGACCTCGAAGAGGTCTTATACAAGCCCTTAGCATTCATTCATCACAAGTCAGACTTATTTTTCCTTTGCATGATGCGTCCATTATCATTTCACATCCAAAAGCAAGACTTAGAAATTGAGGCCGCTCAGGTAATCTACTATTACATGTTAAAATTTACTTATAGTGACGGATTAAAAATACATTTAAAGAATTTTTATATCTCAACAATCAGATGTGAGAGTTTCATATTTTACCATCACCGAATATTTTTTGAGTTTTGAGTATTCACTTTTTCTACCTGAAATATATATCACTATTGTTCAAGTAGAAAAAGTGAACAACTGATATATAGTTCATGTAGAAAATTCACACACTGATAATTTAGGTATGAAACTCAAAAAATTAGAATACTTAACGTATGTTGTTAACCCATTTTGACTCTTAAAAAAATCTTCCCTACATTTAGTAACATTATTAATTATTATTTTTGTTTGCAGTGGATGGCATTTGAAGAGTATGCTAATCAACCTTTAATTCAAAAAGATGGTCTTTCAAAGTACATTAGATAGTGCGAAAATAAAACCTTTTTAAAACAAACTCATAAGACTTGAAAGTCAACAACATTTTAAAGAAGTCTTTATACACAAGCAGAATACTAGTCTCACATGGCCAATTTAGACCCAAAACTCCAAGAAACATACTAGGGGCACGCCCCTTTACATTTGACAGAAACTACAAGCCTATTACAAATGTCTTAATAAAAGAAACTAGAATATAGAATCCTTGTCCTCGACATATGAGGACATACCAAAGTCTTGAGAGAAACTCTAATCCCAAGCTTCACTATGGAAAGCACCTCACTTGCCAACACCTACACTTGTAGTAAAACATAGGAAAAGGATGGAGTTAGCACAATTACGTACTAAGTATGATGACTATGCAAAAACATGCAAAAAGGGTCATTTATTTAAGGTATATGTTTTTCATGCTATTTTTTTATAAAACTTCATAATACAAGTATAAGAGACATATTACAAGGCACCATCCACATACAAGATAATACTCACATAATATACATGCTCAACTAATACCAAACTACAAGACATAACCATATTTATCAAGTAAACCATTTCATCATCTAAGACCCTCCATCTAAGGTTATCCTAAGACCCACCTAAGTAAGACATGAAGGGGCCACCCATACAACCTTTTCACACACACCTAAGTGTTCCTCAAGACTACCAAAGATAAGGACCTTTCCCTTTCAACATAAACCAATAAGTCAACATTCGTTATTAGAGACATTTAAGGTGACGTTCATGCATATAGGGGACTTCACATAATAGTCATTAAAGACTTAGGGAACTCACTTTAGTACCTTCAATGCCTACTCGTGCCATGTGTAGATAGCATCCCATACTACTACCTACACGTTATAGAACCTATCAAGTAACTAGAGTGCACAACCCACATGATGGGAATGGGCATTAACCGACATACACCACACTAGCTAGGCATGGAATCCAGTGTCATAAGACCCCACACCGTGGAAGGTGTTCTACTTGCCAAGGGTAGAACTAGGACACATCCCATGTAGGCACATGGTTTAGGGGATATCCAAAGATGTTCATTGTACTCTTGCCTCATACTCGGGAGAGCTACCATCTTAACCATATCCACTCGGTGCTTAGCCCTATTTCCCATAGAGTAATTTCATTCACATGTATGTGCTAGAGAGGGCACCATCATTAGGTCTACCGACCCATAGCACATCTACCAAGAAGGGCACCACAAGGATCTACCAATCAAGGTTCATTA
>NW_006238986.1:515523-517608 GCF_000226075.1 Solanum tuberosum | reverse complement strand
TTTAGGTCTACCGATCCTAGACATTCATTCATTCATTTAAAGAGAGGTTACCAATCTAGGTCTACCAATTCAAGAGACAACGCTACCATATAGAGACCTTTCATAGTCCATCATCATCACATACAAACATTAAGAGAGAACATACTTTCAATCATAATATATACACATTGTATAATATACCATCATGTTATGCTTGAACACCACGTACATAACCCTCATATTGCACACACATGTAGACACACCTTAAGACAATACTTCAATTCACTATATAATGCCTTCAAGGCCATAATCAATACACATTCAATAAGTACACACCTCCACCATAAGTGGATCAATCCAAACAAGAGCAATTTCAATATATCATGAAAGTAGGTCAACTTACCATTTTCCAAAGCCATAATCACCATTATCCAATTCCCAACAATTCTAACATCACAAGAGAATTTACCCATGACTTGCCTACAAGGCCATAATTCTCAACTCATCCATACACCAACAATCCACCAACAATAGATATAGATAACAATAGGAATCAATAATACAATTCAATCTAAGTACAATTCCATCAAGACCCAAGCATTATCATAAAACCCACTTCATAAGCCAAACTTAGAGATTTAGGGAGATCATGGGTCCATGGAGTTTTTCACCTAAAAATATCAATTAAACCATAATATAATCATAATAGATTGTTTGAAACCATTTAATGCAAGAACCCATGAGTTTGAGAAAGAATTGGGGTTTTTCATAACTTTTGAAAACCTTAAAAACCATTTTGAGATTTGGCTCTAGGGCAAAAACTAGCCCTAAATAAAGAGCCACCATACCTTAGTTGATGAATTCCCAAAGAAATTTGATGAAGAAAACTTTGAATCCAAACCCTAGTTCCCACTTCTTCTTCTTCCTTGAGTTGAAAGAGAAATATTTAGAGAGAAGAACTTTGGAGGTTTTTGATTTGGGTATTTGAGAATAATAAGTTAAAGAAAGGTTTTAAGACTTAAAACTATATATATTAATGATATAAACTATTTAAAAATCAACCCCACATGTTAAAACTTAAACGAAATTACTTAAAAACCCTTCACTTGGGCAGCCCCGTCAGGGACCACGCCCACTTGGACGGGTCGTGAAGGGCACCATGGCTCGTGGTGGTCCCGTGGTCCCTTGACCAGTGAGCCTCTCCACCATGTCAAGCCCTTAAGGGCCCAAGGCATCTTCACGGAGGCTCCCACGATCCGTGGTGCACACCACTAGTCGTGGTGAAGCTCGTGAAGATGAGGCAGCACCTAGGCAAAGTTGTCTTGCCTCCCTTGAGACCAAGTTGTAACGACTCGGAAAATGATTGAATGAACTAGAGCCTTGATGTTGGGTTAGTGGGAGCTTAGGTTGATGTTTATGCTGTTTTAGAACTTAAATGGAGCTAGGTAGCATCCTACGGTGCAAGCAAAGGCCTAGGCTAGCGAGTTAAGGTGAAAGAAGCCCTGTCCTCGGAAGGACTATTTGGCGATAGGGCTGCTAGATCGCCTAAGGGGTTGGCGAGTCGCCCTTATGCCCCTATGGTCGCCTAGTGGACTGCCCAGTTGACCAGCCTTTGAGTAATCCCACTGGAACAGGCGGAAAAGGGGCAGATTTTTAAAGTTACAACTTTTAGGATCAACTTCAAATGATGATATCTTTTAGCTCAAACCGAATTAGGTGAACCATTACCTATCCAATTAAAGGTATCTGAGTCCTCTTTCCAACGCCACCGAGTTTTCACTTTTCCGATCTCGGAGTAAAGAGTTATGCCCAAAATAGTGAAGCACTGTCAAAAAGGACGAGCTTAGACGGGTTTAGTGGAAACTTTTAAGTGGGTCCTTATTTCTTTTATTATATGCCTTTCCTAGCAATTATAAAACCCTTCTAGACCAAATTCTTCCATTTTAAGTCACTCCAATTAGAATTAAAAAGAAACCCAACTCCTCTCAAATATTTCTCTCTCTACAATCCTCCATTTAAGAAGGTCAAGAACTTGGAGCTAGGGCTTGGTTTGAAGGTGGTTTCTTCATCAATTTTCTTGGGGAATCTTAACAAAGGTATGGTGAC
>NW_006238986.1:491727-513112 GCF_000226075.1 Solanum tuberosum | reverse complement strand
GCAAAGTTGCCTTGCCTCCCTTGAGACCAAGTGATCTTCACGCCCAAGTATACGGACCGTCTAGGGCACCACTGATCGTGGTGGTGTCTGTGGTCTTTGGGGCAGTGAGCAGCCAACTTGGGACATCCTTGGCTTTTTGGCTAAGGCTTGCCTCTTTTGGCTTGGCTCCTTGTCTAGCACCCTCAACCAACCTAGAGTAGGTCTCATAGCATGGAGTCTAACACGTGCCTTAACGTGTTGACTCCTTAAACCCCTTTCAAACAAGGCTAGGGCAACATTACACCACTAAAATACATTAGTTCAAAAGACTATTTTTCGAACGTCATGGTCATCCCTTGACATTCAACCTCAAAACTCATCAAACTAACTTTAAAAGTCATTTCTCATAGTTTTAACAAGTTACCAACTCCTAAAACACATGTGAAGCTCTAGTTCATCCTTATTTCATTTTTAGGGTTGTTACAGACAAGGGCCCTGATTTTTTCTGGATTTTTCTTTTCTTAAATAACGACAGTTTCGGGTCGTTACATTCGGTGTTAGAGGCTTAGGCTTCATTTGTTTGCACTTAATGGAGATTTGAATCTTAATCATTTAGATCCAGCTTATTAAGTTCGTTTGATTTTAAGATCTGAATCTTAATTATTCCGATTCAGCTGATTATTTGTTTCTTTTTTCAACAAACCTCTTCATGAATTTGAAAATCTGAACAAATCATATTTGTAAGAGTGTCTTAATACTATTCAGACTTATTTAATTTCATATTCACATTCAGATAATGAAAACAATCAGTCTGAATCATTCAGTGATCAGAACTGGAGACCACATCTTCATATTCTGATATGTATTCATATCTAGATATCTAGATATTAATGCATATCTTAATATTCAGATGTTTATTTAAATTCAGACGTTTTAATCTTAATAGAAACAAATGAGGCCTTAAAGTCATAGAGTGAGGGAGTAAATGACAATATTATCACATCTTACCAGCTATCATTAAAGTTGTTAATCTGATCGTCTCAAAGTAATTGCTATAAAATTTGGATTCTCGAAAATTAAATTATATGAATATTGATCAATATTTTTTATCAAATTGTTATGAGAAAATATATAATTTATAAAGCTTTTTAGTATAGTTTTAGAATATTTAAATCTTAATTATAAAATAATGAATTGATTTAATTCAATTTAACTAAAAAATATTTTAATTTTGAGTAAAAAATATTAGAGGGTGGAGAATGTTGAATCTCACTGGCAGATTGACGAATTTGAAGGTAAGTTTTGGCAATTTTTGCGAACCAATTTTTATTTCTGATCTTAATTGAGTTTTCGGAAATGGATAGTTGGATGAGTTATTTTAATTTTGAGTAAAATACATTAAAATCAAGTATAAATAATGTCATATGTCGTTCTATTTGGCTCAAGAATATACCCAACTCAAAAAATTGATGACAACAATATATACATATAAAATATAACTAAAGATATATACATACCATTTAATATTTATGATAGTCGTTAACCATACCACCTCTATTGTAATCCAATATTAAATGGTTACCTCCCCCACCTGGATCTCCCACGAGGTAATCTTTTTCCTCCTCCCACTCCATTATTTAATGGACTAATAAAAGCATTCCCCAAACACATGATTCAACACAAGCTAAATCTTTAGTTCTATCTATGCGGAGTCAGGATTTTTAATAAGGGGTTCAAAATCTAAAAAAAATGATATATGAAATAGTTGAAGGGGGTTCAACACATTTATTATATCTATCTAAAAAATTATTTTAACCATGTACAATTAATATAATTTGTCACTAAAGAAAGTTCATATATATGAACCCCTAGGCTCTAACTATAAGGTGGCTCTGTCACTGTACAGATCTATAACCAACTTGCAAACTTTAATTTATTTATATATAAAAAAAAATATGATTTTGCGTCACAATATAAATTATTTGAACGTAGTAACATTTTGATACGTTCTACCTTTCTACTTTTTGCGAATGAATTTAACTAGTGAAAGAAAATTATAAGATCCGAATAGCAGTTAAGAAAATTATAAAAATTTCTAAGGTAAGTTATGATTCACAAGCAAGAAAGTTTCTGTAATATAAAATCAAATCTCACTCTGACGCAGATAATCAAAGAAACAACAAAGCACTCAAAAAAAAAAACCTGTAAAAACAATCCTACTACAATTACAGAAGTTACAATTCAGAGCCATTTTATCTTGGCCAAACTTATTTCAGATCTAAAACATAACACCAATTCTAAAAAAAAAATAAAAGAAAAAAAAAAAAGCAAAGTAGAGAAGATGAAATTACAGTAATAAATGAGCGAACCAAATGAACAAAACAGGGGCCACCATTGCTCCACCATTGAATCTAAACCCACCGTTCTTATCCGCCGTCGAAGCAGCAACTTTACCTTTCCGACTACCAACCGGAGAATCCGCCGGAGAAGCCGGCGCCGGTGGTGACTTGTGTTTCTTCCCGGCCGGTTTAGGAGATTCGGCATCAGCCTCAGGTGTCGGTGCTGGTGCTGGTGCCGGAGTTGGAGCTAATTTAAACAATTCCGTAGGTTCTAAAACCTCATCAATCGAGAAAATCGCAACTGGTTCTTTCTCAAATACAGTCCCGGTGATTTTCGCAGTCACTACTTTAGTCTTCAATGTCACATCCTGTCCGTCATTTTGAACAACGAAATCGTAGTTATTAGCTCCATCTGTAGCTAAAGTGTTCATCAAACCATTACTCGTTCTCAAACTCGACATCGATTGATAAACAGGAACTCCATGATATTCGAGAACAGATTGTTTTCCATCAGCTGTTAAATTTTTGAATTTAGGTGAAAACGATTTCATTGCATCGTCGGTTGGGCAAAATATTGTTACACCTCCTTCGACATTATCCTCGAATGTCTTCTCAGCAGGTGAAGCTGATAACGTATCAGCGAAATTTTTGCATCCGTGAGCTGACATTAGAGATATGATACTGATCGCTGCAGCTGGTGCTTCTCCTTTTGCAGACGGCGACGGCTTGGTTTTACTGGTCTGACTGTGACATGGCAGAATGACGGCAAAGAGAATAAGCAGAGTTGCTGCTGCCGCCGATTGGAGCTTCATTTTTCTTCGGCAGAGGAAAATGGAGCTGTGTGCTCAGTGGAGTAATGTTTAGTGAAGTAAGTGTGGGTGGTTTTGCCGATGAGATCTGAATGGGAGTTGATATTATATTGACCAGAATGGAAGCTGTAATTACAGATAAAGCCACACTGAGGGTGGGGTATAGCTGAGCTGGCAATCTGGCTGATCTGTTGTTCAGGTGAACGTTTATGAATTTTTGGGAAAAATTATTGGAGAGTGATTGTTTCCTAATTTAACGCACACCTTTTAAGCTGAATGTATTTTCTTCGTTTCACTTTAATAGGCTTCTTTATTAAAAAAATAGATATTTTATTTATGTATATATTTTAGCAGATTTTTTTTTAAATTTCAATTTATATAATTCACTATTCATTATTACTCGGTTTTTAAAAAATGACATAATTTTATATTTAGTACTCCCTCCGTCTCATTTTATGTAGCACTTTTTGGATTTCAAAATTTAAACAAGTCTATCTTTGACTGTAAACTAGTTCAAAGTTTTATTTTTTTTTGCAAACTAGTTCAGTTCACATATAACTTTGGACATATGGAATTGAAGTTGATAATTTTTTTGTGTTTGAAATCACAAATTTTATTTGAAATTAGTAGGTCACGTACATTACAGAACTTCAATTATATACAACTGAAGTTCATAAATGTCTACATGCACTTCAGATACATGACTTAAGTGCAACTGTTTTTGATTTTTATTTTAGTTACACATGACTAAAGTTCCATCAATTTTTGCATGCATTTCCGTCATTAAGGTGCATTATTTTGGTGGATATAATTTACAAGAAAATGGTCAATTATTTTTTTATGTAACTTAGGTAACCACTAAGTTATATTCTCTTCATTATCTTCTACTAATTGTTCCACGAATCCTCAAATGACTATCCACATTCTCGACATTTATTTGTGGAAGAAATTCTACATCTATATAAAAGATGTTTTCTTCCTTGTGTTGGAATAGAAAAACAGGTAAGAAAAAAAATTGCAAGTAGTATGTTGTGTTTATATTGAGGTTAGTATAGTGAAAGAGAGAGTTGGGAGAAAGAAAAAAGTTTTCAACTAATTTACTACTTTAAAGAGAGTAATTTTATATTGAAGGAAGGGGTTCTTTGGTAGTTTTGAACTCTTCAACTAATACGCAGTTGTTTAAGCCACACGATATTGTTGGACTATTGTATTATTGGAGGAGACAAGTCAAGAGTTACATTGCTAAATCCGTGTAAATTATGTCAAAATGAATTTAAATTTCTTTAAAGAGAACTAGATATTCACGCATCAGTTACACTACTTTTTATATTTTTTATCATTTTATTTTTCAACTATAATTTTTCTTTAATTTGTGATATATGTTTATATCAACAAGACCTAGCTATAGCATTCTGCATTTTATTCACTCTATTAGAAAGAGTACATAAAAGAGACCAAATATACTTTTAAATAAGTTATGCCCACCATATTAAATTATAAGAAGCTTTGTCTGAATTGGAAGGTGTACCAATAATGAGTATTGAACAAGAAAATGTCTAACTAAATTAATATATATAATTTAATCTAATTTTTTTTCTTTATTTGTGTCACTTGTTTGGAATGAAATATTTAATATGACTATTATGAAATAGTTACTTTCTCATCAAGAGTTTGTTTAAACAAGTGGGGAATGATAAATAAGGTATCCAATGAACAAAATAGGAACAATGAACCAACATGTGCTCCTGTGGTAGGAACATCTCACCCTTAATCAAATGTCTCAAATTTGAGCTCTAGATATGAAGAAAATTCTACTTAGGAACCATCACTTCCAAATAAGCTACAGTGCGCGATTCAAATTTGGTCCTCACTTCAACGTAAACTCCAAACATCGAGTGGGAAAAAAATAGGAATAGAATGAGATGAGCATCTTATATATGCCCAAATAAGAGAAGAAGAAAATAAAAGTTGTAGCTGGCATGTATGTCCCAAGTAATATAATGCCACGTGATTCCACTGAGGCCTCTACCGACAGGGGAAGCCAAAGCTCCGTGGCTTGTGCTAGGTTTTGCGTGTCATGGTTATCGATTCTTTGCAAAGCTGCACCAAAACTTTGTTATTAATTCTATCGTTGTTTATTATTATTTTTAATAATCTATCCTAATATGTCATTGTGGGGTTGGTTGGAATCTTCCCAGATTTAAGCAATCAATCATCCTGCCATACCTAGAAACTTCAAGTTTAGCAGATTAGAAAACTTGATTCAAGTTTCCATAGTAACTCGACGACGCGTAGTCACGACAATGGTGAACTGATGAAATATGAGCATACTAGTTGGGCACATACTAACTTTGGGTCCACAACAATCCAATGTATTCACTAGGGAAGTTCATATATCTAATGATATAAGAAGAAATAGACTAGTCTTTGAACGAAGGCTAACCAACACAGTTCAGGTTCTATGCCAACATACCTGTTGCAGTTTATATCAGTTGACTGCACCAGACGTAGCATAAGATTAGAAATGTGGATGATTTCATTACTTAAGAAGCTCATGTTTGGAGGAACATAACCGGCAATGTCTGCTACTTGAGAAATACTTCCTTCTTAACGCAGTGATCACATCAAGAATGATGCTCTAATATGAATAAAGACATACTAAAACCGAGTAAAGAGCTTCCACCAAACGGATAACTGTGTCAACATATCAACAAAAGCTTACAGAGAGTTAAAAGTAAAAGGGAAAACAACACAAACATTCTATTAAAGCTCATAAATAGAATTGACATAAGATTTGTCACTGTAAGATGGAACAAAGGGAGGAAGCTGCACTAAGCCAAACCGGGACAAAAGATAGTTGGCATAAACATGATATGATATATGATATATGTTCCACCAATTATGCTGAGGGAAGCAAAACCTTCCAATGTTGAAATGTTGTACATGAGGTAAACATATTCATGAAAACTCCATATGATAGCCTACTTGCGCCAAATAATACCCACATAACTTTGAAAGGATAATAAGTAAGAAATGAGGTTTGAAAGGTATCAGATTACATCCTTAACTGAAATCCATGATTTTCTGATCCCTAATCCACAACATTATGTTTAATATGCATAGCAAGTAATGCTCTATTGGAGGTCTATTTAACCACTAGCCTTTTAGGGTAAATAGTCATACATCTTGATTTCACCAGTTCTATCATAATCTGTATACAAATTCATATTGTCAGGGAAATTTTTATCTTTGGCTTCCAGAGCACAATAACAGGTATTTCACCAAAAAGGAAGTTGAAGGTGAAGAACCTACAGCAACAAAGTGCAAGTCCTATGCATCCTTGCATTAAAGAATGAGATTGCAATGAGCTTTTCAGAAACAACCCACAATGTAAGGGGTAAGGTATGTGTACACTCTACCCTCCTCAGACCCCACTTGTGGGATCACACTGGTATGTTGTTGTTGTAGATTGCAATGAGCTTGACATGGAAAAATGGAGGTGTTCCATATGTCCTAGTTACAAGCAAGACTCTGCTTTGTTGCTTGATTCTAAGTTGCTCCGACTCGGGTGCGGGTGTCCGATACAGATGCAGATCCGGAGGTCGGATCCTCTATGATATAAATTTTTAGATCCGGGGATACAGATCCATGTATGGATATGGGTGCGGGGATTTGGCTAAAAATAATTCAAATAACTAAAAATAAAGTTATAAAACCTGAATTATGAGATATTATGTGGAAAACTTGAGGAGAAAATCTTGATCGAGAGAAGAATCCTAGAAGGAGATAAAAGGAAAGGGAGTGACAATAGAAATTTATATATACAAGGTATTCCATTTTCCTCAATTTCACCTTAGTTTTTGTTTCGTGCACAAAAATCATTGACCAGATCGGGTACAAATCCCACACCCACGCCATGTCGACACAGGTGCGGTGCCAAAAGTGAAGAGTCCGAGCAACTTAGGCTTGACTTTCTCTTGGACCTCAAAGTCCAAAGGCAACAACCTCATTTTAAATGTCATAAAAACCACATAATTAATGTCAATGTAATACCTAAGAATAGATTTCAGAAAACATAATCGACATTTCTGTCATAATTTCATAATTCAAGGTAGCGAAGAATGTCCACTAGCTAACCACTCAACTATTCAATCAGAAGAAACAGTAACAGTGTCGTATATGAAATTGAAGATGGTGATATCAAGTCCATTGAAGGGACAAAAGGATATCCTACAAGTTAGGAGCAAATATTTGCCTTTCGGGTTTGAGTATCAACATCTAAATGTTTTAACATCCCAACATATTTACCATCTAGGCACCAGCCAAAGGTGGATATGATCACCAGGTTTCCTAAATAAGCAAAAGATGCAGATTCATAAAACCTGCAGCTATTAAGAGAATTATTTCTTCCGTCCTAGTTTTAGCTTATTGTTTCTTCTGTTCAAGGGTAAACTTTTAAAATTACTATACAAGAAAATGAAGAGGCACTGGCAGAGAGGCATATTAGCATTTTACATAAAGAAGGTGTATACTAGATGCCAATACCTTTACGTAAATCATCTAAGTCTCTGTAATTAGCTCAAGCTCTAGGATGGGGTGGAGGACACTCTCTGAATTGTCTCAAAGAATAACATCAAAACCTGATACCTAGCTTCCGCATATCTCCGAATGCTTGCCCTTTTCAAGATAATACAAAACGAGACCCTTATTTAAAAATCATGATACAACTGGTATCTCTCTAAATGGCTACTAGGGTCATGAATTTCTTCCTTAAACACCAACATACCGATGAAGTAACATGTTACCTCATCCAAAAAACAAAAAAACGAATGATGATGTAACTAACATGTTACCTACAAATAGGGATTGAACTATCTACATATCAAAAAATGATAGTACTTGTTGATAATATCACCACCTCTGTGGCCTCAATGGCAAGGCATCAAAGTCCATGAAGCTGGAACGAAAACCATAGAAGACCAAAGTTCAAATCAGTGCAGAGGCAATAAAATTAGGTATTTCTTATCTTTACCTAAGTCATACTGGACAGAATTACTTGGAACAATTCTAGTTAAGATATTCCATGAAATAGTTGAGGTGTACACAAGTTAGCCAGGACACTACAATTAGTAAAAAAGAAACACCTCTATCTCGAGTTTGTTAGGGCAGACAGATAGAAAAAAAAGTAGTTACATTGATAAAAGAAACCAAAATGTTTCTAATTCCATCGCAAGAATATACATATCCACATTTAGAAACAGCAAAATGATATGCATGAACAAGGCCCTAAAGAGCATAAACATGTACTTCAGAACGAAATAGCTATTTATTGTCAGCTAAAGCAAAACTTAATTAAGTGTACAAAGAGGATGAAACCTCATAAACAAGTAAATTTACGAGTTCATAGCACTTGCCTATCAGCAGCTTCAGCAACAATGGGCAATCTAGGTAGCTGACCCAACAAGCAAGACGAAGTACCATAAACCAAAGATACCAAAAGAAACAAAAACACAGTACTATCAAAGCTCATCATCAAATCCAACCCAAACCCATCTGTTGGATTGAAACTCCTCTCCAACAAATCAGGAAAAATGAGAAGCACATCAAGAACAATAGCTTGCATAGTGTTGAACCTGACATATCTACTAAAATTAGGATTTCTAACAACAATAAAGTAGAGTGTAAAGAAAACCAACAACCCATTAAGTGGAAAGCTCTTAAAAACCCTTATAGCTGGTACTAAAGGTTGAATAAGCGTTTGTATTGGAGCAAACTGTGTGATTACATATTTACCGTACTGAACACCATCAAAGAAAGGGTAGAAGTAAGTTATGGCGGAGATTAAACGATCTGGACCATCTACAGAATCGTCGTTCTTAGATTGAGCTCGAATTGTTGGCCTTTTGGGGTTTCTGAGTTTTGCTGAGGGTTTCAGTAGAAGAAATGGCGAGTGTTTGAGTGTAATGGTGGTGGATAAAAGATTGGTGATGGCCATTGTTGAGGATGGCCAAAGATATTTGTTTTGGGGGAGAAAGAATGAAAAAGGGGAAATTGTATTAGGTCAGTAGTCAATTGAAAATCCTGACTGAATTGCGGGTCGGGCTACATTCATACCGAAAAACCGAACGGATCAATAAATTGAATAAATTTTTTTTATTGGATTATTGATATTGGACTATTGGGTTAACGGATTTTTAATAATTTGTAAAAAAAATATTATTGGGTTATCATTTTTTAGTATTGGGTTATTGGGTAAACCGATAACTCATTAAGACGATAGTAATTTATTACTATACCCTTCATAAATATTAAATATTAATAATTTAACATAACTAGACACTATAATAGCACTCTATGATACGGTCTACATACTTCACATGTCACAGTACTTCTACTTCACATTAGAAATTCAATATTATGTTTTGGTTGTAATATGTAATTGTAGCATTCGTACTACATCTACTCTTATTGATGCAATTTCTTATTATATTTCTTGTTGCATTATATCAAAGCATTTACAACTGATTTGTTGGTCTCACTGTATCACGCCAAATTGTTAGAAAAGTGGGAAATCATATATTTATTTTATGAGCATTTTCTTATTGGTAAACCAAACTGTTAATAACCAAAAACCGATAAATTGAAAACCAATAAAGAATATCTTATTGATTTGTTATTGATTTAACGTATTTAAAAATAAAAAATTGGTGCATCAAATCGATAATAAAAAAAAATAATCTTTAATTGTAGATGGATACTGAAAAGCTCTTCAATGTTTTATCAATTGAGGTATTGGAAAAGATGGAAAGTTAGTATATTTAAAAAAAAAAATTAAAGGAGAGAGAAGTTTTAAATCGATAATGTCATGTGGAACTAAAACACTGATTTGAGAGTAAATTTTCACTCATTCACGCGTCACTCAAACGTGAGATTATACATGCTTTGAAAATAGATCAAAATGGGGTATTTATTTTTTATTATGGTAGAAAAGTGACTTTATGTTATAAAATATATTGTATATGAATATCCAATATTGGCATTAACTCACTATTTTTCTCCACTAATTTCAACGGACATGCGTTATACATCACATCAATAAGTGAATAATTGCACTTTTTTAATTAGCGCACATGATTCATTTGAGGATAAAGAGATACGTATATTTCAACTACATCAAGAAAAAATTATACCTTTTAAAATTGTATCAATCCTACAATATTATGTATGTTTATTTGAAGGATAAATATAGTAAATTTAATGCAACATAGAAATAAAAATATAACAAATAAAGAAGAAATATGGTATGCATTTTGCAACAAATACTACAAGAATGAGAACTTTTAAAAAAGTACACCCTCCGTCCTATTTTATGTGGCACTTTTTAGATTTCGAGATTCAAACAAGTCTAACTTTGACCGTAAATTTTTCATAGATCTTTAAAACATTTTGAATTATCAATTGTTGTGACTTATAGTACTTTTTACATAGTTACAAATATATAAATTTCATTTCAAAAAAATTAAAGATTTTATGTGCAAATTCCCGATCAAACTTAAACTGTTTGACTCTCGAAAAACGAAAAGTGACACATAAATTGGGACAGAGGGAATAGTACATATTTGATTTTGAAGATACAGATTTGTAAAGATTGAAAAAAAAAAATTGCCACTATTCTCCTTTAATCCCCCTTGACGTGCAATGTTACGCATGTGCAATTTACATACAAAAAATAAAAAGATTTTTAAAAGTTAAACATATAGGAGTTGAAATTGGATGTATGAAACTATCTTTCAAAATGAAAATTACAAAGTAAACTATAAAAAAAATCAGCTCACTCCGACCCTCATTTTGAAAATTCAAACCCTCAGATAGATCATAATTTTTAATCTTTTGAGTAAAGAAGTTTATCACGTAAAATATTTATGCTCTATATATATTATACTTAACATATCAGTATGTTCCAAAATACTCAAGTTCACCAGGTTTCAATTAAAAAAAATTTGCCATAAATTTTTTTTTTTTAATTCCTGTGTATAAAGACACTCTAGAGTAACAATATTATAAATATTGAATTATTATGAAAGTCTTTAATTTCAATCTTGATACCCCTATCGAGACTATTAAATTTCATACTTGTATAAGTTCCTTCAATGATTATACAAAAATTATCAATTATTGCAAGACTAAAGAAGATACATATAAACACTTGATAAAGATTGTAGTTTTCTTTCTATGAAAAATGCACTTACTTGACACCCGATTCAATATACATGTGTCGGAATGTGACATCCGGTTCAATGTGTGTGTCGAAACGTGACACCCGATCCAATATATATGTCGGAACGTGACACCCTGTCCAATCAGCACAACCACACTCATAATGAACAGTGCACATAGTCACACAATCAAGTAACAAGTTCATGACATGTAATTGTTCACACATAATCATTTCATTTGGTTCAATTCACGTTTCCCTATTCACATACATGTATGCATACAACGAAGCAATTAACAGGCATATACCTCACAACAGGAAGTTGAACCATCAACTACCTCGAAATCAAGCTTGAATACTCCTAAGACACTTGAGTCTTCCCTTTCCGGAGTCTTTCAACTTGTTCTTGATTTAAAACAGTTAATTAACACAAGGATCAATAAACAAGGCCTAATTTATCCGGATTATAACAAAATATCAACCCAAGGCCAAACCCATGATCCTAATGATCAACTAGGGCTTTTCCCACCATTAACTTCAGGTAAAAACCCTTCCTCAACGGTAATTATCCAAGATTCTAAGTTCTAAGAATCGAAATACGGATTAGGGGAGTAATTATCTTACCTTTAGCGCTAGAATTTGTGGAAATTTGATAAGAAATTGTCATGTGTCGTCCCTTAGCTCTCAAGAATGAAGTTTTGCAGAAAATAACGTTTTTGAGATTTTTTTCCCGATTTAAGTCGCGACTGTCCCGCCACGGTGGGCCCCATCTCGCCACAGCGGCCCTGCCCTGGCGGAACTAACCCCACCCGGCGGCTTGCACAGGAACAGAAACTCGAAATTTGAGTTCCAAACTCCCATTTCGCAACACACCTTCAAACCTTGACGTTCTAAACTTCCCTTTCACGCCAAGATCAGTTTCGGGAGTTCTACTCTCCCGAATTTGATTCTGTAAAGTTGTACATGCTCCTTAACGTCTTGGCTATCCACTCACATGATCAAACTCATAATTAAATCCCTCATCCCTTACCGGATTTCCCTAAACCTCACCTGACTCACATTTCGTCCAAGTCTGGCCTAGGCTAGAACTTTCCAAGTCACGAAAATTCCTTCCCCATTGGCTTTTCCATAACAACGGGAACAAGTCGTTACAATAGTTTGGAGAACTACTATTCACCTCTCTATAAATAGAGAATAGAAAGTTTTTTAGAGTGTGGTTGGAGACCCAATTCTCTACTTTACTTTCCAAATATAGAGAATGGAGAGTAATATAGAATGGGATCGGAGATGGTTTTAGAGAAAATACATAAAGTCTTCATTTAATTTTGTTTTAAATAAATTTCAAGCTATTTTTGTCATAAACTTTTAGAGTTAAAAAATGTGTCACGAAAAGCTATTTTAAATCCACTAATTTCAACGTGTATATCACATCAATAAGTGAATAATTGCATTTTTTAATTAGCGCACATGATTCATTTGAGGATAAAGAGATACATATATTTCAACTACGTCAAGAAAAAATAATACCTTTTAAAATTGTATCAATCCTAACATATTCTTTATGTTTATTTGAAGGATAAATATAGTAAACTTAATGCAACATAGAATTAAAAATATAACAAATAAAATATGGTATGCATTTTGCAATAAATACTACAAGAACGTGGACTTCAGAAAAAGTAGTACGCATTTGATTTTAAAAACACACATTTGTAATGATTTAAAATTTTTATTTTGCTACCATGTATTCTCCTTTAAACCTCCTTGACGTGCAGTGTTACCCGTGTGCAACTTATATATAAAAAAAAACAAATACACTTTAAAATTAAACATATAAAAGTTGAAATTGGATATATGAAATTATTTTTCAAAATAAAAATTACAAAGTAAAATATATAAAAATTCAGCTCACTCTGACTTTCATTTTAAAAATTCAAACTCTTATATAAAGACAAGTATATTTCAAAATACTCTTATATATTATACTTTACATATAAGTATATTTCAAAATACTCAAGTTCAACGACCAAGTAATAATTAAAAAAATCGTCATAAATATTTTGTTTCTAAGTATATAAAGACACTCTAGAGTAACAATATCATAAATATTGAATTATTATGAGAGTCTTTAATTTCAATCTTGATACTCCCATCGAGATTATTAAACTTCATACTTGCAAAAGTTCATTCAATGATTATACCAAAGTTATCAATATATTATTGCAAGACTAAAGAAGACATAAACACTTGATAAAGATTGTAGTTTTTTTCTATGAAGAAAATGCATTTACTTGATAATCAACTTTACTTTGCTTTATTTCTCCAAACTAATTTACAAGTGGTTGTTGATTTGACAAACTGTTATTTTTGTGTTGGTAAGCTGCATAGGCGAGTCAGGGAGGAGATGAAAAGGCACTTGAAGCATATTTACTTAAAGGACTATTTAAAATTTCATTATTATGATTTTAAGTTATGTAACTTTGATCTTTGTTGGGAATTTTTTTTTATTTTTAGTTTAATCATTTTACTTTGGTCAAATTCGATTCTTTTGTGAAAACTTGGATCAAGCTGGAATTTCTTCAATAAAAAATGAAATATAATTCAAGTACTTAGAATTTATTATAACACGACCACAATTTACAATACTATTATAGGTTTCTCTAGTAAAATATCTAAGATTGTTATATCATTCATGGCCCACTTTAATTCACAACATCAATTTTGGATAGTTCTGATAAACAAGAATTCAAAATTTATTATATTTTTAGATTGATATTATGAAATAAAAAAATAATGAATTTTTAACTTATCAGTAACAAATGACATTAAAGTTAAATTGTATAAAGATAATTGACCTCTAAATTCAATCCATTCAATCTTATAAGCCAAAACAGTAAACACCTTGATAAAATGACCCATATTCTTCAATCTTGTTTACAGAGTTGTATTTCTTCATGATGGACTTGCTTGCTTGGTAATTTGTAGGTTACAACATTTCTCATCGTCAACTACTGCATTTGATTTTAGGACTGGTTGATCTCTCACATGTAGCCACCCTATATGATCTCGATTGCACATTTAACACAACATTTTAGCAACTTTGCACAAATTGCATTATTGATGGAGCATAACACTCATGTACAGTTATTACAAGAAATAAAAAATAAGATAAATTAGTTATGAAAAAATATATATTTTTACTCAGTATGACAAAAGCAAAAGATGATAATTACAAATTAAATGTTAAGGTTCTGTATTTCAAGTCAGTCGATTTAAAGAAATTAAATAACAAATTTTCAATTTTGCATTATATTAATATGAGGGAATAAACATGATTTCAAAAAAAAATAAAATGAAATGACCTTTTTTTATTGCTATAGACTACTTAGTGTAATGTAGTATGCTTAAAATACATAAAAACTTTAACTTTCAATAAAAATATTATTATTTATAAAAATATGAATTAATTCTAGTTAATAAGATGTTACTCATTCGTTTGCAATACATTACTTTGGATGTTGTTGTGTAAACTTTATTTATTAATATGAAAATTTGAGTTGTTTAATTTAAAGTTCTCAAATATTTCTGAAAAAAATATGTTCTCCCTCTGTCCCAATTTATGTGGCTTTTTCGTTTTTCGAGAGTTAAATAGTTTAAGTTTGACCATGAAATTGTGCATGGAATCTTCAGTATTTTTGAAATGAAATTTAATTATTTAATAACTACATAAAAAGTACTATAAGTTACAATAATTGATAATTCAAAATGTTTAAAAGATCTATGAAAAATTTACGGTCAAAGATAGATTGGTTTGAATCTCGTAATCTAAAAAGTGCCACATAAAATGAGATGAAGGGAGTAACTTTTTTTAATATAAATTTTTGTGTAATTTTTTTTTATTTATATAGACTTCAATTTTTTTTAGTGAAAAAATAAAATCATAAAATTCACTATTATAACTTTTTGAAGTCTCAAAATTTTAGGGACTTAGTAGACGTTTGGACATGCGATTTCATATCGCGATACGAAATCATGAGATGCAATCGGCGTTTGGACATGCGAGTTCACGTCGATTTCATCTCATGATTTCAAATATTGAGATGAAATCTCAAATTCTCAACAAAAAAAAAACATGATTTAGGAATTTCAAATCATGATTTAGAATTCTTCAGATACAAAAATTGACCCACAAATTTATATTTTGTAAAAACAATCTCACATTTATATCTATTAATCATTTGTTTCAAATGTAAATAAAATTTATAATTCATATAATTACTTTTTAAACTATGTATGTCACATGTAAGGATTATCCTCACCAATACAAAATTTATTATTACTTCAAATCAATTCTTATTTTACCATTTATATTCACCAAATTCATTATCTTTAATCAAATTTATTTACCAACAAATGACTCAAAGTAATAATGTTGGTTCGTCTTCCTAGTCATATGATCGAGAAATGCAAGTTCAATGTGAGAAGATTGTTCTTACTATGTGGAAGGATTATATTAAAGACTAGTACACTGCAACTTTCAATTTTTTTTTATTGAATTAAAGTCTGATCAATAAATATTGTATTTTCTTATAATAACGTTGTAATAGTGTATTATCGGTGGAAGTTAAGGATTTCATTGATTATTGTGATGCTTCACATTCAGATTTGTGTGCTATGTTGATGTAGGAGAAGAATGTCATAACTTATACTTCCATACAGCTAAAGTTCTGTGAGAGGAACTATCCTACCAATAAATTGGAATTGGCGGTGATGGTGTTTGCTCTCAAGATCTAGCGACATTATTTATATGGAATTAAGTGTGAAGTGATCACCGCAGTCTTCAGCACATGTTCACTCAAAAATATCTAAACTTGAGACAGAAAAGACGGATGAAATTGCTCAAGGATTACGATGTGACCATTCAGTACCATCCAGATAAGGCCAATAACGTGGCAGATTCATTGAGTCAGAAGACAGTTAACATGGACAATTTGACTTGCTTAGGGGTGCCCAAGCTATCCCTAGCTAGAGAAATTCAGACTTTGGAGTTGCCGTTGATGTAGTTAGATATCTCTAAGAGGGATATGGTACTAGCAGTATTGAGGTTAGACCCACTTTCATAAACGAAATCATCACTGAACAATTTGAGGATGAAGAACTAGCCAAGCTAAAATGTAAGGTGGAGTTTCGGAGACCCCAGATGTCACACTTAATTGATGGCAGTGTGTTCAAGTTTAGAAGGAGGACTTGTGTTTCTTGGGTTAATGACTTAATTTAGAGTGTATTGATAGAGACTCATGGTTCATGTTATTCTATTCATCCAGGTGTGATCAAGATGTATAGAGACATGAAACTACTTTATTGATGGCCGAGGATAAAAAAGGACATTGCAGAGTATATTTTCAGGTGCTCCAATTGCCAACATGTAAAGTATGAGCATCAAAGGTCTAGAGGTTTGCTACAAAGGATGCTCATTCCTAAATGGGAGTGAGAAAGGATAGCCATGAATTTCGTGGTAGGACTACCCAATACCTTGGGAAAAATGATTCTATTTGGATTATTGTTGGTAGGTTGACTAAATCAGCTCACTTTATTTCGTTCAGAGTAGATTACAACTCTCAACAGTTGGCCAAGATTTATGTCAATGAGATAGTAAGTCTGCACGGGGTGCCCCTTTTTATCATTTTAGACTGTGATACTCAATTTACTTCTAAATTTTGAGGTAAGTTGCATGAGGCATTGGACACTTAACTCACTCTTAGCACATCGTTTCATCCACAGACTAACATTTAGTCAGAGAAGACTATCATGTATTGGAAGATATGTTGCAGGCGTGTGTGATTGATATTGGGAGCAGTTCAAATCAGTTTCTACTTTTATGTAAGTTCTCCTATAATAATAGTTACGATTCCAACATTAATATGACATCGCTTGAGGCTCTTTATGGAAGAGGATGCAGATCTCTTATAAGTTGGTTTAAGGCTGGAGATGTGAAACCGTAAAGTGTTGATTTGGTTAGGGAGGCTCAGGAAAAGGTGAGGGGAATTCAAGCTAAGTTGTTGACCGTCCAAAGTAGGCAGAAAGAGTATTCACACCACAAGGTGAGGATATGGTTTTTTAAGTTGGTGAACAAGTCATATTGAAGGTGTCACCTATGAAAAGGGTCATGAGGTTTGGTAAAAAGGGTAAATTCAGCGTTCGTTACACTCATTTGAGGTTCTTGAAGGAGTGGAATCAATGACTTACATGTTAGCACTGCCACCTAACATGTTTGGGGTTCATCCAGTATTTCACGTGTCAATATTGAAGAAGTATCATGGGGATATATCATACATCATTAAATGAGACTCAATTGTATTGGACAAGGACTTGTGATATTATGAAGAGATTGGTTGCGATTCTTAATCGGGATGTCCAAAGTTGAGGACAAAAAAGATCAAATCAATAAAGGTTCAGTGGAATCATCGTCTAGTGGAGGAGGCTACTTGGGAGACAAAAAGGGACATGTGAGACAAGTATCCTTGTTCAAAATTTCAGGTACTACTTTTTTCTCTAGTTTAGTGTAATTTGTCATGCTTGATCACTCGGGGATGAGCGAGGGATAAATTGGTATCTATTGTAATGATCTGATCTGGTCATATGAATAGGTCCATGGAAAAGGAATTTGAGCTAGAAAACTTTTCGGATAGTAACTAAAAAATTCTTGGCTAGGCTAGTCTTAGATGAAATCTGGGCTAGGTGAGGTCTAGGGTCATCCGAAAAAGGTTAGGGTCTTAGTTTGAGATTTGATTGATGTATACTTGTAGTCCAGATACACCCTTTTTGAATTAAATTTGGATAAATAGAACTCCAAAAATTGAATTTGGCGTGAAATGTATGAGTCAGGACATCAAGGGAAAGTGATGTATTGTAAGAAGGGCCTATTTTCGGATGTTGAGTCATTGAACTTGTATCGATATCGTTATAACATATGGCCTCTCGCTATAGCGATGCTCATACCACTATAGCGAGGAAAGTTATTGCTATAACAGTATAGCTATTGCGAGACTGACGTCGTTATAACAAGGGAATCATAATTTTATGCAGAAAATTGTCTAAAATCCTATTTTATGCAATTATATTCTTTAAAATAGAGAGGGATGAGTTTGGACAGCCTACATCAGTTTTCTCACGAAATTCATTGGTAAAGGTAAGAATTCGACTTCACAATCTTGTAAATTATTTCTTAAATCTTAGAAACTAGTGATTAACATCGGAGGAAATGTTTTGGCATGATTTCATGATGGGAAATAGCCCTAAGTTGGGGAAGATGATCCCAATTGGGTTAGGTTTAGGGTTTGTTACTAATCCATGTAAATTTATAGGTCCTTTGTAATTGATTGTTGTTTGTATTGTTAATTTAAGACCAAGAATAAGCCAAGAAACTTTGCAAAGGGAAAACTCAGGCTAATTAGAATTTTTAAGAGGCTTGATTTGAGGTAGGCGATGGTTGTATATTTCCAATTTATGTATGTATGCATGCATGCATGTTTGCCTGTAGTATCATATTGTGCAATGCATGATATGAAGGTATATAAAATGACATGACATAGGTAATCTCATAAATGAAATTCTGGTTGTGACTATGGTATTTCAAGTGGTCTTGTTCATTGTACAATGTGATTATGCATACCTATTGTGCTATGTGATTATACATGCTTAATTATGATTTTTTGTTAACTCGAGTACTATGTCGATACAAGATACTCTTGGTTGGCTCGGATACCACACCTAGTATGATACTACAATTTTAGTTTGGGTTCCGTGAGACTATGAGAGGACTAAATATGTGTTTGAGGTCTCATGAGCAGATTAGCATTTGCATTGTAATTATGTTGGACATATAGTTATGCATTGTTTGACCCAAGTGTTGTTGTTTCATGATATTGTGATTGAAGTCTATGTATTCGTGATTGTTATTGCATGCAGTTGACGTGTGGTTATGGTTATACATTGTTGTTTCAAGTCATGTGATTGAGAGTCTGGATGTGACTGATAATTTTGCTATATGGTGTATTGTTTTGTTATACTATTTGATCGTGAACTATTTATATATATAAATTGGACTGACTGTGTAATCCTATCAGTACATGATTGTTTGAGTACTGATACTACACTTGTTCCTTTCTTGTTTGGTGTAGAAAATCTTCCAGCGGCTGATCCGAGACCTCATTTGATAAATATCTAATTTTGAGTTCAAGAGTAAGCTTCGCCTTTCAGTCTTCCAAGGATTCTTCTATGTTCTTGTCCATCTGTTCGGACTCGGACTATTGACTTAGTTATGTTTAGTTTCAGAGTTGCATCCCTAGTTGAATTTGTTTAGAGTTTTGGTATGGTGGTTTTCAGGTTTTAGGGGTTATTTTCCACATTTAGATGTTTGACTATTGGGTCGAGTTTATGGGGACTCGATTCTTTAGCTAACTATCATTTTATTTATTTATGATGAACTTGGTCTCTTTTGAATGGTGTTGTGTTGGTTTCGTGTTAGATTTTGATTCTCTCACCAAATTGTTTAGTGTGGATGTCACTCACGATGGTTGTAATTTTTCTGAAGGGTTGTGACTTATCTGAAAAGACACGATAAGTACATTTTCATACTATCCTTTGTTGTCTATAAATAGATGGGGTTTGTCACACTTTTAAACTACGAATTTTGTAAGTTTTCTATTCTTCTTCTTAAAATAAGGAAGATTGTGAAAGTTGTTCAATTATGCAATTACAATATTTTTTGTGGATAAATTAGATAGATCAACAAAAATAAATGCAACAAGGAGAATGAAATAAGTCAACTTTAAACGATAAGAGTATCTTGATAATTAATAGTGAAAATTTCTAATATGACATATATTATACTAATATTTTTGAGTTATAGCAGTAGATTTAGACTTTCAAGTTATAACATTAAAATTTCAGGTTGTAACAGATTATTAAAAAAAAAGTTATTTTTAATAATTAAAAAAATTGATTTGAAAAGAACAAAAAGATAAAAAAAATAAAAAAAAAACGTTTCTGAAGGAAAAAATGAAAAAAACGGAAATAGGGGTGGCAATTAAATTTGAATTAATTTAAGATAATTATTAATTAGCATGAATTAAGGAATTTCAAACTAATTAAGAATATTCAGTTTCCTTAATTCACTCCAATTTGTATACAGATTATGAGAGTCAATCTATAATTCATATGTAGTTGATAACTGACTTGAAGAAAACAGTGCATATTCTATATCATTCAATACTTAAAACTGTATAAAAAACAAATATATATCGTTCAAAAGTTAAAAAGACACGAAATACTAAAGAGTCTAAGCTGCAATCAGCTATCTCAAATTTGATCTCCGTAGTCTTGGTGTAGGATAATTGCTGGTATCTGGAGCATGTTCTTTTGCTATGTGGAATCCATCAAATTTGCTAGCAACAGTACCAGTTACCTCACTCTCACTGATCGCGCCATCATCATTCTTTGTTTTTCCGCATTGCCATCAACCTAGTTGGAGAAATTGAAAAAGAAACCTTATTATAAAAAAATTTAGGTATTATAAGAAAATACCAATTTCATACCAACATTAGTCATAATTTATACAAAAAAATTGTTGATTTAACAAACTACAATCAATTCACATAATTGGACCATTGATATCACACCATTTTCTGATAAAAATAATACACAACTTAAGTCAGCTTTCATACCAACAATAAATCAATTTCATACCAATGTTAAAACACATTTCATACCATATTCATAAATCGTATATTAAGTCAGTTTTCATACCAATACTATTCATGTTTCATGCCAGATTAGTAGACATAATGAGAATAATTTGAAAAAAAATAGATTTCCTCTAAACTGTGTACCAACTTCATACCAGATTTAAACAAGTTTCACACCAAATATAAGTAATACATCATACCATTTTTATACCAAATTTTATACCAATTCATGCCAACATTAGACAAAATTCATACCATATTCATAAATCGTATATTAAGTCAGCTTTCATACCAATA
>NW_006238986.1:439780-490511 GCF_000226075.1 Solanum tuberosum | reverse complement strand
TAAGAGATAATTATGGGGTATTCTTTATTTAAATAATTTAATAATAATATAAAATTATAAAAAATAACTTATTTAATAAAGTAAAATTTAATTAATTTATAAATAATTAGTGATATGTTATAATCTGTAATTAAACTGTTATAAGCAAGAATTTTTTAAAAGTAGATTTAAAACCTGTAATATTGACTCTTAAATGTGTATATGGGGTGATTTTTACTAATTAATATGTACTCATTTTCATAGCAATAAAATATACTTTTGCAACAATTTTTACTTGAGAAGAAGTTCAATAATTTTCCGTTGCACAAACTACAACTTGGTGTTCAGAATCTGAAAAGTCTCAAACTGTTGGAGAAAAAAATATTTGATCAAAAACTTGTTTGAAGAGTTCAAACTACATTTAATAAGTACTCTTTTGTTTCCAATTTATTCATGGTACTTTTATTTTTATTCAATTTGATATACAATGTTCTTTTTTCTTGGGGGTGGGGACGCGCATCTTTAAGACCACAAAATTAAAAGAAATTTTTATATATTCTACGTATGATCCTTAAATTAAAAGTTTTCTTTATTTTTTAAACATATCAAATTAAAATTAGACCAATCTATATCTATTTTTTTTTTGTAATCTATATATACTACCTTAAAAGAATGAACCACTTAACTTAAATGTTAAATTATTATAATACCCCAAACTCAAAACACCAAACGTAGCATATCTTCTATATTTAATATTGTATTATATTTATTTGTGTGTATAATATTATATTATATTATATTAAAGGCATAAACCTTTTCACATTGAAGGGTTGTGACATTTTCGAAGAGTTATAACTTTTCCGATGAATTGTGACCTTTTTGAAGGGTTGTGACTTTTTTTATAGGGTTGCGACTTTTCAGAAGAGTTGTGACTTTTCTGAAGGGTTGCGACTTTTTTGATGAGTTATGACCTTTCTGAAGGCTTGTGACTTTTCTATAGGGTTGTGACTTCTTTTTTATAAGGCACAATAATCAATTTTTCATACACTACCCTTTGTTGACTATAAAAATAGGGGTTTTCTCAAATTTTTAAACTACATTTTAAAAAAAATTATTCATTCTTCTTCTTCTTCTTCTTAAAACGTCTTATTTAGTATATATTCTATATTTTTATGATAAGAAACAATATGCACATACTAATACTATACATTTTTAACTATAAATGGAGGGGTTTTCCCACATTTTTAAACTACACCTTTTTTTGTGTTTTCTATTTTTCTCTTCTTAAAACCACAAGTTTGATTTACAGACTTTGACAATCTCAAAGTTCAGTGAAATTAGAACACTCCGTAACATGAATGTTAAATTAATCTAATACCCCAACTAAAAACATCCAATTTAGTATATCTTCTATATTTTATATCAATGTTTATATTATATTATACTATTATATTAAAAGTAAGAACACCAATAATACAATAATAACAAAGTAACGCACTACGGAAAAGGGAGGAGAAATTATATTTAAGAGGTATAACTAAGAATTTTTAAGAGTGGCTAATATTTTATTTAATAATATTCACATTATTTTTAAAAATAGAGTGGTACATGGTTTGATATTCACGTGCAACGCATGCGCGTCAAAACTAGTATATTTTTAGAAGACCCATATATAAAATATATGATCCCATTAGTATTATAAATTAATAATTCTTTAAAAGTACAAATATATCTAAGAAAATTTAGTGAAATATGATTTCTATTATGTTCTGTTTTAAAAAAATAAAATTAAATCTAGTTGAATCTCATTTCTAACTTTTCTTATTGCATCCAAAAGTTTCGGTGTTGTCTTTTCTAATTGCTCCATAAAATTGTGAAGAGTTCTAGATGCAAGTGTTTCCTCACGCGTAACTGGTTCCAAATGTATTGTATCATCTTCAACTTTATCATTAACATTGTTTTTCCAATGATATTCACAATTTGTTCTAAGCTTTGGACCTCTAAACATGTATCATTTTTCATCCATCGAATAGGTTATTAACGTCCATTTTATTGCGATAATCGAGATCATTAATCATGACCTCAAGTTCATGAATGATGTTTTCACAAGTGGGTTCTTTTAGATTCTTTGAGATTTCATTCATGAATAAGTTTTTCGGTGTCGAAACATTCTTTAAATTAATAAATATTACTTTATCGATTAAAAAATCTCTCTACAAAATAATAATATTTCATGGTCCATTTATATTAAATTAGAGAGGTTTTAGTGTATTTTTGTACAACTTTGTGCCAAACTTAATGAGGTGTTGTTTATTGAAGATGCATCACGTCCCAAACCAACACCTCAAATCTTAAAATCCCGCCAATATCAAACCGGAGCAAAGTTTCGATTTTCGAATCCTCGGCGGCGTTTCATCGTTTTCCATAAAATTATGATTTCAAATTCTCAACAGAAACTGTTTCTTTCAATTCTTTTGATTTCTTCATCGTAAAAGATTTTGCGTTTTTCTATCACAAAAAATCTAGGGTTTGCTTTAGAAAAATGAATTTGGGCGATCTTAATAAGGTATGGGAAATCAAAGCTCTGAAGCGTAAACCCAAAAATGAAGAAGCTAACAAGATTCTTGAGAAAATCGCTAAACAGGTTCAGCCCATTATGCGTAAGCATAACTGGAGAGTTAAAGTTCTATCTGAATTTTGGTAATTATTTTCATTTTTTACTATTGTGTTTCTCGATTGAGAAAATGATTTAACTAAGTGAATTGTGAATGTTTGCAGTCCAAAAAGACCAGCGCTTTTGGGATTGAATGTAGGAGCAGGGATACATGTAAAGCTGAGGCTTCGAAGACCGAATAATGATGAGGAATTTTATCCTTACAATGAAGTTCTGGATACTATGCTTCATGAACTTTGCCATAATGCTCATGGTCCGCACAATGCTAGTTTTTACAAACTATGGGATGAACTTAGAAAGGTAAATTGCATAATAAGTATGGTTGGGTCTGGAGTTTATTTAAGCACAACATTAAAAAATTTTGTCGAGTTCATGGCAAATAGAGTTGATGTTTTCGTTTCTATAGTTTAGAATGATGGCCTACTATTAGGAGTTAAATTAGTCACTTAGCCTTTGTTGTGAATATTTTAGTTTAGTGGTAAGTTTATGCGTGAGTTGTGGTTCATAATTGATGATTTTATGTTACTGAAGAACCTTGTGTATATTTTGTTGGCTTTTTTCGAAGTGGTTTGCCTTCATAATATTCATGTTTTGTGTAAATACTGTTAGTATGTTAGTTTAAGTTCCTGTGAATTATATTTGATAACTCTGACTTAGCTTTTTATGGACTGAATTTAGCCTGACAAGGCAGTGGAAACATGAACTTGCATTAGTTACATGAGATTGTAATCTACTTGTTGAAGTTATTGCAGTTGGAAACACCTAACAAATTTGTCTGATTTTTCTTTGTATAATTAAACCTATTTTTAATAGCCAAGGCCTATGAAGGGAAGGCAAAGAAATTATGGCACGTCTAGAACTCCAAGTTTTTATGTCAAATCTACCCTTTTTTTGCCTAAGCAATTGCCAAGGCAGAACCAATTTGAATACATTCTGAAGTATGCTGACCCTTTTTTGTTAGCCTTCACGTAGGATAAAATCTTTGTCGATCTTGATAGCAATAACTGTCTCTTGATACATGTTACGAATTTTATGTGATACCTGCCACTTCCCACGAGCAATAGTAACCAGAGGCTTGTTATCATTGTCAACCAGACTTTCAAATGTCACAGAAGCTAGAACTTATTATAACAGAAAAAGGTGGCTGTTAGGTTATGTTCATCCTTGTGCGTTTTCTCTTTCTCTATTTAGCATGGGTACATATGCAGATATAGTTTCGGAAATGCATATTACAGACTTACAATATATTTTTTACTCATATGGATACAATACGAATTGATGTTCTGTAATATATTAAACTAACTTATTCTTTATTTAGTAATATCATTAAAAGAATATTGAACATTATAACTGCAAAAGAAATGAAAAACACATCATTAAATTTGAGATGTCTAAATCTAGTTCAACATGGCATAATGTAGAAGAAGCATCAATGTCAGACATTTCTCCTGAACCCTGGAAATTGAAGCCATGATGATTGAAGCTTTCTGCCATTTATTAATCGGTACAGCTTCAAGGAGAAAAGACACGTGTTTTATGTTGAACTAATAGAGCATAAAACTTGTGCTGTTTTCTTTGTTCTTTTTGTGTACTTTTGGTTTTTGCTGCCATGAAAATTTATGGTCTTCTTTTTGGATAGGAATGTGAAGATTTAATTGCTAAAGGGATAAGTGGCACAGGAGAAGGGTTTGATCTCCATGGAAGGCAATTAGGAGGCCGTCACCCACAGCCATCCATGTCGTCTCTCCGCAAAACTGCTGCAGCTGCTGCTGAAAATCGAGCACGTCTTAAATCCTTGCTACCATCTGGGCCTAGACGCCTGGGTGGTGACCATTCTATTAAGTCTGCACTTACTCCAATTCAAGCTGCAGCAATGGCTGCAGAAAGGAGATTACAGGATAATATTTGGTGTGGTTCTGAATCGTGTGACTTATCAGACTTAGATGAAACTTCTGATTCATTACCTGAGCCTTTACCACTAGGGCATACTTCTGATAGATCCAAGATCTCTAATGGTTTTGATGCACTGTCTTCCAAGGTAACATCTCGAAAAAGAAGTCGAGAATCAAATTCTGTATCATCCTCAAAGTCCTTGCATGGCCATACTGTGACTAAACCAGTATCTAAGCCCCTGTCTAACCATGATAAAGAAATTGCTCAGAGAGTTGGTCAGGCAGAAAGGAACTCTCATACTGTGCCATCAAGAGGTTATCCAGAGTCTTTTATTGATTTAACTGGCAATGCTTCAAGTTCTACATCAATGCATGGCCATGATGACTTACACAGTCCCAAGGAATCAATGATGTGGGAGTGTTTGATGTGCACGCTGTTGAACCCAGTATGCTTTTCCCTTCTTAGTGTAATCTGAGCAATTTTCTCTTAGTTTAGTTTCTCTCTTGATAAGCTTTGGCTTGTTTGTGCTATAGATGAATTTGCACTTCTTGAAATTGTGTAGACAAATTATGCTTTCACTGTAGCTTTCTTGCACAAGCTCCTAGCACAATAGTCATAGGTTTACAGTTAAGATCATATTTAAAAGCTACAGTACTTAAAATCAACGAAAGTGTGCGTTCTGGTATGTGAGGAGACTTCTACTCTCTGCGATTTTTATGCTGAATATCTGGTAGAGACATTATGATTATATCACTGCTGATGTAATATTTTCGAAGTGTCAAACTAGTAAGTATTTCTATGTAGATGTCAGGTTGTGTTGGTGACCTGATTAATGTGTGCTTGGACCCATTTCCAGACCCTTTGATATTCATCTGACATCCTAATCAACGTGCATTAAAGTGGAAAAACTTGATGTGACTTCTTGTTCTTTTCAAATACTGTTGTTTGATGGTTCTAAGTTTGTGAAATTCTTATAATGTCTTATTTCTACTGTTTATTAGCAGGATATAACTAATAATTGTGTTTTTTCCACTTCAGTTTTTACCTTTTCTGTTGGTTTCCATCAGTTTGCAAAATCTTCTTCCACTTCTTGGAGTTGACTTCCTCTTTTTTCTTCACCAACATTTTGTGCAGCCATTAGCTCCTGTGTGCAAAGTTTGCCAAACCCAAAAGCCCAAAGATGTGGATGACAGAAATAGTATATGGTCATGCAAATTTTGCACCCTGGATAACAGTCTAAAGTTGGATCAGTGCACAGCCTGTGGAGAATGGAGATATTCTCACGGCCCTCCTGTAGCAACATCAGCACCCAATCTTGGCACTTGAGGTGAACATGAATTGTGGGAACTCACATTTTTTCTCGAAATTGCCACTCCTGATTGTTGATGTCAATTTTGCATTGCCCATCAGTTGATCAAGTATATTCAAGAATTCACCTAATTTGATAAACTGGACAAGCTTTTCTTTTTGCTAATTGTGCCAAGGTGATAATTTTACTTGTGAATCTCCAATAGAAGCTTGTTATTTCATACTTCCCTCTCAATTTCTTCATGCCAATTTCTTTTTATCAAGAAATATGCTATTCACATTTGGAAAGAAAGAACCAATATATCAGCAGCATGTTTTTGTTATTTTTGGTAGAGTTGAGCTTGTCTTGAAAAGATGTAGATAGGGAATTACTCTTTGGAAGATGTTCACCTCTTCCCTGCAGCAGACTTCCATTATGCCCCTTGAGTCTCTTGAAAGACTGATTAGGTTGGGACAGGATTCGAATCTGCAATCTTCAGGTCATGAGTCTGATGAGTTGACCAATTCCTCTACCCCGCGTCTTCATTGTAGGTTCTTCTGTAGAGAAAGGACATTGCCATTTAGCACTCTGTGGCAGAGAAATGGATGTGCTGATTTTGTCTCAAATTTTGGAGTTGAAATCCTCGACGCGTCTTCTAAAGGAATGACATTTGAACAGAGCATGCCTCACTAATTCAGGTGGCTGTGTAGATAGACCCAGAGAGTGAACATCAAGTTTTTCAAAGGATGATGAACATGGAAGTTTTCATGGCTGATGATATAATTATTTCATGGCCAAATTATCAAACCCTTAAATCAAGTTCAACACGAACTTGAATTAATTGTTCATGGTGAGCAAATCCGAATTATTATTATTATTCGTCAAGTGTTCATGACAGATAGTTCAGATTTAAGATCAAGCTCTAAAACTTAAAAATCAAAATATTGTAGTCTGTTAATATTCTTCTTGTATTTGATTATCACATAAGAAATGTTACATGGTGGTGGTAGTCATAATCATTTTAAAATTTTTGGACTGCATAATTGAGAAATTTTGGAGAAAAAAAATAGAGCGGACCCTTCACTCAAAGCAGAGACGGAAGTCAGAATTTAAAATTTGTGGACAGGACAATGACTTCAAATTAAATATATAACAACGGCCAAACTAATTATGAACAGGTACCAATACTTAGAAAGGTGATGAGCTACTTAAACACTACATAATTATAAAAATTATAATTATAATTGCATTCGAAATGTCATCGTTTTCAACTTCTTTAAAAATCAATTTTGGGTTTTAGCATTTTGAGCGTATGTGAAGAAGCATACAATTGATATTTTGTTGTAGAGTAGACATTGCTTTTCTCTTTCTTTTTTCCAATCATTTGTAAGAGCTGTTTGACCATAAATATTATTCACTTTATTTCGAAATTCTTATTTGATTATAAAAATATCAAATATAATTTGAAATTTTGAGAAACACCTTATTATTTCACCCTTTATTATCATTTTATTTTAAATATTAACCCAACTTCTTACTATCACTTTATTTTTAAATATTACCCCAACAAAGTTATGGTTGACAGAAACATGGCTCCATATGGCTAGTTTTTCAATGTTCAATAGTTGTAAGATTAGTTAATTTGCTAGTTTTTATAATTACGATCTAAAATCATATTTATAAAAAGATACATCCGAATTCTAAAATAAATATTCTAATATTATGATCGAACACAACTCCAATTTTAAAATTTTCAAATAAAGTAAAACAACTTTTTTAATATCCCAAATTCCTACTTAAAAGACCAAAGTAGAAGCTTGATGTCCCACTATTCACAACTTCACATATGATGGATGATGTAGTACCTACGTATGAGTTTCCAGTATGAATGCGTCAAATGGTTTACTTTATTTTCTAATTTTATTTTTCCACACTTTTTAAAATATATTTTTTAAAAATATTTTTAGTTTTGGATGGACACATGTTAGAACATGCATTTATAAGAAATTTCCACGCTTTAAATAATAAAATATAGTAAGATGTATCCTTAAACAAGAAATTTCCTCACATGATTAGACGTAAATGTTCCATATATCCTTTCCAATCAAAATTAAATTGAAATATTTAAGAAATTCTATACACTACTAACCAAATTCCTAATTTTATCATTATTTTTAGATAATAAATAGAGGCGGAGCCAAAATTTGAAATTTGTGGATTCTAAATTTTAGGACGGTTTGAACCCACAACACTAGTGTGAAAAATATTTTCACCGCTCCTTCCTTACTGCTAAATTGTTAATGAATTTTGTTATAAGGTTCACAAGTTACTATGCATATATATATATATAATTTTCTTATATAAATATAACATCTACAAAAAAATTAGTGAATTCATCTGAATCCACGAACCCCCACTTAGCTCCGCCCCTGATGGTAAAAGAGGGAGGTGGTGGTTATATATACATATAATATAAAAATAACTCGTTTCTTGTCGAGTATGTTTTAAAAGTCTAGCAAGTAACACTAGTGGTAACTTCATTATTTTATAATTGACTTAAAATTGAAGCTTAATTTTGAAAGATGACTTTATTATTTTATAGTTTGACTTAATATGATACCGTCTTTCATCTCATGGCACTTGGTATGGTAGTCGAGTAATCAAGATTTTATTTTAATTATTATTTTTTATAATTATAGTGTTCAGATCAATTTTTGTGCATTCATTAATTTCATGAGATACATGTCACCTTCCATCTGCAGTGTCTAGTGAACACTTTAGGTTAACATATTTTTAAAACCATTTTTCTATGTTTATTTTCTCTCTAGAAATTGGCGAAGAAGGAATTAAGGGGATTCCACACATCATCTATTTAAAACTTTGATAAATAAATAAAAACATGTAATTAGTTTGTAAATTTCGTAGTAATCTTTTGGTTTATCTTTAAATATTGAGGGTGACATTCTGTAACAACAGAAAACGATACAATCAATCTAAATGTTATATTCATTAAAACAAAATACTACGACACAATACAATACAATACCACAAATAATAAAACAATCATCCAAACAGAGTGTTAAAGTCGAAATA
Organism: Solanum tuberosum; assembly: GCF_000226075.1. Lineage (NCBI taxonomy): Eukaryota > Viridiplantae > Streptophyta > Magnoliopsida > Solanales > Solanaceae > Solanum > Solanum tuberosum. The sequence goes on along the minus strand of NW_006238986.1, from coordinate 481,584 downwards.
AAAGTTTAAATTATAAAACCGCGTCATAATAGTACAAATTGCAATATAAACTAATTAGGATGAACCGAAGACCATAAGAGAAAGGTTTATTATGTCATTAATAAGGCAAAGTCCACCAGACAGTCTGTCCTTGCAAAGTGAATTCAATACACGCAAAGCTGAACATGCCCAAATCTTCATAGCCAATTTTCAGTTCCATTTATTTTATTTAGAAATACTTTCTCCGTTTACTTTTACTTGTCTACTTAAAATTTTACACGTCTTTCAAGAAATAATGATAAATATGGATAGTTTACCACAAAATCCATATTAATTGATGTATAATCTTAGATACAGAAAAAAAAAATCTTGATATTTTAAAAGTGACGATTTATATTTTGAAATACTAAACAAGTAAAGGTGAACAAAATAGAGCAAGCATTTCTTACATTCTCTCTCTCCAAAGTGTCTCAAAGGCAGAGTACCCTAAACTGTGCTTATATATATACTACTCAAATGTCATTACTTGTCCATTGTGTCCACTTCTTTGAGAAACTAGCAACAACCAAAGTTTAGTTCTGTTTCTACTCTTGAGCAATGATGGTAAGACTCTACTACAACTATACAAGTTCATTTTTTTTGTTCTTTTTTTCAACAACTAGGCAAATTTTGTTAAGCTGAGACAGTTTACATGCAATACTGCAGCAAAAAATTGTCATAAGAGTACATCATAACTGCAAGAAATGTCAATCAAAAGCCTTGATGATTGCTGCTATGTCAACTGGTACAGCAAATTTCATATAACATTAACTTTGTTTCTTTCCCACCTTCATTTTGCTCTTTGCTTTATGTAGGAGTCAACTCGGTGGCACTAGAAGGGGAGAAGAAAGATAAAGTGGTGATAATAGGAGAAGCAGTAGATGCAGCAGGCATTACCAGTTTATTGAGGAAGAAGGTAGGCCACGCCAGCCTGGAGCTTGTCGATGAAGTCAAGTGAAGAAGAAGTCGGAGAACTGAGCTGCATTCAAAATAGATGTGACGATGAAATGTATTTAATTTAAAGCATATATTTGTTATGTAGAAGAAACAAATAAATACCTTCTTTAAATTTCATGATGATTCATCATTGTGTAATATTTTTAACTTCAAGATCAATACTATATATTCCCTTTTGCTTGAATCATTCAAACAAGTTTCAGAGAAGGGAAGAATCAAAAAATGCTTTTAAAAAGATAACTCTAACATTCAAGAAGAATGAGGAGTCAGATAAGAGCAGCAGGGTCCATAGTTAATTGCTCAGTATTCATATGTCTAAGAGATGCAGCCAAATAAGCATCTGAAGCACGAATTTGCGTCAGTCTTTCTTGCATATTCTGGAACGAAGGACTATTCAACACATCTGATATTCTATCACCTAGTGATGGATCCTCTGAGAAATTGACAAGAGCTTCTGCAGCATTGTCTCTCATTTCCTCGGACTCGTCCTGTAACATATCTACTAATCGTGGAATAGCTCCAGAATTTGCAAGAGCAGCTCTATCTGCTTCATTGTAACTCAACTGGGTGATAGCTCCAGAAACCTTTTCCCTGACATCAATGTTTTGGTCTTCCAACAGCTGAACTAGAATAGGAATTGCACCTGAATTTCGCACAACTGATGGCAAATGCTTGTAACCTGCGAGATCCCACAATACATCAGCAGCCGCAGCTTTAGCTTCGGCACTATCTCCTCTTAGGATTCTAACCAAGTGTTCAACAATTGCTACACCATTCTCTTCTACCACTGCTAGAATGCAAAAGACATCCTCTGCAATCTCCTTACCCATGGGATCAGTTCCTTGCAGAAGGTCAGCGTAAAGAGGAATCGCTCCAGCATTAGCAAGGGGTCTAATGTAATCAACATGAGATGAGATCACACCAAGTGCATTAGCAGCTACGACTTTAGTTGAAGTATCCCCAACCTGAAGTAGTTCTAAAAGCACTGAAAATGTGCCCGAGTCAACAAGCGTGCGCCTTGCTCTCTTGACCAATCCAAGCAACCCAATTGCCTGAGCAGCTCTACATCTAGATACCATGCTGCCACGTCTAGCAGCTTCAACAAGAAAACAAACACCCCTGGAAATCAAAATGGTCCTCCTAACTTCTCTCAAAAGAGCCAATGCACTGAGAATTTCTAGCAAGTATCGCTTTAGATCATCCGAGCAGGTATTCAACAAATTGAGAATGATTTCCATCCCACCATGTCTAACTACAATCTCACGGTTATGAACAGAAAACGTGACACTATTTCTAAGGCATTTCAATAAAACCCTTCGCAAATTCCCATCAGAATGCAATAATAAACTCAAAAGAGAAGGGATGGCACCTGATTCACCAATAAGTACAGCCAATCTACCTTCCCCTCGACAAGCAACACATTTCAAGCAGTGAGCAGCGGCTTCCTGAATTGAAGGACTCAGATCGGTGGAAGGGATTCTTCTAAGAAGCTCTACAAGGACAGGGATCGTGCGTGCTAAGAGATCCTCAGGCGCGTGTTTCGACAATTTGGCAAGCTTAGTTGTAGCTTGGACCCATAATAGCTCATTGTCACATGCTATTGCATTTAGATAAAGATCAAATGCTCGTTCCCAATTTATGTCAAGTTTTTCCGTTTTTCTACCAGACTGGGCCATGACAAACTAGGATCTCTTTTATGGTCACTCTGTACACTCTAAGCACTGTAAACATCAGAGGAAGGAAATTTAACTTCCAAACATACATCACCATTTGTTGAAAATTATGTTGTAAAAAAGGGTTCACAGAACGCTACATTTAATAGACATAATTGTTTTGATGAACCTACTTTACCACATATATAGCACCATAAAGAAGATGCAGCAGAGTATAATCTATACAAGTTTGAGAACAGCTCGCAAAAATCATATTCAAACACTACTCTAGGTACATAAAAAGAAGGCCATAAAGTAAAAGTATTGCAAACAAATTTCACCATATAAAGATTGCAACCTCAATCAGGTTATCAAGAATAGACTCATATGGAAGACTAATGAAGTGAGGTTCATTGAGAGCATAAAACCATTGTTGATATCCAAAAAGTTACAAAAACGCATGTTGTCTCTCTTGTACAATATACTAGTGAATGGCATACTTTCTTTTTATAACTATGGTGTCCGGGCCATCTTGATATTCCACAAGATACATGTCACCTCCCACCCGCAATAAGTATAAGGTAACTCTATCCACCAAGGCTTGGATAGATGGGAAGAAATCACATAATGTTTTTTGTCTCTGCCTTAGGTGCCTAGTGATGGTATACTAATAGTCTTGTCATCGCTATGAAAAATGTCAAAGTAAAAGTTTCCAAGCCTTGTCATGGCTACTTTATCATATGGTATACTAATAACCTAATTATAACAAATGTATTCTTTTTAAGAGTATAATTCGGGCCAAGGGGAGATGCCAAGGTGTATGCTATTTGCAGATGACATAGTATTGATTGACTAGATAACTGGTGGAGTTAACGATAGGCTGGAGGTTTGAAGACAAACCTTGGAGTATAAAGAGGGTTCAGGTTGAACAGGACTAAGACAAAATACTTGAAGTGCAAGTTCAGTGACGTAACTCACGTGGTAGATGTGGAAGTGAAGATTGATGCACAAGTTTCAAGCATCTTGGGTCAATTGTCCAAGAAATAGGGAGATTGACGATGATGTTACTCATCATATTGCAGCGAGGTGGATGAAATGGAGGCTAACATACGATGTCTTGTGTGATGAGAATGTTCCACCAAGACTCAGAGGTAACTTTTATATAAAGTAGTTGTTAGACCAACTATGTTGTATGGGGCGGGCATTGGCCGATCAAAAACTCGCATGTTTAGAAGATGAAAGTAGTTGTACAGTGAGAAATATGATTAGGAACAAAGATATTCTGGACAAGATGGAAGTGGTCTCCCTGGTGAACAAGATGAGGGAGGCAAATTTGAGATGCTTTGGGCATACGAAGAAGAGATCCACAAATGCCCCAGGGAGGTGTAAGAGGTTGGGTGTGATGGGTATGAGAAGAGGTAGAGGTGGCCGAAAAAATATAGGTGAAAGGCAAATAGACAGGACATGAAACACACGCGACTTACTGAGGACATGATCCTAGATGGGAGGATTTGGAGGTCGATAATTAGGGTAGAAAGTTAGTAGGTAGTCGAGTGTTGTCAAGCTTCTCTTTTAGTATTGTAATTATTACTCTCTTACTAAATTATTCTTCAATTTTATTATTACCCGTTGTTTACTTTGCCACGATTATTGTATTATTTTATTCTTGCTACTATTCTCTTCTCCCTTATTTTCTGCATGACTTCTTCATTATTGTATTTTCTTTTCATACTTGATTTTTATATGCTTTACTTGAGCTGATAGTCTATCGAAAACAATCTCTCTAGCTTCACAAGGTAGGGGTAAAGCTGCATACATACCGCCTTGCCCAGTCCTCACTTATGGATATGTTGTGGTTAGTTGTTGTAGCATAGTTTGGGTTAACCTGTTCGCCCCTCGACTATTCCACCAGCTACCGTCTATCTCCAACTAGCACAAGCTCCTAAGTAACTCTACCCACAAGGCTTAGGTAAATGAAAAGAAATCACTCATATGTGTTGTCTCATCTCTGACGTGATTTGAAAACAACTATATAGTGAAATGATTTTATAACCTGTCCAAAACATTTCAATTTCCCCCCTAAGATCAAAAACAGGGTTGATAACTTCTCAAATGTACAAGAACATTACTTTCTACAAACTGTTAACTAGGGGTGGGCATTCGGTATTCGGTTCGGGTTTCTCAAATTTCGGGTTTGGTAATTCGGTAATTGGTAGTTAAAAGTAAATACCAAATACCAAATACCAAATAACCAAAAAATTTGATTCGGTTTTCGGTATTTTATGCCCAGCCCTACTGTTAACTAACCTCTTGAAAAAAGAAAACTTGGAGTTCCCTTTATCAAAAATATCAAATTGTTCATGACCTATGAATTCTATACATATCTATGAACGGAATCAAAGTTGCACCCACCCTCAATTAAGGGCCAAACTAGTTCATACATTAGCTTATACTCAAATCATATTGACAAAGGGGTTTTACATGTAATTAACTTTAATTTTGCATAAGAAAAACAAAACTCAAAAGACAAGTGAATGAATATGCACATGCCAATAAGTACATGTAGAAGGTGATTAAAAGTTGAAACAAACCCCCTTTTCACTAATGAATATTTTCTAAAAAGGGTATCAATCAATTTCATTTTAGAGCGATTACGGTAAAAACTTTAGGTACAGTTACATACATTCATAGAGGAATAATAAGAAGGAAGCATCAAATCATACACAATAATTCGAATAAAGAGCTTGCCTTAGGGATTTGTATCAAAGCAATCCTCTGTTGTGGAGAACTCACAACGTGCAAACGTAAAAAAAGGAATATGATAAAGAAGAAGATTGGAGAATGAAATTAACAGAAATGAATTGATGGTCGGTCTCTCTACTTTTGGTAGTTTAGATCCAAAATTGATTAAAATGAGGAGCCGTCAAATTTGAAGTGAAAAAATAGGTAAAATTTATAGATACTGTTGTAAAACTAATAAAGAGACAAGGGGTGTGTTTGGTACGAAGGAATTTCAATTTTCTCATGTTTGGTTGGGTATAATATTTTGAAAAATATTTTTCAAATTAACTTATTTTTCTCAAATTTAAGGAAAATGACTTTTTCGAAAACATTTTTCAAAACTCTCCTCCAACTTCATATTACAATTTTTTTTGTTGAAAAAAAATAAATTTAAAGCTTAATTTTTAAAAAAATATTTTCAACTTCAATTTTTTTATTTTTTTACCCCACCCTCACCTTACCCCGCCAGCCCCTACCAAACACAGTCAAGATATGAGAGTATTTCTTATTCTTTAAAGTATTCACCAAATCTTTAAGTATCTACAATATGAACCCTTATGCCTCTATTTATATTGTAACATAGAGGCAAACAAAAGGCTATTCATAAACATGACATTAACATGAATATAATGGGGGAGGTTATGAAAGTGAAATGTTAATAATGTAATAACTTATTGGTGTAGTGGACATCCACACTATATTATTAACAAAAGGCTATTCATAAACATGACATTAACATGAATATAATGGGGGAGGTTATGAAAGTGAAATGTTAATAATGTAATAACTTATTGGTGTAGTGGACATCCACACTATATTATTTTATAACAGATACTCATTTTTATAATTTTATATTTATATTATAAAATAATAATATTTCAATAAAAATCTTTTTTGAACTTAAAAAAGATAGAGATGTGTTTTTTTTTTTCGAAGTTGTAGAAAATGTTATACTACTATTAAAGAGTAAATCATGGTTTCAAAATTGATTAAAATTTAAGGATATTTTATTTAGATAAAAATAATATTTGAATCCAGTTTTCTTTAACTTCAAAAATTGATACAGATCCGTTTTTTTTTTTTCATTTTCTTCAAATTTCACAAAACTATCCTACAATTTCATTAAAATATTTATGAACCAAAAGTTATAAGTACTTATAGTTTTTTTGTTTAATTTTATTATCTTAACTTAAAATAAGTACTTATAAATATTTTTTTTTAATTCAAACACTACAAAGTTACTAAAATTTCAATTTCTACGAGGGTGAGTGTCACCCTAAGGAAGTATTATATAATTTGAAATTCTTTGTATATGATTTTTTGGAGAGAAAATGATCAAAATAGTCCTTAATGTATAGGGTTTGAATTATTTTGATCCTTTATCTATACCATCTTATCAAAATAGTCCTTAATGTATACATAAAAAGTATCATTTTGATCCTAACCCTAAAAACTAACTGAAAACATAAAAAAAAGGGGTTAAGTTTAATGGTGGGTCCCACACTCTTCTTCCTCCCTCTTTCTTCCCCATTGCTTCTCCTTCATGTTCAAAAAAAAGAACTTATAAAATGAGGTTACCAGATCGAAGATGGTCAGATCACAAACATCTAGAGGTAATAAAAATGCCAAGGAAGAAATGTAGTTCAAACAGTCCAGAAAACACATCTATTTACTTCAGTCAACATCAAAAAATCAATACAGTTTATAACAAATTAACGCAAACACAAAAGTCAACAGTGAGATGGAAGAACTGTGAAGCATACAAGTTAGCTCAGAATCAGCAGATTACAACTAGATGTGAGTAAAAACCAAATCGGATTTCGGCGAAATCGAATTGCAGAATGAAAGAGAGAAGATTGGAGAATGGATCTGTGAAAGAAAAGGTACCTCTTCTTCTCAATCACAAATTTAGAGATAATAATTGGGACTTTTTCTTTCATTTTATATGTTCTTTTTTTTGAACAGGAAGGAGAAGCAATGGGGAAGAAAGAGGGAGGAAGAAGAGTGTGGGATCCACCGTTAAACTTAACCCTTTTTTGATGTTTTCAGTTAATTTTTAGGGTTAGGATTAAAATGATACTTTTTATGTATACATTAAGGACTATTTTGATAAGATGATATAGATAAAAGATTAAAATAATTCAAACCCTATACATTAAGGACTATTTTGATCATTCTCTCATTTTTTGGATGCACAAAACAACTCAATGATGAAACAATATTATATTACTTTACTATTATGTAGAAGGGCTGTTAACAACTGTCCATCCATACACTTGCTTTTAATTGAGGATATTTTAGAAATTCAATTCTCTCTATTTTTTATTTTTTTAAAGTTTGTTATGTATTTGAAATTTACATAAAAAGTATGATAAATCATATTAGTTACTTATAACTTAATATATTTAAAAATCATATAAAAAGTTTGATTGACTCTCGAAATTTCATTAGCATCACATAAATTGGGACAACGTATCTAATTTATACTATTGCCCTTTAGCCATCGAAGTCTGCACATTCTGTCCATACACATCGAAAGTATGACAAAATGAGTATATTTGAAGTGAAAATACATTTATTAAACTATTTCTGACAGTACAATAATATAGTTGACCCTTTTCATATATCATGCATTTTTACATCATGACGTATTTAAATAAAATCGAGTTCTTAAGGATTTTCAACACTCGATGAAACATGGATAATCGAAATGCTTCAATTATCATTTGATTTGCCTTTAAGATAAAATCGTAAAAGTTGAATTTCTGTCATAAGAAATAGAGAGATTAATGAATATAATAACTTGAAAGACCAAAGGATAGAAGCTTTTTACTTAATTTCATTTTACAAGTTTTTGCACTCAGATTATGCACCAGATAAAACACAATTATTTACAAATGTAATAGAGAAGTAGACAATAAACAGAGTCCAAAAAGTATTCTTTAACTGAGATTTTCTCACTAAACAAAAGTGTCTCCAAAGCTGCCTTTTAACCATTTGCAGCAAGGTACAAAACTGTAGTACAATGGCCATATATTACAACAGCCAGCAGATGATGTCAAAATTTTGTGCAGTATCTCACAATATACACTGTACCATTATATAATTACACTTACCATAAGTATTTTTTAAAAACGCATGCTTCACCTGAGGCTTGAGAATATATGGTTATGTTTGTGCGGTTTGACTTCAAAACCTCAAAGGTAGTGCAAAAGTCCCACTTCAACTGCTGAAACTGTATGTCTTAACTGTGTTTCCTGCCATGAATCATAAGGATTGAAAGTTATAGAAGATTATTCAGCATCAAGTTAAGAAAAGATAAAAACAGCTTCCGGAAAACATAAATAGAGATGCTTGCTTACCTGCGTATTGTGTATTGATCTTTGACTTTCAACTAAAGGCTATAAATCACAAAATTAGCCTTATAATAAGTATGCAGGGCAGAAGATTTGGTGACCAGTGAGCTCAAACATATTATCGTCTTTCATATTTTCTGGCAAGTTCCTTTAGAAGCAATCTCTGCCGAAAATCAAGATATTTGTCCACGCTAGTCCTTGCCCACTGCTGACAAAAAGATTCATCAGTTGGGACCAGTGAACTTAATGGAAATGGTCCCTTGGGAGCCCTCTTTAGAGAAACCAAAAACATATGGCGAGGCCTAATTCTCTGATCCAGCGACAAGCTTAAGTACATAGGATATTTAGTCAATGATCGCACTTCATTGCCAAGTTCATTAACCAAGTAGCTGTACTTAGGTTTCAGATTCCCCTCAAGTGATAGAGAGAAGACCTGCATGTAAAGACATTGTGAATATATGTCCATGAAAATTTATCAATCTAAAAGAATGAGAAATCTTCAAGAACATTGAAAACTTCCATGTTATCACAGCTATAATTCTCTGAAATGTAATCCTTTTTTGTGGTAGTACTAATTTTAACTAAGAATTCTGTTATGCTTCTAAATCTATTATGAATGAGCGATATGTTATGCAATATAGAAGATATGATGTTAAAAACCTCATCTGTATGAAAAGTAGGCCAGAACACCATTCTCTAACTTGATGAGGACAAACAACCAAACTCACAGATGAAGAGATAAGCTGCAGAAGGCAATAAATCTGACCTGTGTAATGCTAGTTAGCACTTTCACTATCTCCGAATTGCGCATTCCGATGCTCCTAAAAAAGTTAATCCGGGGAAGCAATCCATCCTCTATGCTGTAGTGAAGTAATTGAGGATGTTTCCTCACCATTTTGACAATACTATCTCTGGGTGCATTCAATTCTCTGGTGAGAAAATTGAAGCGGGCTGTCCATGAAGTGTTAATCCGCTGCACCAGAATTTGAGGGCTTAACTGCACAACTTTAGCCAGGTCATTCTTCTCAATACCAACCTCCTCAAGCAAGTAAGTCACTGTGGGTTTTAATGAATTTTCCACACTATAGGAAAAAAGAGACGGAGTTGCAGTAATTATCTGCCCTATTCTTGAGTCTGGGATACCCAAACTAGTTAAAAATGTGACATGGGATTTCAGATTGTTTTCCACAGTATACTCGAGAAGTTGAGGCTGCCTCAATATGATCTTCCTGATGTCTTTATGTTTGACACCGACACTCAACAAGAACTCTAACCTTTCCTGTGCAGAACTCTTATTTATTTGAAGGGAAGGCATGTGCCTTTCATACATCTGGATGAAGTGAGAGTCCTTAAATCCAAAGGTACTTAGGTAATCAAGAAGTGGATACCATCTCTCATCGAGATCCAGTTCCTCTGCAAGATGACTAAATCTGTCCTTAGCCAAGCTTACCCTTGCCTCCTACAATGCCACAAGACATGATTTTGCAGCGAATGGTTGAAGCAAAATTTACAGCTTGACATGCTAACATTTAATACCTTTTCTCTGCAATCTGCATGCAAAAAGTTTTACTAGTCAGTTTACTAGAAGCATTAGCATACCCAATAATTTAGTCTTGGGAACTTCCACTGTTATTTTTTATTGTTCTTGCTAACTTTCATTATTTTTATTGCTCGACTTGCCTTGGGTTATCTCAGGAGTTTGCCGCCGGTGTCCCAACTTTGCATTCGATCCTCCTTCTGAATGGTGATGACTGTCTGCATGACACACATAGCATGTAATTTAAGTTCCTTCCCAACCATTAAGATGAAAAAACTGGAAGTATACCTCGTCTGATGTGTGTTGCATTCTGAAACTTCAGGCGTTGCCGATCCTGGGCAGAAACTCTCACATCTAGAGATTCATCCTGGGTGATTAAAACATGGTAATAGAAAAGGAAAAAGCATCAAGTTTCCGTGATTCAAAGAAAAAGGGATGGGGAGGAGGAGACTGTAGCATCACTAACCAAGAATAAACCCCAAAAGAACTCAACCAAGATTATCCAAAAAAGAGTACTAGTGTAAGCAGAACAATATAAGACATGCTTTCTCAGCTTGTAACAATAAAGCAATTTAAACGATACATGACTTATCATTGTGAAATTGTAGATAAAACAAGGTGACTATATGCTGCAACAACATAAAAGTGTTATTCGATCTTTTTAAACAAGACGAACAAAAGTATGTGCTACCCTGTGGTATCAACACTTGTTCTTTTCTATTAACAATTAAGTGATTAATAATTTATGCAACATCATTCAACAACAAGCTAACTTTACATCATACTAACTAGTGGGGATACCTGACTAAACTTGCCAACTTTATAGGATTCCATATCAATAAATTAAACGCGTTGCAGTCAATTTAGTACAATGAACTAACATAGACAATAAAAATTGTTAACAGAGTATATTTATATGGTAAGGTTAACATTCAATTGGTGTTCTACTTGTGAAGTTTTTCAATATTTGCTTTACTTTCTGAAATGTATCCGCACTAATGAAATTGTACTTATAACCATAGATATGTCATTATCTGTTAATACTACCTCCCCACGCCAAAAACCCAGGTAAAGCATGAACTTGCGAGGCAATTGAAACTCACATCAGAAGTTGAAATGTCGTCGTCTTCTTCATCTTCAAAACTATCATCATCATCTTCATCGGAGTCAGAGTCATAAGGAGATAACGGCTGGCCATACCTAGACCTTCGCTTAGGCTTGAGAATCTTCGGATTGGTATGAGAAGAAACAACGCAAATTCTACTAAACCTGAAGAAGCAGCTCTTCCGGCTACGGACAGAAGGGGGGAAACTGATATTGAGGAAAATGGAAGTGTGAGAATGGAGTGGGAAATTGCAGATAATAGAAATGGCTGCTGCTGCCATATTAGTTAGATAGTGAAAAGAAGAAGCAAAAGAAAGGAATATACTCTAAAACCCTAAATTTAGAGGATTTGGAAGTATATGGTATTTGTGAGGAAGAGATGGTGGTGTTGTGGCCATCTTATCTTCACAAAAATGCACAAGACGAGAATGGTCCACAGAATGTCTTTGCTCCTCGCAACAGTCACAGTGATTTTTCCGCTTCACAGTTTCTACAGCATTCAGGAAATGTACAAATGACCTATTTTTAAGGACAATTATCTTTTTTTTTTTCTGTTTTTCATCCGTATTCGGAGTCTATATTAGAGACCAACGAAATTTACTACAAAGTCTATTTGAAGGTGGCGTTTTCAACAAAATTTTCGTCATACCTAGAGCTTGAACACAATACATTTGATTAAGGGTGAAACAATCACGCTATCTTAATCCAAGTTGGTAAGGACAATTGTCACCATTTCGAATCATTTCCACATGTGTTTTGTTTTAAATCTCAAATTCTTCTCCATAAAATATAATTTTATATTTTGTAAAAAAAAAATACACAAAAATCAAGTCGGCCATGAACATATTATTTGTACTACGTGAAAAAATTATATTAAAAAGATTATGTTCAACATGAATAGATTGACTATGAAAGTGTAAAAAATTATTTTGTGTCATGTGGCATATAGTTAATTCATATTTGAGGGGGTAATTAAGATTTTTCATAATTTAAGTGTACATTTATTAAAGTGTCCCAAATTAAAGAGTTCATTAACAAGTAAATTTAAATTTCTTCATCTACGGCTGCAAAAAAAAGAGAAGCAAAATGAATAGCCAAAGTAAAAACTTTTCAAATACAAATAGGATTAATAAAATAGTAGTAGAAAATATTTTTTAGTATTTGATGACTAAGTAAAAAATTATTATATTAAAATTATATATAATCTAACAAAATACGATAAGATGAAAAGTGGGGGCTCAGGGGCTGAGTCCGCTGAAATGATCAAGGTTGTGTTCAGTGGGTAGACTGGAGATAATGAACTTGAAATGTCATTTATGAAATCTATTTCTCACCTTCCTATTGAAAAAATCATTTTTTTCATTTTTAAGAAATTTATATTTCTAGAGAAAATGTTTTTCAAACACGTTTTGATTAACACAACATGCAAAAATTGAAAAATATTTTGTAATATCTTATTTTTTAATATCTCAACCCAAAAAAAAAAAGAAAAGGAGAGAGCAAGGAACGCAACGTGGAGAGATTAGAGCAAGAATACAAATTTGTGGTTGTTAAACATTTAGACCACATTACCCCTCTAATCAAAAGAAGAATTGTGTGCTCCTTACTCTCCAATGGCTACTCCATTGGCGCCTCTTCATGGATTCAACTCACCAGCAATTCCATTAAACAAACAAACAGATTTTCCTCTTCTTATGAAACGAAACAGGCAATTAAGGAAGCCAATCAACGCCGCCGCCACCGATATAATTACTTCAGACCCAACTCAGGTGGAAATCACTTGGCAAATTGTTGCTGGCTCTTTGGGTACTATTTTACCTTCTCAATTTACGTGTCTTTCAATATTTTCAGTTGTTAATTTTTAGGAAAAATAAATATTTTATGTTTGAATTGACGATCAAAATTAAAAAGGTTTAATTCTTGAAATTTGAAATGTATCAAAGAGTATATGAAGGTCGCAAAAGATCAATTAAACATCGAGTCAGTCATAGCATCAACCTATTCATGTAATTTTTGATTTTTGGTATATGACATTATCTGTGATTTATTATGTTTAGATTATTACACATTGTTGTTACGGTTCCTTGTATATATTCTCCTTACCGTTTTGCTATTAGGTATTATGTTTCTCTTCACTGTTGTTTTTTTAATACCATTTTTCTTTTAATTACTACTTTAATTGGCTTGAATTGAGGTTGTTTCAAAAACATCTTAATAAGACATGCGTATATTCTAACCTCTCAAGACTCCTACTCCTATGAGATTTCACTGAATATGTCATTGATGTTGTTATTTTTTTTTTATTTTTTTTTTTGGGATTAACAAATTAATGAGAACCATTTATGCAGCGGGTGTAACACCATTTGTGGTAGCAGGAGTGGAGTTTAGCAAGAGAATTGTTAAGTACCACTAATGCTAATTTCTATTTAATTTCTTGCATCCCATACTCAAAAATCTAATAAAACTTGTTGGTTTTGGCAGGTAAAACAGAGGAAATGTGAAGTTTGTGGGGGTTCAGGACTTGTTCTTAAGAACAAATTTTATAAGAGATGTCCTAATTGTGGTACTAAGCTATCCTACTCTACTTTATGACAATCAATTTTTCTTCCTTTTTACTCATGACTACAAATTGAATATCTCAAACTAGTTTAGGTCTTCAACAACAAACCGCAGCTTCTATAACAAATGAAACTATAGCTATGAAACACAATTATCGAAATTATAGCCTTATTATTTCCATTATGTTTGCTATTTCTAAAATTTACTCTCTTTTTTTAAATGTAAAACAGGGGGATTTCTTCCTTGGCAGTCTTGGAGAAGATTCTTCACTGGTTAATGTAGTACATTTGTGGAATCTTAATACCAACTTTGATGATTCACCCTATACATCTAATATATATATATGTATACCACTTGTAATATAGAAGATTTCGAAATAAGTCTTCATGTATACACCGTGCATATTCTTTTGACTTTGGACTTACTTTTCCTTTTAGTCGATATGACAAATTTTTATATTTATCAATAATTAAATTTTAAAATATTTATTTTACGATATAGCCACACAAACCAGTATAATTTTTTTAGACCACAAATTTAAAAAAAATAGTGAGGGTATATATACACTATTGGGTGGGGAGGAAAGACATAATATATAAGTATGCCTTTTAACTTGGCTTCATTTCATATTTATGTCATCTAATATTGGAGGTCTACAAGTAGACACTTGAATTTGTATAAAGTTAAACAAGTAGAAACATGAGTCCTGCGTGACATAATATACATTGGACACCACATGGAACCAAAATTGTCATGTAGGCAGAGGTAGACCCACCCCTCTAGATGGGGGTGCACGTGCAGCCGTTAACTTCGAAAAAATCATGTATATATAGGTAGATCTATCTTGAGAAACTAACAGAAATTATGATATAATTAACAATGCACCCATGAAAAACAAAGGAGTGTCATTGTGCTGCTGGTACACGCAAAAGTATCCACCCGTGAGACCTAGGTTTGAATCTAGCTAGAGTGTTTATTTCATTGTTTTTTTTTTTCAAGTTTATCTTAGAGCTCATATTTGAGTTAAGATAATATTAGTGCACACAAAATTTTCAAATCCTGATTCGCCTTGCATGTAGGATGCCATGTAGGAAAATAGAAATAGTTGTGTGATATTATGGTTTTTATAGCGCAAATTCCCATACATAAGTGACTATCTAAGGAATTTACTTCATTTTTTACTCATTAAATAATAATAAATGCATTTTGGATCAAACTACTAACGGAAGAGATATTCTTAGATCAAGTTATTAAGAAAAAAATATTTTTACTCAATTTCACATAATTTAAGAAAAATCAATTCCACACAAGAATATATTCAGTCTAAAACAATGATGAAGCAAGGAAGTACAGCACTTGAGTCCTTTACAATCAAGTACTGTGACCTTGATTGAAGTCCACTTGCAATTGAAATTGAATCATACTCTTCATCAAGTTTTACATCATCCTTGCTTACTACTCTACCAGCAATTGTCCTGCAAACTATCACAGCTATCTTCACATTCTTTCCCTTAGAGACGCGATTCGCGTGCTCACACGGGACATCACTGTTTGTGCTTAATTGAATTCCATTTTTCGAGTTGTACAAAGTTCTGAAGCTGGATTGAATTAGCCTGCAAACACAACAACTTGGATCTTTGCAGAGTTCATCAGGATTTATTTCCATCTGTTTATAACAACAATTCATTGTCGTGACATGAAATTGCAATAATTCATTTCCATCAACTCTGATTTTTGAATGGTTTTTGTACTGTCCAAATGACCTTTTCTTCACAGTTTCTCTGTATTTTTCCAACATATCAATGGTGTTGTTCACCCTTAGAACTTTCTTTATTGTTCGACGTTGCTTTGATGGATTTGTTGTGGATGCTAGAAAAATCTTCTCGATAATATTCCTAGATGGATGTCCAATTTCCAGTTCTGTTGAACCACAAAATCATGTTGTGTTAGAGGGGGGGAAAAAAACAACTCCAAGTTAACTATGTTGTGTTCTATATGGGACATCACTACAGTAAGTAATCAGTGGCGGAGCCAGAATTTTCGATAAGGGGTTCAAAATCTGAAAAAATAGACACACGAAGTAGCTGAAGGGGGGTTCGACATCTACTGTATATACCTAAAAAATTATTTTAACCATATAAATATAATATAATTTTCCGCGGAAAGGGGTTTGGACGAACCCCTAATGATAAGGTGGCTCCGCCACTGACAGTAATCAGTGGCGGAGTTAGTTATTATTGAGGGGGTTCAAAATTATCAAGACGTCAAGGGAATTCAATATATATATATCAAAAATATATTTTACAACTACTGAAAAATAACTTTTTATTTTTTTCAAATTTGGTCAAATACTTTAAACTCGCTTTTAACTTTCAAGAAACATAGCCAAACAACTACAAATCTTGATGGACAAAGTCACCTGTAATGGTAATAAAAATACTAGAAGGAGAGAGTGAACTAAGAATTGAAATATAGAAACTTTACCACAAAACCATCTCCATAGAGGTTCCTTGTGTTGAGAAATGGTGCTGAATTCTGGTTTTTCTATGGGAGCATTGGTCTTATGATAACAATGTGTCCTCTCTCTCTGTGGCAAAACATCTGTACTCAGCTTACTACCACATTTGATAGTTTCTGTCACTAACATCCACATAGCATGCATTGAGTGATGTCAGAAAATTGTACTGTATATATAAGTAAAATATTAATTTCTTGAGCATTAATCTTAACAAAAAATCTGACTTCACTACTGAACTAAAGTGCTTTATGCATGGTTGACTTTGTGATAGCTCATGGAACTTAGAAACATGAACCAAGTAGTGTATGGAGAAGTTGAATATTGTTATTATTATCCAAATAAAGGTAGTGGGAATATATGTGGAAGTTTGGCAAAAGGAGAAAAGAGACAATGATTGAATTTAAGGATTTTGTATTTTTGTATTAAAAGCTCACAAGTAGGTACAATTTAATAACTCCTGCAGGACAACGCAGATTTTGTTGGGGGTATATGACTCTACTTGAATCACTTCATACATTATCTGATTTCTTTGAAACGAGTGGACCAGTCAGGGGCAGATTTAGGAGGTCGAGAGGGTGTTCATCTGAACTCCGTTTAATAAAAATGTACATATAGATTTTGAATTTCCTAAACACAAGATAAGATGTTGGTATAGTGATTTAATTAGAGATTCAAAATTTATTTCCAGGTTCAACGTTCAAATTTAAGGCACTATATTCTCCTTAAATTAGAACTTGTGGTAGTTATTGCCGAAATTTTATCGAGTAGAGTGAATATGGTCCAAATCTTGAAAAAAGTTTTTCTCGATCACTTCAATGCCAATAATTTGAAAGATAAGATGAAAGAAAAAGCATTTGTTCATGTTAGTAGTTATAGTAAGTTGTGTTTTTAAAAAGATTTGAAACATGAAATCATCGACGACATCTATGGAGAAAGATGATGGAACCATTAAAACTAGTAAAATAAAAAACGACACCTACTAAAATATGTTAAATTACACTAGTGTAAAAAGGATCTTACACAGTCAAGATATAAACTAAATACATGTGAATTTAGCAGAAGGGTTTATGCGGAGTAATTACGTAGGAAAAGGATACAAGAGCATCAAATTGGAAAAATACAAAAATGCATTTTCATCAGATCCAGATCTTTTCTTTACCTCAGTAAAGAAGGCAGCATGTGTACTAAAGCTCCCGCTATGATAGCACGGAATCCAGGAAGGGATCGAACAAGGGTATATTCTACACAACGTATAGTGGGAAAATACATTTCACATTCAAGTATCCTATAATTTCCTAAAGGAGCCCATACCTCCAAGTTCTTCACACCTAGGGCCGAGCAAATTGTGCCTACTGTAAAGCGAATATATTGACGTTCACATCTACTCAGAACATCCATAGTTGTAACATTTTGTAGCATACTGTCGGTATAAAGCAACAGTGATATTAAAGCTAATTACGTAATGAACATTTGGTGAAATGGTATCCTACAACATGCTGGGTTCTCAATTCTGAAGCGAAGTGTATACGCCAACAAGAGATGTAGCCAGCCCTCTGTAATCCCACCAAGAAGCTGAAAAAGAAAACAGATGGAGGCTTCTTATTTTTAAGTTTTTGCCTGAAGGAAGAAACATTCACGGCCCCAATAGTATCCTTCCATAGTTTTGAGGACATTGAGCAGATGATTGCAAAGGCAGAGTCTCAAAGCCAGTGCCCTGAACACGATTTTCTATAGTTCCAAACCGGCTCATTCCACCATTTACAATGTTGTAGCATGCTGCAACTGTAGCTGGTTGTACTACCATCATACTAGAACTTGAAACCTGAGCTTGGCTATGTACAGTTTCTGCAGGCAGATTGTGAAGTTGTCCATTGCGCCTATTCTCCATACCATATCCTATACCAACACCTAGATTCAAGCTAACTGAACCATTTTCTTCCGTCCTGACCCTTGAACCCCCAGTTACAGGTGCTGATCCTGCCATTTCATGGTTATTAGTCCTGGCTGCTGGTACATCGTGATTGTGTTTCCCCTCATATGTAGTAATTACAGCTTTGGGATCATGGGAAGCCCTCTCCACATGTTTCCTGACAGGGCATCCAGCATTGGTGCACTTGTAATAACTCCTACATCACATTCACATGAGCACCACAAAAACATAAGACACTCACGCCAAGACTAGGTTCATTGTATTTTGGATGTAGACTTTACAGTTTTTGAGGTAAACTGACTATTTTCTATACCTAAAATGATAGCTAAATAATCACTCTCCTTCCAAAGACTACAAAATTGAAAGAGAGGTCAACAAATCTATGTCCTTTCACCTTCCTGTTTAAAGTACGCCAAATTAATGAAAACATCACCAGGTCCTCCATGCAAAGATATTCAGAAGTTTATCAGAGATTTGATGAATTGTTAGATGCATGGTCTCTCTGCCTGCTCGGTCTTCAGTTTAGCGATTTCCACCCATGAAAGCTAATTAAGGGTATTTTGAGTTTCAGAAAGAAAATTTAGGAGATCAGATATTCATACTGTGAAAATAGAAAATTTTCAATTGACTTAATACATAATATAGTAGGTTATCAATTCCTATGCTAATAAAATAAGTAAATATTCTATAATTAAATAGAATATCCTGAGGTATCCTATAGAATATATTCTATATGATTTTCTTCATTTAATACAATAGATCTAGGCGTGTATGAATCTAGTCACAAACTACCTTGATATTTTAACACAAAAAAGGTTATATTCACTTGTCCTATATTCCTAATTAAACATTTACCTGAAGATAATCAATCAAGCATGAAAACCATTCACCCTCTACTACTTAGATGTCTCACTAGAAGTTCATTCAGTTCATTCTGAAATGTTTGTTTGATAAGCTGTATATAGAACTCTATGGTCTGCTGCTGAAACAAGGGCATTACAATCACGCCTTTGGCAAATAAATGAAATACTGAGTGGTGCAATTTTCTATATTTTAGAGGCACAAGGTTCACATGCAGTCATGCAGGTGCATGTTAACCCTTGCTTTACTTCAGCACTTCAAGGGTATGAGAGTTGAACCTAGAACCTCCAAATACTTTAGGCCATTATGGTATTAAGGAGCTCTCCAGAGTACCAACAATTAAATGAGCAGCAAAAAACACAGATTGGTCATTGGATATAAATGGTTACTAAATGACTGTTTCTCTAATGGCAGCTTCACATGCTCTAACTTAACCTACAGGGCATCAAGTGGTAATTAACCTCTCAATCAAATTTTAGCCCAAAAAGTTGTCAAAGTAATACATTCAATAATGGCACTGCTGCCATTAATCTATCATTAACACTGCCAATTTTCATACGTATTATTTTATTTTATTTTTGATAACCGAGAAATCCGTCTGTGACCCGCCCTTTGGACCAATCACAGCCTTCTAAACTCGGTGGATAATGGTTAATTACCACTTGATGCCCTGTAAGGTCTGCGTACACACTCTGTCCTCCCCAGACCCCACTAAGGTCTGCGTACACACTCTGTCCTCCCCAGACCCCACTAAGGTCTGCGTACACACTCTGTCCTCCCCAGACCCCACTAAGGTCTGCGTACACACTCTGTCCTCCCCAGACCCCACTAAGGTCTGCGTACACACTCTGTCCTCCCCAGACCCCACTAAGGTCTGCGTACACACTCTGTCCTCCCCAGACCCCACTAAGGTCTGCATACACTCTGTCCTCCCAGACCCCACTTTGTTGGACACTGGGTATGTTGTTTTGTACTATTAATACTGCGATAAATAAAAATAGGACTGGATTCAGAACCAAGAAAAATCTAATGGACCAAAATTGAGTGTAAATAATATAACATAAAACATCAAACAAAAAAATTTGGAGGAAAAGGGGGTCAGAAGAGACTGCTAGATGGGAAGAGGGAGGGTTGGAGAGCTAAATATGTTCATGCTACATAATAAACTTTATTTGATTTATGAACATGGCTACCAAGCAATGAGAATTGACATATAAATGATTTCAAATCATTTCCCAACAGTTGGTACAGACTCATCTAAGACCTCATTTAGAGAGTCTAATTAGTTGAAAGTGTTAACATTCTAGGCTGATTATGTTACAGACCCAAAACTTTCTGCTATAACACATGACTTCCCAATTTTTCCAGTTATGGTTGTATGGGATTGTAAATAAGTTTCAGTTCACAGCTTAATAAGACATCACCACTACATCTCATGATTATTCTCATCTCACCCAAAACAATAGTTGACTATCTATTTCTTAACTTTGCTAAGTAACACTGTTATTGAGAGGGGAACCTATCGAGTCGACTAGAAAGATGGCTTAGAACATTATGGGGAACTCCCCCTAAAAGTATTGACTTACTTTGGACCATAAAACAACTTCTTAACCAGTAACTACCATGAACTTCAGACACTTAGCATTAGATGCCACACAATGCTTTAAATACCTGGGATTAGGATTACCACGGACCACCTTTTGACCGTATTTCCGCCACCTGTATCCATCATCCAATATATCAACTTCACTCACAGTTTGAACAACAACGCGTGGTTCACGGATAGGCTTAACAATTGGTGTAATATCCATGCCACCATCCATTTTCCTGCTTAAAGACTCAATTGTAAAACCGGACTACTACACAGGAATAAATTTAGGGCCCTCAGTTTTTACCTTCTTTTTGCAAATGGATCATCCTCGTCCACCTGATCATTAGCACTATGCAACTGAGACACTGTACCTTCAAGACCATCACCACCAGCTTGTCGAGGTGATAAAGGAGTACCGCTGGGCTCAGTGTTACTAGTCTGGGCATTAGTGTTGAATTTGTCTTCAAGAAAAGATAAAACAGAGAGAGGAATAACTCCATATGAGATCAAAGAAGCTTCAATAAAGACTACCATGTCATGCATTGGTTGAGTAGGAAACAACCCGTAAAGAGCAATTCAATTTACCTTCTTGACCAGTTAGGCATGCATCTCTCTCACCTCTGTCTTCTTGGATGGAAGTAAGCGCACCAGGAGTAAACCTACGGCTGGGCTGGGGTTTAGGATGATCATGGGAACCTTTATACACAATCTCTGTTATTTGTCCATCAGGAGAGCGCTCAAATATCTTTTTAACTTCACAGTTTGGGTATGTACATTTGTAGTAGCTCCTTGGGAATTCACTTCCTTTAACAAGTTTCTGGCCATACTTTCTCCAGTTATACCCATCTTCTGATGATCTCTCAGCTGTTACCGATGATACATCTTTATTATCAGCATGTGACCCTTGCGAGCTTGGATTTGATTGACCTCTCTGATTTATTTCCTCATTATCAGTTGCAGCAGCAGAAGTACTAATTGACGAGGCTTCTAAACTAACAGGTGCAGGTAGACTCAGCTCTTTTGAATCAGGCATCTCGCTTTCAACAAGAGTTGAAGGTGCTAATGATTGAGAAAGAGATCTATCTTGAACTTGAATCAGAGGTTCACTTTGCTGTTGGTTGAAACCTGCAGAAATCTTCATTACAACAGTGTATTAGGAATTAACTCAATTCAACTCAGCTAAAATAATAATGAAGCTCACATGTTGCTTCTTTAGGTACTAAAAGAAAATAAAAAACTAAATCTGCACGGCCTTCTTATTGTTGTTGGATCCTCTGTCATTAAATCCATAAAATGTAGAAAGAAAGGAAATGCTTCCAAACCCCAAAGTATCAGTCAAGTGAGATGAGCAATTCATCAGAACCACACATCCACTCAAATGTAGAAGAAAACAAATAAAACCAAGAGGAAAAAATTAGCAACATATATGGAAACCAAATACACGATGCAAACAAATCATCATTTTCCTGGCAATGAGTTAACACCTTTTGACTATACTTTTAACAGCTACACTCCATTCTTTTCATTTTTATAAAGTCAATCTTCAAAATTAATTCATTTAAGGGTCTTGAACTATCAACAAAAGAGATGTAATCACCTTGTTACAAAAACTGAAAACATACAAACAAAACAAAAGGTGCAATCATTGTACCATTTTATTTTCCTGTTAAAGAAAGAATTGACCAAAAACCTACCCTGTTCCCACAACTTTGGTCACAAAGAAGTTATCTCTCACTTGCAGATGCCTGTTATATGTTTGTAATTCATATACAAAAAGATCAACAGAATTACTTTGACTGACATTTCATGTTATAATTACAAGCATACAACAGGCATCAAGTGCAAAGAATTGTGTTATAGTCCTTTTTTTATTGGTAATAGTTGTGTCTCAATCCTTTCACGAATGAGATGCGGCAAGTGAGTGAGTGTGTGTGTGTGTGTGTGTGTGTGAGAGAGAGAGAGAGAGAGAGAGAGAGAGAGAGAGAGAGAGAGAGAGAGAGAGAGAGAGAGAGAGAGAGAGAGAGAGAGAGAGAGAGAGAGAGAGAGAGAGAGAGAGAGAGAGAGAGAGAGAGAGAGAGAGAGAGAGAGAGAGAGAGAGAGAGAGAGAGAGAGAGAGAGAGAGAGAGAGAGAGAGAGAGAGAGAGAGAGAGAGAGAGAGAGAGAGAGAGAGAGAGAGAGAGAGAGAGAGAGAGAGAGAGAGAGAGAGAGAGAGAGAGAGAGAGAGAGAGAGAGAGAGAGAGAGAGAGAGAGAGAGAGAGAGAGAGAGAGAGAGAGAGAGAGAGAGAGAGAGAGAGAGAGAGAGAGAGAGAGAGAGAGAGAGAGAGAGAGAGAGAGAGAGAGAGAGAGAGAGAGAGAGAGAGAGAGAGAGAGAGAGAGAGAGAGAGAGTTTCAAGAACACCAAAGTCAGATTTTTAAGCAAATTTCTGAATCAAGCACAGTTCAATTTAAGGAATGGATTGGCCCATTGAGAAGTTTTAAATGGGGAAGAGAAAATAACTAATATTCAATAGTGCTCTTGTTGTATTTCCTTGTTTCTAATCTAATTCAAGCATATAGGCTTTGAATAAAACCTAGGTAATTTATTTCCAATATGCCAAGGATAACAGTCAAGGGCATTACCACCGCAGCTTCCTTCGCCAGTGATCCTGATGTAGAACTAGATGCAATAGCAAATTTAAACTCAAATTCGCCGGTCGTTTCACCATATGCATTTCCACTGGAACAGCTTCTCATAAATGAAAAAGCAGCACTCCCACTAGAGCCTTGCATTAGTTGAAATTTGGAGAAGGAACCTGTGGTCGGAGACGGCTCAGCCTGCAGGTTATAAGAAACACTACTCAGTGATCACAATCTCCTTTCCAAAATAGAAGTAGCATCTGAACATAGGATAACCAAAGTGATACAAATTTTCCTCAGCTTCCTCCTCCTTTATAGGGGAAGAAACCTTTTTTTTTTCTTTTCGCTATCTTTCTTTATCAATTATCATTCCATCTCAGTGGTGGGTGAAGATGCTTTCAAGAAAAATAGATGCTACTTATAGTAGTTTCATAGGTGATTCATCACCAGCCACTGAAGTTAGAACCTTTCAATATAAGACTTAAGTGACACATGAGGCACACATGCTTATAATAATCATACTGGTTAGAATAACAAAAGAGTAAATAACTTTCTGATGCCATTATTATGTCCACATTCATATCACCAGTATCTTTTTTCTCTATGGAACAACTTAGTGGTAAGTTGAGCACCTTGCCAAAAGGAAGATTCAACATGTGAAGAAACACACTGACGGCTATATATGCAGGGGACGGCAGAATATAATTCTACGAAAATCTAGAAGAATAATCATACACCAGCATCCCTAATGTAAGCATCAAAACCTACGGTTGCAAATTTCACAGAAATCCATATATATACACGTATTCCCCAAAATAGCACTCAGGTGGGGAAAAGGAATCAAACAACAAATTGCAATAAAATGAAAACAACCAAACATATAATTAATAGTTCAAAATGTACTTTAAGAAAGCAGAAATCACATCAATAAATTCCTCCGGTCCTCCACTCGAGAGTATCAAATAAGGAAAACAATTTGAAGACAGCACAACTATATTACTTTCAAATTAGCAATCAAAATACTAGTTAAGATATCCAATTTCATTTTCTTAACAAATGAAAAAATATCTAGTTAGGTTATCGGATCCCAAATCTGAAAGTGAAATTTCTCAAGTGTAAATTTCATGTGTTGAGAAGTAGAACTAACTTTGATGTTAGAAAGAAGAACGGGAGATTCGAGAAAGGATGAAGGACTGAGACCAGGAGGGATGGTGATACATGCGGAGGAGCGAGAGATCGGGAGCTTAGCAGGTGACATGAGCTTATATTTAGCACCGATGTTGGATCCAACGGAGGAGGAGACGGTGGGGTAGAAGGCAGCATCGGAGCTTGCAAATTTGACTTGCTCAGAAGATTCATTGATGGAAGGGAGTGGAGATGAGTGGGTGTATTGGTGAGGGTGAGAGTGGGAGTGAGACTGAGAATCTTCCATTGACGGATTCAGAAGAGTTTTTTTTGGAGGTAGGAGGAGACACAGTCAAAAGGGGAGAAACAGGATGGGGATGTGGGGTAGAGTGGGGCTGGGGATGTGGGGGGATGGAAGGGACAGGGGATGAGGTAAGGCTAGGCTAGGGATGTGGCTTTGCGCTTGCAAAATTATCATGAAAAGAAAATTAAAAGCACTTGAAAGAGATCGTGAAATTTGAAAGTTATTATCTTAGCCTGTCCCTTTTATACTGTTTTATTAAATTGTGTTTTTTTTTCAATATTATAATTTTATTACATATCATTCACATAAAGTTATCAAAACATATTGATCCAGTATACCTGATCAATCCTTGTTTTGAACCATGAGCTAAGTTGTATTAGATTAAAAGGCCTTAATTTAAAATGAAATAGTAAAAAGAAAAAATGTATAGTAAAATAATGTGAAAATTTCATATATGACATTTATTAGACTAATATTTTCAAGTTATAGCAGTAGAATAAAATTTTCAAATTGTAACAATAAAAAATTTCAGGTTGTAACATTTTATTAAACAAAAAAAGATTTTTTAATTAATGGTAAAAATCTGTTTTGAAAAAAATAAAAAGGATAAAAATCGATTTTGAAAAAAACAAAAAGATAAAAAAGGAAAATAAATCGATTTTGAAGAAAAAAAACGAAAATAGGTGTATTAATAAAATTTGAATTGATTGATGATAATTATTAATTAGCATAAATTTATGAGATTCAAAAAAAAGGAATATTTGTTTTCCTTGTTTAGCTTAAAGCAGTTAAAATTGTTCAAAACAAATTTCTTTTTTGTTTGAACGTTTCTTTCTCTTCTCAATATTTTCTCTAATTTTATTCATTTTCTTCTACGTTTCTCTCTCTTCATTTTTTTTTCCAGAATTGTTGTCATTGACGAGTAAATCAATTTATTTATTTTTTGAATTTTTTTTATTTTGTTGTGATGGACGATTGCTTATCTATATTAATTAAACATGGTGGTAGATAGGATCCTTTAGGTTAGTATTTTTTATGATTTATTATTTGTATCTGTATATTACTGAAATGAAAAAAAGAAGCAATGAAACTATAAATCACAATTTTCTGATTTTATTTTTGTATCCTAGATTTAAGTTGTGATGTTTTTTGTTTAAACAATGCTTTTTGTTCACAATACGTAATAATTTTTGTGAAATTGTAGTTAATGACATTCTCTGATTTTGTTGGTACGTTTCTATTTTTATTTTTATTTTGTATACTGTCTATACCATGATTTCATGTGAAATTGGCTTAATATATAAATGATTTGAGTATAATATTTAGAATTTTAATAGTTTTATCATTGTAAAAAAAAGTATGAAATTTGTTGTAACATTGTTATGAAACATGTATTTCTTTAGTCAATTTGATAATAATAATGAGATGAATTTGGTATGCAGATTAAAATTATAATATGGAATACTATTTTTTTTCTGAAAATATAAAAAAAAATGTATAGGTAGGAATGAATTTGGTAGTGTAAATGGAATGATATTGGTATGAAAGTGTATTCACTATTGTGTAAACAAATTTAGTTAGAAGTATGAAGATTTGTATGAAAAGAGTATTAAGTTGGTATGAAATGTGAAATGTTATTTTAATATAATGTGTTTTATGGTGTGAATTATTGTAGAATGTTTTGGAATGATATTGTTATGAATAAGTAGTGACGATTGTGTATAAAATTGTGTGAGAATAATGAACTAATTGGTATGAAAAATTATTGGGTATTGTGTAAAAAAATATGAGTAAGAAGTATGATTATTTGTATGAAATGTGAAATGTTATTTTTTTTATAAAAACTGTTTTATGGTATGAATTGTGGTAGACTGTCTGGAATGATATTTGTATGAATAAGTAATGACAAGTGTGTATAATTTTGTGTGAGTAGAATGAAGTTGTGGATGAAATTTGTATTATCTTTGATATGAATAGTTAATATAAATACAACATATTTATAATTTTCATATTAGTGATGCCGCCTGGTCCAAAGAGAACAGTAGGAAGACCGCAACTTGAACACTGGAAGGGATTTGCTGTTGTGAAATTCAAAAGGTCTAAAGTTACTTGCAGTAGATGTCATCAAGTGGGCCACAACAGGGCGACATGTTCAGATTATCCTGCGCCAAAAAAATGATAGTTTATTTGTTTAGACTATATAAAAAATTTATTTTATTTTGTGTTTTAGACTCATATTTTGTTTTGATATGGAACAGAATTGGTATGAAATGCATTACAGCTAAGTGTTTAATATACTGTTCATGTTTTATACAAGATTCATTCATTAATCATACAAATTGCATACTGCTGGAAATAAAACTCATTCCAGTTTAATATATAAGATAGTGTTCATATTAGTGATAATTATATAAGGTAATTATGGTATGCATTTGGTATCCTAATAGCAGTTGATATTATTTAATGTAAGTTTACATGAGTATTAATTTGGTATCCAACTGGTGTCCTACTCTAAATCAAAATAAAACAAGATGTAATTGATGTTGGCGCAAAAATTAATGATCGTTGTTTTAGATTATCATATTCGTTTCTTCTAGTATTTTATACAAATTGTATACCAACTTCATACATCTTTAAAGTACTTGATCCATGCTTGTTAAGAGAATATAATTTACAATTAGTAATAATTTGGTATCCATTAGGTGTCCAACTTGAATAAATATAAAACAAGATGTAATTGAGGTTGTTACAAAATACAATGATCACTATTTTACATTGGCATAATCATATCTTCAAGGTATTTATACAGGTTGGATACCAACTTCATTCTTTTTTTATTTTTTTTATTTTTTGTGTTAGTATATGAAGTAAAAAAAATCAATCAATCATGAATTTGGATGCCACAAGTGCACAGTTTGGATACCAATTATAAGACAAAATTGGTTCATGAACTATAAATTGGTATTCTTTTTGTTTCTAGTTAGTAATACACAGTAATATCATTAAATCTAAATGTTGAATCCAATTGGTATGCAGTTTGTATATAACTAGCATCCCGAAAACTGTTATACTCAATGTGTAATATATCTTCCAAATGGTATATCTTTCAAATGGTGTATCCAAATGGTATGCAGTATGTATATTACTAGATTCCTGAAATTATACTAGTCAATCAGTAATTCATATGTAGATGGTATCTGACTGGAATAAAACAGTTGATACTATATATCATCAAATACTTAAACACAAAAATATTGTACAAAAGTTTAAAAAAAACATGTAACTCTAAAAAGTAGAAGGTGCAACCAACTATCTCGAATTTCTTGTCAGTCGTCTTGGTGTAGGATAATTGCTGGTATCCGGAGTATGTTCTTTTGCTATATGAGGTCCACCGAATTTGTTAGCAACCGTACCAGTTACTTCACTCTCACTGATCGCGTCATCCTCATTCTTTGTTTTTCCATAATGTCATATGATTGTGGCATACCTTTGACGATGGTACTTTGCATCGATATCAACAGAACGCATATCAAAAACATCATTACTGATGTATTCAGCCAATAGACATGTGTACATACCATTTCACCAACAAAATAGTATTTTAGATATAGAAAAACACACCAAAAACAAGTTCAAAACTTAAGTACAACGGTTTTTTTCTCAAGAAATCAAGTTTTAGATTAATTAAAATAAAAAACGAAATCAAATTTTCAAAATATAGAATTCTTAATTCTAAAAAAATCAGATTAAAAAATAATAATATCAAAATTTAAAATAAAAAAAAACATCAAGAATAGCAAAAAAAAAAAAAGATTAAAGAGAGAGAAAATTACATGTTAAAATATACGGTACGGTGATAAAAAATAAAAATAAAAAATTAAAGGCCCCAATAGTCATTAATAAATAAAAGTTATTTGAATAAGTTAAAAAATCCCTTAAAAGGTGTAATAGATAATTACAAATTGATTTTCTCTCATTAATATTATTTCTCTCACCTATTAATTATATAAAAGGAACTGCAATCAATATAATTAAATAATTAATAATATAAAAATAATTAAATTATTAATAATATAAAAATTAAAAAGATTAATCATTTAATAAAGTAAATTTTAATTGATTTTTAAATAAAATTTAATTTAATTGATATGTTATAATCCGTAATTAAACTGTTATAAGTAAGAATTTTTTAAGAGTAAGGTTTAAAACTCATAATATTGTCTCTTAAATGTGTATATTGTTTGATTTTTCCTTAAATACTTAAGAAATGAAGTTCATCCAAATCATATATACTAAAACATAGAGGATATGCAATAATATAAAGAACAAAAATATAAGTACATGGTCCACAACTAAATGGTTGTTTGAAGTTGGTATAACCGTATAGAAATAACATTTGTCCTTAAACTTCTTCAGATAAACTTGATTTTTGTTTCTCTCAATAGATCTAGTTGGATTTGGGGCTTAATTTTCGTTTGAAGTAACTTCACAACTCGGAAATTCAAACTTAACAATTTTATCTTTATATGATTGATGCAACAAATTAAATAATATGATTGACAGAAAATGCATGAACAATTATATTTGAGAAGTCAAAAACATAAGTAATGAGCGTTACAAATTTGTTTATATATTTGGAGTGGGAAGATTTCATGTTTTTGTCCAATCTTGAATTGAGATTAGGTAACTATTGCATAAAAGTACACACACAAAATGTAGCTCCGTAACAAACTGTATGTATCCCCCATTATTTCGAACACAGAACTACAAATTATGACTAATATTAGAGTTTGACAGATTTCAATTTGGAAAAAAAATATGAAAATAATAGTAACAACTACATATATAGCTAAATAGTCTCACAAAGGTATGTAGAGAGTTGAATATACAAAGACCATATCCTACCTCAGAGATAGCAAGATTGTTTCCCATAGACATGGATTGGGTCAAAAATTTCTTCAAAGCTCAAAAGCTAAGATTGGAGAGTCGGATTTTACAAATTCTATAACAAATGTCTCCTAATCAACTTGCGAGCGAAAGGATTGCATGTAGTTGATAATATCGTCAAGGATCACGATTATTTCAGTCACCTATTAAAAAGACAATAATGAACTTATCATATTAGAATGCTGCATATTTACTTCAAAAATATATAGCAAGGAAGGAAGTATTCTCTTCAATACTTTATTAATGCCCCGCAGAAGATTTTGTGTCATTCTTTCACTGATTTTTTCTTCTAGAATATTCAATTAAAAGAAACCAGACCAAAAAAATATTATAATCTAGTGTAGCTATACACACAGAATATGTTACTCTATACATGTTGATATCAGGAGATGGTAACTGCTCCAATACTGGACCAGATTCCTTAATAACCAGAAGTGTTGGAGGTCTCAAGTTCAAAACTCCTTGCCAGTGAAAGCAATGAATTTGCCTTCTAGATCCCTTGTGTGCATCCAAAGGGTAGTGGCCGCAGATTTTCCTAATCATCATTAAAAAAAAAGTGTCAACAAATGTGGGTGTTGTACGTTATATGCTCTCCACTTGGCAAGTATCTGTATTTAACATGAGTGAGTCCGAGCCATGTTGCTGATAGGCTGTACTTGTGATCTTATATATCATTACCGGGTGATTAGTTACATGAGAAAATCTTAATTTGAAATGTCGCCTAGTCTATGTCTTCTACATTAAACTTTTCCTGGCCATCTAACAACTGACCAATAATGTGTTGCATCAAATGCTATATATGTCATAAGTTGTTGAGTTATTTTGATACTTGTACGACATATGGAAGTAATTATATCTTAGTATTTACATAAATATGGTACAGACCATTGAATAATCCGTAGACACTGACAAAGTAGATTAAAATTGAGGAGCAACATATATAGAATATGCTAATCAGACGATGTATCTCCTGATAATTCTAACATAAAAGTTATCATATATATACACGGATAAACATATCAAATCCATCTGTTTTTTAACAATGTCAAATTACCTAAGCAGCGTCCCAAATCTGTGCACTTGATAGTCTTATGAACGATTTCTAAGGTCCTCGTATGGAATTCTGGTGGATTTTTAATCTCTCTAATTAGATCATTCAGCCAGTAGCTACAACTAAAATCCGATCAACCAAATTGAAGACAGATCAGAATGGGTTCGTGAGGAAGAAAAAAAAGGTTTATGCCTCTCTTAGAAGAAGAGGAGAAGTCAACAAACTCACTAATTGATTGATAAAGAATGAAACTACTAAATTAACAAATCTAAAATCAATTTTCATTCCAAGATGCAAGTAAACAAATCCAAATTTTCATATTGAAGAATGTTTTTCCCAACTTCCATGTCCACATAAATACTACATTTGTTTTCAATAGCACTTCTCTTTCACACTCACGTTAAACTAAATCTTTAGAACCTTACTGTCAATTGCTAGTATATTTATCTATAAATTAAATGATCATTTTTATCAATGATGAATTCCAATCAAAACTAAACACATAAATCAAAATTGAGTGCATGTTTAAAAAATGACACTGAAATCTTAGGGAGGAAAAGGAGGGGTAAACATGTGCGACGTACATATAGGCGACTTCATCGTCTTCAGCACTTTGTCATCATCAATGTTGTAATCTAAATCTTGGGAATGTGAGATATTTGGAGAGGGATTCTCCCATCAACCGTATAGTTCAAGGGTTGTGAAAGTTTTTTGGAATTCTCAGAAAGCAGAAGACTTTTTTTGTCGTTTATGGAAAAAGAAGCAGGGGAAACGCAAATAAGCAACGTTTCAAAATCCAAAAATTAACAAAACATTCTTGTAAAAGTAAAAGGCTTAAAATTTTAGAAAAGCAAAGAGTGGAATTTCTTAGTTGTGGTGCTGCCATGTAGGTGATCCTCTTTTATATATTATATTACTTTACTTTTTCTCCTATATAGAAATGGGACTTAAGGACGAACACCAGCATATAAAAGTTGTATTTTGTGCTGGAAATGTGATCTTGTGAAGATCTCTTCAAAGTCAAAATTATAATTTTGGTGCATTCATTGTCAGACAGCTGTACTTTTTTGGTAAAACGTGTCTAGCTATGTGAGATCTAGCTAGCTTTCACTTTACTTTTACTTTCTATTCTCTTTAATTGTTCTGATTTCTCCTTTATTCTTTTCCTCTCTTAATTACATCCTTATAATTATTCTACATGTTGTTTTTTCAGAAATTGGCTTGTGCCGCTACTCTTGTAATAATATAATAACACAAAATTATTTTTATAAAAACATCAATAGTTTAAAATAATTACAAACATGATTAAGAAAACTCTTAGAAAATAAAACTTCTAATATGATTATACAAGTATAAATAATCTAATATCTTAAACTTTTTATAATAAAAGAATCTTTATTTCTAAAAAAA
Source organism: Solanum tuberosum (assembly GCF_000226075.1). Taxonomy (NCBI): domain Eukaryota; kingdom Viridiplantae; phylum Streptophyta; class Magnoliopsida; order Solanales; family Solanaceae; genus Solanum; species Solanum tuberosum. The sequence goes on along the minus strand of NW_006238986.1, from coordinate 449,267 downwards.
ATTCTATCATACTATATAATTTACCCCCCCCCCAACAAAAAAAATTAATAAAACTTACTACTGTTATAATAAAAACATCACTCCATCATAAATAAAAATAAAATTACTTTCAAATAGCTAAATAAAATATGATAATTTTTCTATTATATAGAAAGGTGAAGAGGAGGACGACCAAGGGCAATTTTGTCAACCAAAAAAATATCCAAGCTTAGTTAAATGTACATTGTGCATAAAGTTTTAAGATTGCCTAAAAAAAATCCAAGCTTAGTTTAAGTGTACATTGTGCATAAAGTATTAAGATTTCCAGAAAAATCAGGCAAAATTTATGTAATTCCCAATCTATCCACCACTAAGTCAATAGTTGTGAATTGTAATGGCCACACGTGTACCAATACATTGGGAGGAGTAAAAGAAATCATTGCAAACTTACATGGCCCCATTTATTGATTTACTTTAAAAGCCTTCACATTTTTTAAAAAATCTTTTCTATTTTGAATGTATAATTTTTAATGAGATTTTTTCATACCAAACAATCTAATTTGAGGGCTTTTAATCATATTTCCTTTCTTAGTGTGGTTTGGTCATTTCTAATTTGAGGGCTTTTAATCATATTTCCTTTCTTAGTGTGGTTTGATCATGAAAAAATACTGTGTATTTTATTTAAAAAATTTATAGTTGAAGTCGTGTTTGGTTAAATTTTATGCAAAACATATTTAGAATTTAAATATATTTTTTCTAAAGGCATAATACATAAATATGTCATTTAATTTGGTTTCATCTAATATCTATGTCCTTCATTTTTATATGTCCATAAGTAGACACATAAACTTATATACAATTGAACAAGTTGACACTTGTCTCCTACTTGACGTCCTACGTGACAATATAATTCACGTCCTATGCGACATTTTATATGGCTCCTATGTCTGGTATTCCCCATAAGACGCGTGTGTCTATTTCTTCAACTTTATAAAACTTTAGGTACTTACTTGTGCACGCCCTAAGTTGAATGTCATAGATGTCAGACAAAGCCAAATTAAAAGATATATTTATATGTATAATTATGTTTTTCTAAAGATGATTTATATTCTCAGTTTCTAAAAGTTACTTGACTAATTTATCCGAAACATACAACCAAATTGCATTAAAAAAAATAATATATCAAAATAGATAATTGTATAATGTCATAAATTAGATCTCATATAAGAACTACCCATACTATTACAAAAAAAATTCACTTTATTTAAATTTTTTGAAGTTGAACTTGTGTTACGCTATTGATTTTGCAAATAATATTTGACTATTTGAATGAGTTTTTTTTTAAATAAATAAAACTTATATGAAATATAATTCAAATGGTCATTTTTATAAGAATAAATAATTTGTCATAAAATTTTAAAAAGGATAATATAGTTAGAGTTATGCAGATATTAGTTATGCATGATTTAGTTATGCAAGATTAAGTTATGTGAGTATTAGTTATGCAAGTATTAGTTATGTAGATATTATTTAGTTATGTAGAGACTACAATACATAAATTATTAATTATTGAATATATTATTTACAAATAAATAAGCAAACAAATAGTATAATTTCTCAAATAAAATAAAGAAATAATTCTTCTCTATACTTAAGTGGGAATTCTGTTTTTTTTTTCTTTCTCTATTTTTTTTTAAATGTTTAAAGCTTATAAAAATAAAATACCATAAGTATATTTCAAGTAAAGTACATAATAAAATCCTATTTTATATAATGTAAATTTCTATCAAAATGTTGCATGTATTGTTTGTACATTTTTAGTATACCAAATCTATGAGTTATATATAAATTCATATTCCAAATAAAAAAACAATACATAATAATTAAATATGTGCAATATATTTAGTAATATATGGTGATAATATATGATTAGCATATGCGTTGTCAAAATTATACATTCCGATTCATAATATTAATAAAAAAATTATATTTTGATTTCAAATGCAAACAAATAAAAAACTGCTCCTATACAAAAGAAATAAAAAAAAACAAAAATAGTTAGGAAAATAGAATAGTTATGTAAAGTTTTTTCTACAGTTTTCAATAAAAAAGGTAATAGGGATAAATGTGTAATTTTTTAAATATATGTATAACTAATACCCTTATAACTTATTCCACATTTTATCATATATAATTTATACATAGGTCCTTCATAAGTTATGTAGGATTATAAAAAATGTAACCATACACCGTATAGAATTAATACACGAATAACTTTTATACAATATTTAGAAACATAGCAACCAAACATGGTAAGTCATGTTGACTTTTCTACCTAATACATAACTTCCACCAACATAGTACAAATACAACTTCTTATTTATGAGAAAAAAAATGCATCGTATACGGTAACCAAACGGCCCCTGAAAGTATTAACAAGGTTTTGAATATTTTTCAAATTTTAAATACAACTTTAAGTTATATTTGTAATTTTCATAATCAAATGCGGATTTTCAAATAAAGTGAAATAAAAAGATTATCTATTTCTTTGTGTTAATTTATTTTTCATCTATTAAAAATAAATAATTAAAAATAAGATATAATTTTATTTTATTTTTCATGTTTATACTACTCTAAATGTGAAAAGAATATCATCAAATTAAGTGTTTAATTCGAATTTATTTGTTTGACATTATGTAAAAATAACCATTGGTGCATATGATATTGTATTGTTAATTAAGACAATTTAAATAAGTTATAAGTTATGATTTGATAAATATATATATTATTATTATTATTATTATTATTATTATTATTATTATTATAAAGTTCTAACTATAATAAATTTGTCGTTAGTTTTAACTAATTATTTTATTTATATAAAAAGAATTGCTTATGTGGGAGGATTTGATTTTTAGTTGTACTTTTTGTAATTGTACTATATATATTGTTTAATATATTTGCACTAACTTTGAATATATTCTTGTGATAGCTGATTTCTTGGACTTTTTATACTTCTTTTTTTGAAAAAAAAGTCCCTTCATGCATCAATAAACATGTTTATTATGACAGAATATATAATTTTCGTGGAGGTCTAGTACTTGACAAAGACTTTCTCACATTCACTCAATTTATAAAAAGATAGTTAGATGTATAAAGTATTATAAGTCAGTAAAATTCGAAGAAAGGTATTTAGTAATAATGAACACCAATATCTTGATCTATAGATCAAACATCCGTTCAAATTTTTATATCCATTAAAATAATAATTGCAGCCATGCAATTTCTATTTTTCCACAGCAGCCATGTGATTTAATTATTACTAATATTTTATAAATAATTTGATGCTTTAATTTGAACGTCGACGTGGTTATATTAAGGTCACTTCTTTAAGTAAGAAAAAAATTAATTAAATAAATTTCAAAGCGTGTTTATAAGACTACGACATTGTCTAGGTCTCTTTGTGAGTAATTTGGGATAATGTTAGTGATTGCTCATATATTTGCTCAATTTTACAGATAAAATATTAGATTATCGTCTAGTATGTATAATAATTTGTAAGTTTTAGATCATACTTTTATGTTTTTCATAAAAAAATTAGTTTACTCGGAAAAGAAATTTAAATCATGATTAAAAGGTCCATAAGTAACTAGAGAAATAAATAGACAAGTTATTACAAAATTTAGTCTTTATTAGTGATATTAATAACTTGGATTTTTATTTGAGTGTTTGTTGGGGTCAAATCTCTATAGCAACCATATGAATGTGACCTTAGTGTATCACCAAAGGTTATAGACTTATAATAAAGTCGTAAGTATTTCACTATCTTTAATTAGGAGTCCAGTGAGTTCGAGTTCAGAGTATGACGTTGTTTTTTTGTATGGAGCTATATAGTGCTAATATGAGATTTTTTAATGTGAATTCGTATCAATCAAGGCTCAAAATAAATATCAAATGCGGAACAACTTAAATAAAACATAAGAAAAAAAGAATGTGACCTAGTGTAAATATATTATTGTTTATTATGGTTTACATCATTATAATACCATAACCATATTGGTATTTGTTAGGTAAAGTCATGATCAAATAGAATAATGATCTCATCTGAAACTGTCCAAATGACAAGTCTTCTCTTCTTCCAAGTTGACATAATAGTTGGAATAGTAAGAAATAAGACAAAAAAGACTGAGTAGATTTGAAAGGAACTCAAGGAAAGAGAAAATCCAATATCCATGCCCATTTTCATTTCACTTGTTTTATGTTTATCTTTTTCCGCACCGAGTGTTTGATATCTGCTTTGAGTGTTCGACTTATTTTAGGGGTTAAGCTAAAACATTTTTAATAAAAATGTGATTTCATATTCAAGGCTCTAATTTGAAATCTCTGATTAAAGATAGAAGAGTACTACTTATCATTCCATCGCAATTTTTATTTTGATGGTAGATTTAAATGATTTAAGTTATGTATATATGGATATGACCTTTAATAAATGATCCTCTTTTTATCTTGCAATATATAGACCTTTTAGGGCATGCTTTAAAGTAGTTGTTGCTTTTGAACAAATTGAAAATCTATGAGTAAACTTTAGAGCACAGTCTAAAATTTCGTAAGTTATTAAAAATGTTTAAAGGATAGTTTAATGTTTTGCCTGAAAGAATTAGAAATATAAGGACAAATGTTACATCCGAATCTAATATTATCAAAAAGAATAATTTTCTAGAGTTATTTTTATACAATTTTTTAAGATATTAACAAATTTTGTGTAAACTAACCAAATTTAGCACACAGAAAAGTTTGTGATTTAGAATTTACTAGTCGGCACTAATACCTATATTAGTCCTCGTTAATGCTTATATAAGTCGTCATTAAAAATAAATTTAGTGGCAACTTTAATGTCTCGATCCAACTCATTGGGCCGTGCGGGCACGCACCTACTCTAACACCTAAGTAGTAATTTCCAAACAGTGAAAAACATGCGGAAGATTAAGAAAACTAAGATAGAAACAAATTCATGGAGATTTTCATAAAATAAGAGTTTTAAAACAATTCTAGTTAAGACTTGTAAAGTAATTAACACCCCAGGGATCTAGTTTAAACAGGTACAAGAGCTTCTAAGATTACAAGGTATAAACATGATAACCACGACGCAGCTCCCATCACATGGAAGGAGAAGTAGAAGTTGTTGGAGATTGTCTTCGTCTTCACCTAAGAAACATCACTGACCCTGCAACCAGACTATGCCAAAAGGCATAGCTAGAGTAGTATCAGTACAACCACACGTACGGGTAGGCATCATTGGTCAACCCGATGCCCACCGCATAATATAAGAAATCGACTAGCAGGAAATCACGCAATAAGACTGTTCATTCCTTCACCTTTATATTTTTTTGCCCTTACCATTCCCGGATACTTTAATAATACACTAGTACACTTGACTTTCGACCCCTTAATCATTCCAATCTTGATCATAGCTTAACAATTCTAGTCCTTAGAGGAGTTTCCAGATGTAACCACTACCAACCCGGCCAACCACTCACGACATACCCTTACTCATTTCACATCTCCACTCAACCATTGACCCCATTGTACGGTCTATTAAGGATTGGTTAACCGTCTCAATACTACTCTTCTTCCGGGAAAAATACCCAACTATTAACATCACGACATGTCACCACCCCAATTCGCAACGACTATACACATGACCACCCTCTAAGACAAGACATAGTAACACCTGGACCCTCGGTCTCCACTTACCATACCACATCCTGATTTAGGCCTAACCATTCACAGTTCATTTATTAACGAGATATACCCAATTACCTTACGACACCGCAAGCCCACGTATATATATATATATAATTCTCTAAACAGTTATCAACTCAAGAGTAACATACAATTCCACATTGTCATTAACAAATAGATACGAAATTATCAATAACAAGTGGTCCTCGCATGGAACCCATACCCAAACTATTAGTGTGCCGGAACGTGACACTCGATCCAATGCATATATATGTGTTGGTATGTGACACCCGATCCAATGCATGTTAGTGTGTCGGTACGTGACACCCGATCCAATGTACGTTAGTGTGCCGGAACGTGACACCCGATCCAATGCATGTTAGTGTGTTGGTACGTGACACCCGATCCAATACATATTAGTGTGTCGGTACGTGCCACTAGATCCAATCAACCCAATCACAATCACATCCATGACACACATACTTATAGCCATACAATCAAGTATTAGGTTCATGACATGCAGTTGTACATATTCAGTCTTTTCATTAGGTACGATCCATAATATCTCTAATCCACATGTATGCATATCACGAAACCATTAACAAGTTTATATCACACAACATGAAATCAAACCATTACCTAACCCTAGTTCACGGAATATGGATTACTTCAACGGTATACGTCAGATGTAACACCTAGGAATATACGTATATTCATCTTTTTTTTCGGTGCACAAGAGCCTACGCATGAATTCTACCGTCAATTACCAATATACTACGCAGTGAGTCATAGATTTATAACTACTCAATTAATAAACCTAGCATACATAGGCGCCAAGCAGTCGCAGAGGGATTGTAACTCCAACCCTGGCTTTCGAATGACGAGACGGTGGATATCAACCGAAAATCCGCAAGACGGTGGATATCGGCCGAAAATCCGCAAGCTTAGAGTAGCCTTTTGAGGGTTTCTGGGGTGTTCCTCGCCTCTTTTTGGTGTTTTTGGAAAAATGAGAAAATAAGACTTCGCGTTATTTAAGTTTTGTCCCGTCATTCCCGCTCTGGCGCACCCCATCCCGCTGGAGCGCCGTCGCCTTAGCGGCATCTGGTCCGCTCTGTCTCCAGTGTCCCCAGTATTTCCCCAACATTTTCCCTTTCCTAAATAACAACGGTTCGGGTCGTTACATTTAACCTCCCCTAATATTATTGTCACGTCTCGAGCCTACCCTGAACGTGGTCGACACTCGAAAATTATTGTTGGCCCCTAAGCGAACCCTAAGCCTGACTGACTAATTAGCGGAAGACTTACTTAAACAGATATAGACTTTAAAAAGTCTCAAAACATTAACAAGGGAAATGGGAAAAAGAATCCTCAACTACTACTGTCTATGAAACCTCTAAATACTACGATAGATGTCGGGATAAGACCCACGACATCTTAACAAAGCTGAAATATAAATGTGGAACCCTTCAGAAAGCAAGGAGGCTCACCAAAGCTAACTGGAAGACAAATGGTATCAATGGAGCGCTTGTTGATGACCCTGAACATCTGTATTTACATCATAAAAAGATGCAGATCAAATGACGTTAGTACATTTAATGTACGCTTAAATGACATGACAAGGCTAAAAGAAATACTCACCTCAATATAAAACTCAATGATGTATAAAAATACAATAACATACTCTTTACTAGTTGAGAGATTTTCTAACTGACAACTATCACTATAAGCTATGTGATGATACCACGTCACACCCACACTAAGTGAATCCACTAAGCTATACTTAAAAGCAATAAGGAATCGTCTGAAAAGTACGACTCATAATAATCGTCTAAAAAGTCGCTACTAAAGTAAGTTTTAGTGACAAGAATAGTCGTCGCTAATAACTATACTAGTCGCCACTAAATTAAGTTTTAATGACAAGAATAGTCGCCGCTAATAGCTATACTAGTCGCCTCTAATACTTATAACAATCGCCACTAAAAGGGTGTTTTAGTGACAAGAATAGTCGCCGCTATACCACATAAATTGAAACAGTAACATATATTGGGCCCCGTGCTGGCACGGGGTCCCATATCTAGTATATATATATATATATACAAGTTGTTGGCACATGCTTCTGATACATTTACTGTAACTTATTTATTTCCCTCATTACCATATATAATACCAAATTACAAAATTAACAAAACAAAAAAGCAAGAGAATATATACCTCAAGCATAAATAAATCAATGGAGTTTTAAGAGTGACAGTTGTAGGGAATTATTCTACACTACATCCACGTAAGCCCTCTCAAATCAAAGTTCTTGCAACATGCTAGTAATACATCTATTTTTAAATACAAAATTTCAATCTCTCACTCATTACCGGAAAATCATAAATGCACAATAACTATAAAGAAAGTATAAGAATATAGCACCTTAAGATTGGAAGTCTCAAGAGTGACATATGCAGCCTTCATTGATTTGCGTGCATTCTCTATAGCAGTTAATTGTAATTGTTGGAACTGGGAAAACTTGATCATGGAAAGATAGGGAATTTGAAAAGATGGTTAGTTGGTTAAGAGTAATTGTGAAAAATGGAGTAACCATTATATGTGGTTGCTTCATGGGATACTTGCGTAGGCAAAATAATTGATTTCAATGTACGTAGAAGATTGTTAATATTGTGGTACAAAAATCAGAAACGAAGGAAAATAGTAGAAAAACTTTTCATGCAAAATTTCAATACATAAACACATGTAAGAAGACAAATACAAATCAAATAATTATCTAAAGATGGTAGTACATACCCATAGAGGTTTAAGATTGAAAAGTTCCATACGTGCGTCCATTGTAGTATTTTGTTCGTCCAAAACGATAATTCTCATAGTAATTTGTTTACGAATTTTTTTACCAAAGTAAGTCATTATTTAAATCAATTCACCAACCTAGTATGTTTTTTTGAAATTTTACAAAAGTAGTATAAACATATTTGGCAATAACGTTTTAAGTATTATTTTATTAAAAAATATTAATGGCAAAAAGACAAATTTCTGACAGACTAACCAAGCATAAAACGTTACGATCAAATACCTTTTATTAATTCGTTACTCACAGACACATTTTAAGGCTAAAATGTTACTAACAACAACAACTCTTTAGAATCTAATTGTGCCCACCTTATAATGCTAAAACGTTACCGATTGTATTGACAATTTTTACTCCATTGGTTACTGCATGCCACCATACACCTTATTGTTAAATTATCTCTTGTAGTATTTGGCAAGAGCTTATTCCTCTTTCCAAGACTTCCTTTCTTATTAGATTTTTAATTTTTATCTAGTCAAAATTAAGGATTAACATGACCAAGTTCTAGATTTTCCATCATCAGCCTTAGCTTGCCTTGGAAAACCTGTAGGTCTAAGGGTGTGTTTGGTATGAAGGAAAATGTTTTCCAATTTTCTCATGTTTGGTTGGGTTAAATGTTTTGGAAAATGTTTTCCAAATCAACTCATTTTTCTCAAATTTAAGGAAAATGACTTCCCTTCAAAACTCAAAGAAAACATTTTCCAAACCTCTCTTCCAACTTCAAATTACCATTGTTTTTTTGTTAAAAAAATCAATTTATTTTGTCCATACCCTCAAACCAACCCCCCCCAAAAAAATAAAATTTTAAAGCTTGTTTTTAAATTCAATGTTTTTAAATTCAATTTTTTTACCCCACCTTTACCCCTACCCCCACTCCCTCCCAAAAAAATATTAAAAATTATTTTTAAAAGATATTTC
>NW_006238986.1:437212-439335 GCF_000226075.1 Solanum tuberosum | reverse complement strand
CATTCAACTTTAAAATTTTATTTTTTCACCCCAACCCTCGATCCCCCCCACCCCCCAAAAAAAATTTAAGTTTGTTTTAAAAAAATATTTTCAATTTACTCTAGTAAAAATAAAAGATATTTCTCAAAAATATTTTTCATTCATAAATCAAACACTAAAAATCTTTTCTGGAAAATATTTTCTACTCGCGAACCAAACATGAGAAAATAAGTAAAAAATCAACTTTTTTCCAGGAAAACATTTTCCATGGAAAACATTTTCCTTCATACCAAACACACCCTAAATGACTTCAAGATTTCGCCTTTTTTATCAAGTGCTATTTTTTTCCGTTTCTTTCTACAATTTACAGATAAAAATAGTAAGTTATTATTGTGTTATTATTCAACTATTTTTTTTTGCTACAAATTACTCTATTCGTAAAGTAAGTTGGCTTTTGAGACTTAAACTATTCTTGTGTTATTAAAGAGTCGTTATTGACAGTAACGTTTGTTCCTTAAAACATGTTTTTGAGTAACGAATTAATAAAATGTATTTGACAGTAACATTTTTGTCTATTTATTCTGTCAAATATTTGTCTTTTTGTCATAGATTTTTTTAAAAATAAAATAATATCTAAAACGTTGATGTCAAATATGTTTATTCTAATTTTGTAAAATTTCAAAAAAACATACTATTTTGATGAATTGATTTAAATAATGATTAACTTTAGTAAAAAATCAGACGATAAAGAAAAGTGAAACTTTGTTCAGCCGATTTATTGAAGAGGGGGGGGATATAAACCGAGCGAATTGCACGTAAAGAGGGGAGGCAAAAAATGGTACTAAGTATGAAGGAAAAATACAGAGATAGAGGAAGAGAAGAAAGGAATAGTACAACGATGATGGGGGGCAGATTTCGGCACGATGTTGAACAATGTTTCGAAGTAAGCCGGTGGAATTTGGTTGAAGAGTGTTTTCGAAGAAGAAGGTAGGAAGGGTATGGAAGGTGATTTGGTTGGAAAAGATGAATATGCGGTGGTTTATTGACGGTGGCGCGCCGTTGGGAACAGGCACACCGTAATGGAAGAGTCGTGTAGGTGTTGAAGGGAAGTGATGTCTGAGTACGGGGCAGCGAGGAAGGGTAATTTTGTCAATAATTAAGTAAAAATGTATTTTTTGCCTGTGGATGCGCCACGTCATCACCAGGCTGAAGGTTTTACTTTATATATATGATATATGATTGATTTGAGTTACCCTCTGTTTTAGAGTCAATTTCCTAAATGGTCATCGAAGTTTATAAAATTGTCTTGAAATATCATTTATGTTTCATTTAGGGTCAAAATATCACTCAACTATCACTATTTTCCTCCAAATATACTTACACTCCAAAAGCCTCACTCTCTCCTAGTTGGCATGACATGTCATTAAATTATTATTTTTTAAATAATAAACTTATTTAACTAAAATAATGATAATGTTATTTTTTTAAAAGATATATTAGTTTATTAAGAATAAATTTTCATACTTAAGAATCTTTTATTATAATTAAACGTTTTATTTTTTATGTTATGAAGAATAGGTTTTTAAAACGTACTATAATATCATCAATTTTGAATACTTATAAACACACTCATTTAAAAATATTGATATACAAATCACTCGTGAATGCTTTTTTTTTTTATAAAACACTCGTGAATGCTAACTTACATCAATTAATCATAAATTGTATAATCAATCAATAATATTAAAGATCAATTAATTATTAAAAATAATATTAATAGAGTATTTTGAAATTCATGCTTACAATATTCGAAAAAATAAAAAGTGAATAATATTATATTTTTTATCCAAAAAACAATACTAAATACCTCAAAGTCTCATTTTATTTTAGTCGATACGTCATGTCATTAAATCATCATTTTAAAAGATAATAGACCTATTTAATTCATCAAACTTATGTCTCTACAAAACAAATATATAAATTACATGAGAATTTATGAAGATTATTAAAAAAAAACTAAAAAGTACAATTCTTTTACATATTTTTACCAAACAAAATTCAATGAAAAACCTCTGTGTGCAATTATTACCTGATAATTTTTAAAATTCCTAAGTAAATTATTTGAAAATTTTAAGCAATTTTTT
>NW_006238986.1:434336-436974 GCF_000226075.1 Solanum tuberosum | reverse complement strand
CAAATTTAATTTTTATTTTTATTCTTTTATTCTATATTATATTATATTTTAACTTCTCATACAATTAAACACCAATATATATTCTTATCTCATCCCGAATATATGAAATACAAGTAATAATTAATTAAATTTCCTATTTTAATTCAATAATATATATATATTATATGGGATTAATATACTGATAAATAAAGATCAAAATTTGATTTCTAATATAAATATTATTCACTTTCTATTTTCTTTTCAAAAAAAATATATTGTAAGTATATATGGATTTCAAAGCATCCAATTAATTATTTTTTAATAGTTAATTGACATTTAATATTATTGATCCAATATATAATATATGATTAATTGATGTAAGTTGACATTCATAAGTGATTTATATATCAATATATTTTTTGAATATATGTCTTTATAATTATTCAAAATTGATGACATTATGGTAGGTTTTAAAAAACTATTCTTCATCGCATAAAAAAATAAAAAAATAATTATGATAAAAGATTCTTAAGTATGAAAATTATTCTTAATAAACTAATATATCTTTTAAAAAAAATAATATGTTCATTATTTTAGTTAGATGTGTTTAATGAATTAAGTTAGTCTATTATTAAAAAAAGACTTTAATGACATGTTAAGCCAACTAAGAGAGAGTGATGCTTTTGGAGTGTCAAGTATATTTGGAGGAAAATAGTGATAGTTGAGTGATACTTTTATCTTAAATGAAACATAAATGATATTTCTAGGCAATTCACTAAGGATGGGTGACCATTTAGGGAATTGACTCCAAATCTTTCCAAATCTTTATCATTTTTACTTTTTTTTTTTGTATAGTAATGTAAGTTGGACTAAAGTGTGTTGGAGTAATTTCCCTGGATAGTCACCCATGTTTGGGAAATTATCTAGGAATATCACTTATGTTTATTTTAGGACCACAATATCAACCAACTTTACCTCTTTTTCTCAAAATATACTTGACACAAAAAAAATATTATATTTCTCCTAATAGGATGCCATGTCACATTATTCCTTTTTTATTATTAACATTTTTTAAAAAAAATTACATAGCCCAAAAATTTCTACCTAGTTCTGGGGGATTAGGCGGCAAATTCAAATATGAGCTCCTCCGATTCTTCAAGAAAATATGTGGCTTCCTCCGGTTTTTCAAGTGAGATAATGCTTTTATATGGGCACTAATGAGCAATGGCACCTTTTTGTTGAGTCCGGAGCCAAAAAGACAACTTTTTTTCTTTAAAAAATAAAAAGGGCACATAAAAAAAAATTACCAAAAGGGCAAAATCGTTCCTGACGGAGCGATTTTGTTCTGACAAAAATTGACGCCATTCCGCTAAAAGAAATAAAAATCGCTGCCTTCACAAAGATTTTCTCAAATAGCAGCGTTTTTATATTAACAAAAAATTAAAAGTAAAATCGCTGCTATATAGCAGTGATTTCTGGTAAGTTTATTCACAATTTTCCATCACTGAATGCAATTATGAATTTTTGTAATATAAAATTTGTTGTTAGAAGTTAGTGGAAAAATCCTTAATATGCTATAGTTGAATTTAGATTGGGATTTGAAATAAGGAATTGGCAGATGATATATATACATGTATTTAACATTGTTTTTGGAATTAGGAATAGTGGGTATTGAATTGTAATAGTGTTAATGAAAAAGAATGGAATTGTGGGTGTTATGGAAACAATAGTGTGCGTTTTAATTCTTCCGGGTTGCAAGTTGTTTGGGGTTTTGTGAAATATTTTATCAAACAAAATATATGAAATTTGATTGAGGACTAAGGGATAGAATTGAAGTGCTAAATTATATATATATATATGTATATGTATATGTACTTAATTATATTTTAGTTTGGGTAAGGGAAGACGTGACTTTGAATTAATGTGGTTGCCACAATATTTTTGGTGGTTTCTGTGAATTGGGCAAACAATATTTGATGGAAAATTGTTACAATAATCATGAGGTAATCAAATAACAATGATTAGGTGATGAGGGAATTGGGAATTGTCAAAATTGACACACTCTCTTACGCGGTCAATTACTAATTCTCAGGCTTAGCGTGGATTTGATGTTTAAGACTTTCTTCATTAACACACTATGATTCATATTTTGATATATTGAGATTTAATCCTAGGCTTAAAATTTGGAGAAAATTGAAAGAGTTGATATGTTAATTGGCATCAGGATTTAAGAAATTGATTATAAATTTGAGTGAGTTTTTGGGTCTAGGCTAGACCTATAGTAATGTGGGTGTTGTTAGTTTCGAAATCTTATTGTGATTATTAATGTGAATAGATTGCTTTGAGTTGGAAGTACAACGAAAAGGGAAGGCTCAAGTCCCAGAGTGATTGTTCGATTATTTGAGGCAAATGGATTTCTAAACCCTTGTTAAGTGTATGAAATTCGTGTATTTCCTTGTAATATGTGTTTGGGGGTACTGAGACTTGGTGATGGGTTGACTTGTCCACATTGATTAACTCTATTGATGAAAAAGGGGTAATAAAAGGCAATGTGATTAATTGTTTGTATGTGATGTGTTGAGAATGGAGAATGGTTTGAAAGGCTTATCGAATCATTGTTGATGTTGTATCATGATTGTGTTGTTGTAAATTGTGCAAT
>NW_006238986.1:393593-433946 GCF_000226075.1 Solanum tuberosum | reverse complement strand
CTGTGAACTTGTTATGTTGGGCTGATTTTAAGCAGGTTGTAGTTGTGGAGGTGGTAATTGATGAACATTGAGCTTGTTGTTGAGAATATATGATTGTTAGAATGTTGTTGTTGAGATATGTGCTTGTAAATTGTGAACTGTTAGGTTGGGCTGGTTTTATACAGTTTGTAGTTGTGAAGGTTTGGTTGGAGTGTAAGGAGTACTCGTACTCTATCCCCTTAGCTCGTGTTTAGAGGTTTACTTGCTGAGTACCGTGTGGTTTGGTACCACCCCTTGCTACTACATTTTTTTTTTGTAGGTTACTAGCCCGGACCTTTGTGATATTTTCTCTTCTCCTTATCCGAGGCTACTTGTGAAGGTTTGTGAGGTAGCTGCCTTTTATTTCAGCGGACCTTCTTTCTTCTTAATTATGATCTTGTTCTATTCTAGAAACAAGGTCATTTGAGACTTATATTTCTTTTGAATCAATTGTAATACTTTAGAAGCTTGTACACGTGACAACCAGATTTTGGGGGTATTGTTTTAGTTGATTATGATTTTTTCCGCATTATATTGTAATGGTTGAGTTTTAGTCTGACTGGTCTTGGTGAGATAAGACGAGTGCCATCACGCCCATTTTTGGGTCGTGACATTTATAAAATACTACTTTAATGTAAAATTGGTTTCAAACTTCTATTTTCATGGTAAAGAAACTATATAATTATATAAATATTTCTACCATATTTATTAATTCTCTTTTCAGTTTGAAATAATTGCATTTTATCTTACTATTTAATAATTTCATACAAGATTTCAAGTCAGCTACATGCAAATCACAGTAGATACATTTTATATACATATATCTAGTGTGGTTCACATATATTTGAGATACCAGATACGCGAGTAAAATATGAGAGTGGTGAGCGAGTTGGTAGGTAAGCGAACGACTAGATTTGTCTATGTTAAATACATGCAAATTACACTAGATACACAATATGTACATGTGTCTGCTGTTATTCACATGTATTGGAGATACTAGATACGCAAGATAGAAATGAGAGTGGCGGGACAAGTGAGAAGGAGGCGAACAAGATTTATCTATGTATCCTAGATACATGTGAATCCACTTGGATACCGTGTCTAGAACAAATTACATCTATTTTCACTATATCTGGACGCACCAAAATTTGATAAGATTCGTAATACTATAAACTAGCGTTATATAATTAATCAGCTCCTAAACTAGTGAAATTTATGTAAGTTACCCTTTCATCATGATCCAATAGTTAGTCCATCTGACCAACATATATTGGGCTGAAAAGTCGGACCAGAAAAGCTTCAAGGCTCAAGCCATTTCACACATATGTTCCTCTTTTAGGCTAATCATTGAGATATATACTTCTTAAAAATAAAATAAAATTAATTGTGATCTAATATTTTTTCATAAAATTTTTAATTTGTTAAAAATAATAATCTTTAGAACGTGGTATAGAAAAGAGGAAAAGGACGATTAATCAGTTTGGAAAATTAAGAACATAACACACATGTTACACTAAAAAAATCAAACTATTTTAAAAAAAATTACGAGTTTCTCTTTGAAAAAATGAATTTGCGGCCATCCATGACTTGAGTAATTACTTATTGTCTCGAATACTCACGAGGAAGTCTAGGTGATGCAAAGTGTATTCTTTGTACAAGTTATGTATCCGTCATATTATGATTATGGAAAAAACTTGTTATTGTTATATTCATAATGATGTATTTATACGTTACAAGTATGGTTTATGAGAAAAATAAGCTATTAAATTAATGGACTCGACCTAATAGTTATTTCTATGTATTGCCCTCCATGTAATGTAAATTACTGGGCCATAAGCAAGTAATCAACAACTAATTAGGTGAAGCAGCGTTTTAAAAAGCGGGGATGTGAGGCGAGGCGTAAGCCTCGAGACACGGGGGTAAGTCTCATGAATCTACCGAGCGTAGTCTCATGTATATTCAATTTCACAGTTTTATTACTAATAAATTACCTTTTGAGTTTTTCTTCTTTTTAAGAGAGAGGTTGATTTATGTTAGATCTGGAAGTCATTGTTTGTCCGAAATTGCAAGGGACAAGAGGACTCGCAAAATTCGAGTCTTTATATTTCACAAGACATTAAAATCAAGTCAAAAAGATAAATCAGGGGAGTCTTTAACTATGAGGTCACACTCATTTATTTTTGTTATTTTGCATGTTGGCCCTGCTTTCCCACATTTCTCATATTTTTCAGGGAAACCGTCCCCGACAACAGTCGGGGATGGTCATAACAATGTGTGGTTCTCGTGGATAATTGGGAGAAGACACAATTCCAAGAGACATTCAAAAAAGAATACAACAACAAATGATTATTGTAAAAATAGGAGACCACATTTAACAGACAATGCAAAGATCGACAATTAACAAGATACAAAACATAATGGTGCAAAAAAGTCAAAAAACACAACTTGACCATAGATTTCATTGGCACTAGACCTACGGGGAATTGCTCTGAGCTTGTCTGAATCTTTAAATTATTCTATGCATTATTTGAACGAACTATGCGAACCTGATTCTCATCTCGGTGACATACGTCGGCAGCCCTTCCCATGTTCGGTATTCATTCTTTCAGTTTTTGAAAAAAAATGTTTGTGCATATTTTCAATGACATATTTGCATGAAATACGCGAACCTAATTCTCATCTTGGTGAGATACGTAGACAACCCTTCTTGGGTTCGGTAATCATTCATTCAAATTTCATAAAAATAAAGTAAACTAGTTTGTGCATATTTTTAGGGCCATATCTCCACGAACTACGCGAACCTAATTCTCATCCCAGTGAGATACGTAGGCAGCCCTTCTTGGGTTCGGTATTTATTCTTTCAAATTTCAGAAAAAAAAAAGAAAAAAAAAGAAAAATAGTTTGTGCATATTTTCAGAGGCATAACTACACGAACTACGCGAACCTGATTCTCATCTCGGTGAGATACGTAGGCAACCCTTCTTGGGTTCGATATTTATTCTGTCAAATTTCAGGAAAAAAAAGTAAAATTGTTTGTGCATATTTTCAAAGGCATAGCTGCACGAACTACCCGTACCTAATTCCATCTTAAAGAGATACGTAGGCAACCTTTCTTGGGTTTGATATTATTTTTTCCAAAAGTCAAAAGAAAATAGTTTGTGCATATTTTTCAAAGGCATATGTGCATGAACTACGCAAACCTGATTCTTATCTCGATGAGATACGTAGGCAGTCTTTCTTGGGTTCGGTATTCATTCTTTCCAAAACAAAATATTATTGTGTACATATAAGATTCATGTCTTCAGCTCAAATGAGACCAATGTAGTTAGAAGCATGTAAAAATATGTGATATGATGGAGAGGACTGACTTTGTGGTAAAGAATAGAATCTTTTGGTACCTCTCATTTGTACTTATGTGATGCTTGAAAATTCTCTTGCAGACATTCAAGATAAGAATAAAACTGACCTCATGGTTTCATGTGCATTTTATGGTGAGCTTTTAGATAAAAAATTCAGTTGCATTTACCGTTGATCTAGAACTTGGCCCGAATGGTTTTTGAGGTGAAATCTTGAATAAAGTTTGGTTTGGAAAAGGATTGTAGGCCTTTTTTGACCCGATTGTGCCTTTCAAAGCCTACCAAATGACATTAATCCCTAGTTTTTCCCTACTTTTAGCATGAAACCTTTTCTTTGGACAACCACATCTTAGCCATTACCCTTCTGAGTGCTTACATGCACTATCCTCTCTTGGCCTTTCTTGAGCGCACCAAAGATGTGCAAATTATAAGAGAAGATCAGAGTTTGAAGTTGCTAAAGGCAAAGGATACTGATTCTCCCAAAGTCAAAGAAGCAAAAATGATTTCTAGAGAAAGAAAAACAAAGAGATAAATAAAGGTTGAAAGAAATAAATATGGACAAAAACACCCCTACAGAGTCAATGAAAAAAGAGAAGAAAAATATTCCAACAAAAAAAATGAATAAAAAAACACTTCAAAAGAAAGTGGTGGAAAAAAAAAAGTCCCAACAAATAAGGACTCAAAAGTAGTAGAAACAAAAGGACTGTAACACACCGAGCTACCCCCGAGAGGCGGACACGGGACCTAGGATCACAAGTGACCCAAAGCTAACCCTGCTGGCATAATCATGAGCATACTAAAGATAAACTGAGTAATAAAATTGTGCGGAAGCTAAATAATATGAAAGTCTGATATGATGGGGAATACCTATATACTAAACTGAATTTATGAAAAACTGAGAGTTTAATACAAGAGAAATATCAAACTCAAATACTAAGCTGAATCTAACTATGTCTTAAAATAGCCTTTAACTGACTAGAAATATTGGGACATGCCCCAACTAGATCTATCCAAACTGAAATTAAAGACTAAAAGCGATAAGATAAACATGTCACTAGTTCTCGAAGAATGAGGACTCACTACTGATGTTGCTAAATTGAAGGCCGGGAATCAATCTATGCGTGATCAGACTGATGGGGATTGAACCTACATCACGAGAAGATGTAGCGCAATATATGCGTTAGTACTTGAAAGGTACTGAGCATGAGGGATAGAATAAAGTTGAAATAACATAAAACTTAACAAAGCAAATAAGCAATGATATAATTTGAACATGATATAGATGCTGAATACTGAACTATCTAAATGCAAAGACCAAGTTTATAACATGCTAAGGCTGACATACTAATATACTGATAAATGGTCAAAGCACTAGAGTCTAACTGAACTGTGGGAGCTACTAATAACCGACAATAAAACCACATGAGCTAAATGTGGAGTCCAATGTATACGCCCCATCGAGAGTACCCAATATACCCGTCCAAAGGTATAGAGACATGTTGGCGTGATCACAAAATGATTCCCACCGAGGGGACTTGTAACCTATATGACTCGTAGTTCTGGGGCTATTCGAGTACGCTGAACCCTAGTCCAACTCGGTATTATGTTACTCCAATAGATTAAGTGATTAACACATTATGACTGAATTATTGTAATATATTGGATAGCTCAAAACTGACATGCAAATTGAGAATGCACATTAATAACTGATAATGACACATTCAAAATCTGAGGCATGTATATATGAAATAACTGAAATATCGAAGGTCCTCGATCATGGTCCTCACTTGGGCTGAGGTCTTGTGGCTCAGGATCAGGGGTCCACTGGCTAGGCTTCTAAGTACCTCCCACGGCCCGTGCGAAGGACCATAGACCGTGAAGGTGTCTCTGGTCTTCACTTGGGCATGGGGGTCTAAGGGAATGGTGAGGGGGCTATTGGTTCAGCCTTCACCGGACACCCTCGCGACCCTTTGTGGGGACCACGGACCGTGAAGGTCCTCGTGGTCCTTACTTAGGTGAGGGGTGTCTGAGGGCTAGGTTAGAAGGCTACTGTCTAGACGTTACGAACGCTACCACGGCCCGTCATCAAGACCACGGATTGTGAAGGTGCCCGTGGTCTGATGTCTGTGCCTGGTGAAGTCCAAGTCCTAATCACGGGTAGGTCAACGGACCGTGGACCCTATTACGGTCCGTGAATCCTGCTGTGGTTCATTGGTGCAAGTAAATTCTGCAATATTTTTCTGGGTCTAGTTTCTGAGGTGTTACAATATATCCCCCCTTGGGAACATTCGTCCTCGAATGAAGACTAAACTAGCTGAATTGGAGGGACAGAGCTGCAACCCTACCACTAATTACTGGAAATTGATTTCTAATTGAACTGAGTTCCAAGGACATGCAAATACGCTGAAAATACAATTACAAATTATAAATTACAGGAAGATGGTACTAAGACTGAATTTACGCATGAATGACTGAAAAGTTGAAGAGGAACTATTACCTCAAGTTGGAGTGGGATCGGAAGGAAAGAGGTGAGGATACTTTGCCTTCATGGCTGCTTCTGCCTCCCAAGTAGCTCCCTTTACAGACTGACTCCTCCACAAAACCTTGACTGAAGTGACTTCCTTATTTCTCAACCTTCGAACCTGAAGATCATGGATTTCAACTGGTACTTCTTCATAAGTGAGACTATCTTCACAGCCACGCTTTCTAAAGGCACAATGGATGTTGGATCACCTACACATTTCTTTAGCAATGAAATGATCCAACATCCATTTCTTTAGCAATGAAATGTGGAAACCTGGATGCACTGTTGCTCGTTCTGTTGGCAACTCTAACTCATAAGCCACTTTTTCAATACTTTTCAAGATCTTGTAAGGGCCTACATATCTAGGACTGAGCTTCCCCTTCTTGCCAAATCTCATCACCCCTTTCATAGGTGACACTTTCAGGAAAACCCAATCATCAACTTGGAACTCTAGCAACTCTGGGTTGTCTTAACTTTATCTCTAATTAGTTGCACTTTCTCCATAGCATCATGGACTGAATCTGGCCTTATCAAGGCTCCTTCACCTACTTCAAACCAGTCAACATGAGATCTACATCTACGCTTATATAATGCCTCATGAGGGGCCATCTAGATGTTGGAATGGTAACTATTATTGTAGGTGAACTCTATAAGAGGAAGGTAATCATCCCAACTACCCTTGAAGTCGATGACACAAGATCTCAACATGTCCTCTAAGGTCTTAATGGTACACTCTGCCTTCCCATCTGTTTGCGGATGAAATGTTGTGCTAAGATTAACCTGAGTACCAAGACCCTTTTGTAATGACTTCCAGAAATGAGAGGTAAACTGAGGATCTCTATCTGAGATGATAGACAAAGGAACCCATGCAACCTAACTACCTCATTAATGAAGAGCTTCGCGTAGTCCTTCGCCGAATCTGTAGTCTTTACCGCCAAAAAGTGCGAAGACTTAGTAACTCTACCAACAATCACCCAAATAGAGTCATGCTGTCTACGAGGTAAACCTGTAATGAAGTCCATGTTGATCACTTCCCACTTCCAAGTAGGAATGTCAATCTCTTGAGTCAATACTCCTGGTTTCTGATGTTCTACCTTGACTTGCTAGAAATTAGGGCACTTAGCCACAAAATCTACTATACCCTTTTCATACCATTCCACCAATAGACTTCTCGCAGATCATGGTACATCTTAGTGGCGCCTGGATGAATAGAATATATGGAGTTTTGGGCTTCTGCTAGAATCTACTGTCTCAACTCACCCACATTAGGAACACATAATCAACCTTGTTAGTGAAGCACACCATCTCCCCTTTGGGAGAAAACCTCAACCCTCTGCTGATTGATTGCTTCCTTTAGCTCAAGCAATATCGGATCACTGTCTTGCTTTTCCTTAACCCCCACTACTAAAGAAAATTCTGACCCATTCTGAACTGTTATACCACCATCTGATATACTCATAAGACGAACTCCTAAGTGAGCAAGTCTGTGAACATCTTTTGCTAGTTCCTTTCTTAGTTCCTCAACATGTGCTACACTACCTATAGATAGTGCGCTAAGAGCATTCGCTACAACAATGGACTTACCAGGATGGTAATGCACACTCATATAATAATCTTTGAGGAACTCAAGCCATCTTCTCTGGCGAAGATTCAACTCTTTCTGGGTGAACACATATTGCAGGCTCTTATGGTTTGTGAACACATCTACGTGAACACCATACAAGTAATGTCTCCAAATCTTAAGTGCAAACACCACAGCTTCTAGCTCGAGGTCATGAGTTGGGTAGTTCTTCTCATGAACCTTAAGTTGTCTAGAAGCATAAGCTATAACCTTACCTCGCTGCATCAACACACAACCTAGGCTGACTCTAGATGCATCACAATAGATCACATAACCGTCTGAACCCTCTGGTAGAGTCAACACAGGAGGTTTAGCCAACCTAGTTTTCAATTCTGCAAAACTTTTCTCACATTTATCTGACCACTGATACTTGACCTTATTCTGAGTCAACTTAGTCAATGGAGAGGCTATGGATGAGAATCCTTCCACGAACCTTCTGTAATAACCTGCTAGACCCACAAAACTTCTGATATATGTAGGAAAGGTAGGTCTAGGCCATTGTTTCACTGCTTCTATTTTCGGAGAATCCACTCGGATCCCCACTAGACACTATATGCTCGAGAAAAACAACTAACTGCAACCAAAATTCGCACTTACTGAACTTAGCAAATAATTGACGATATTTGAGAGTTTGTATGACAACCCTCAAATGACTCGCATGTTCTTCCTCACTTCTAGAGTAGATGAGGATATCGTCAATAAAAACGATAAATAACAAGTCCAAATACTGCTTGAACACTATGCTCATCAAATCCATGAAAGCTGCAGGAGCATTGGTCAGTCCAAATGACATAACTACAAATTCATATTGACTATACCGAGTTCTGAAGGCTGTCTTCAGAATGTCACTATTTCTAACTTTGAGCTGATGATACCCTGATATGAGATCTATCTTTGAGAAATGACTAGCACCGTGAAGTTGGTCGAACAAGTCATCAATCCTGAGGATGGGATATTTATTCTTAATCGTGACCTTGTTCAACTTCCTATAGTCAATGCAAATTTTAAGAGACCGTTCTTTCTTCTTTACGAAAAACACTGGTGCACCCAATGACGAAATACTAGATCTGTTGAAGCCCTTATCTAGAAGGTCTTTCAACTGCTTTCAATTCCTTAAGCTCAGTTGGATCCATTCTGTAAGGAGGAATATAGATAGGTTGGGTATCTGGAAGGAGATCAATTCCAAAGTCGATTTTCCTTTCGGGAGGAACTCCGGGAAGATATTCTCAAAACACTCCTGGAAACTCATTGACTACCGGAACAAACTCAAGAGTTGGGGTTTCGGAACATGAATCCTTAACCCGAACTAGATGATAGAGATAACCCTTAGAAATCATCCTTCTGGACTTAAGGTAAGAAATGAATCTACCCGTAGGCGTTAAGCTACCCTTCCATTCTAAGATTTGTTCGTCTCGAAACTGAAAAAACGAAAGAAAAAGAAAGGAAGCAAAAATGATATCTACTGAAAGAAAAAGAAAGAGAAAAAAAAAGGTTGAAAGAAATAAAGACAAACAAAACACCCCTACAAAGTCAATGAAAAAAAAGAAGAAAAATATTCCAACAAAAATGTATGAAAAAAACACTTCAAAAGAAAATGGTGGAAAAAAGAAAGTCCCAACAAATAAGGACTCAAAAGAAGTAGAAACAAAAGAGTGTCACACCCCGAGCTACCCTGAAACGCGGACACGGGACCTAGGATCACAAGTGACCCCAAGCTCACCCTGCTGGCATAAATATGAGCATACTAAATATAAACTGAGCAATAAAATTGTTCGGAAGCTAAATAGTAATGAAAGTCTGAAATGATGGGGAATACCCATATACTAAAATGAATATATAAAAAACTAAGAGTTTAATACAAGAGAAGTATCAAACTCAAATACTAAGCTGAATCTAACTATGTCTGAAAATAGCCTCTAACTGACTAGAAATGTTGGGACATACCCCAACTAGATCTAGCAAAACTGAAACTAAAGACTAAAAGCGATAAGATTAACATGTCACTAGTCCTCGAAGAATGAGGACTCATAACTGATGTTGTTGAACTGAAGATCAAGAACCGATCTATGCGTAATCTGACTGCTGGGTACCTGAACCTACATCACGAGAAGATGTAGTGCAATATATGCGTCAGTACTTGAAAGGTACTAAGCATGAGGGATATAATACAATTGAAATAACATATAACTGAACAAAACAAATAAGCAATGATATAATCTGAACATGATATAGATGCTGAATACTGAACTATCTGAATGGAAAGACCAAGTTTATAACTTGCTAAGGCTGACATACTGAATATACGGATAAATGGTCAATGCACTAGAGTCTGACTGAACTGTGGGAGCTATTAATCACCGAAAATAAAACCCCATAAGCTAAATGTGGAGTCCTATGTATTCGCCCCATAGAGAGGACCCAATATACTCGGCCAAAGGTATAGAGGCATGCTGGTGTGATCACAAAATGATGCCCACAGAGGGGACTTGCAACCTACGTGGCTCGTAGGTCTTGGACTATTCGGGTATGCTGAACCCTAGTTCAACTTGGTATTATGCTACTCCCAACAGATTAAGTGATTAATACATTATGATTGAATTATTGTAGGATAGCTCAAAATTGACATGCAAACTGAGAATGCACATTAATAACTGATAATGATACGTTCAAAAACTGAGTCAAGTATATTTTAAATAATTGAAATATCTGGCCTAGCATGTGTAATTCAAGAACTAAAGAACTCCATAGCTAGAGTTATGCAATTAATGCACAAAACCAAGTAATAACATAATAACCAAGAAACCCTAGGTCTAGTCATAATAAGGGAATTAAGAATCTGACTAAAATCTAGGGACCTAATAGGCGAAAGGAACGCACTAGTGAAATCCCACATACCAGGTGACGAATTTCACGGAGAATTCCTTTGATTTTTGGGCTCGAACTGAAGAAAACTTGTTGCATTCTTGGAGCTTGGGTTGGTCGACTCTTTCTCCTCGCTTACTTCTAATTTTCTAAGTTTTGATTAAAGATTTGACTTAAGTAAGTTCTAGTTATGTTTCTAGGCTAAAACTCACTAAAACCATGTAGTTTAGGGTTAAAACAACATAGTTTAGGTGTCCAACAAATAGGGGAAAAGACCTAAATAACCCTGACTTAAACTGTAGACGGACTCACCACGACCATCTTCACGGACTGTGAAAGGGACCACAGACCGTGAAGTGGGTCGTAGTCTTCACTTGGACTGAAGGTCTGAGGGTCTGTCTCACGAGCCTTACCACGTTCCTTGTGAGGGACCACAGACCGTGAAGGTCCTCGTAGTCCTCACTTGGGCTGAGGTCTGGTGGCTCAGGATCAGGGGTCCACTGGCTAGGATTTTACGGACCCTCCCACGGCCCGTGTGATGAACCACGGACCATGAAGGTTTCTATGGTCTTCGCTTGGGCGTGGGGGTCTAAGGGACCGGTAAGGGGGCCCTCTGGTTCAGCATTCACGGACGCCCCCACGACCTGTTGTGGGGACCACGGATCGTGAAGGTCCCTGTGGTCCTTACTTGGGCGAGGGGTGTTTGAGGGCTAGGCTAGGGGGATACTGTCTAGACGTCACGAATTCCACCACGGCCCGTCATCAATACCACAGACCGTGAAGGTGCCCGTGGTATGATGTGTGGGTCTGATGAAGTCCAAATCCTGACCACGGGCAGGTCAACGGACCGTGGACCCTATCACGGGCCATGAACCTTGCAGCGGTTCACTGGTGCATGTAAATTCTCTAGTTTTTTTTCTGGGTGTGGCTTCTGAGTTATTACAAGAAGCACCAACGAATAAAGATTCATAAAAAGTCAAAAAAAAGGGGGACAACAAAGAGGATAAGACGCAAAAGGCGTATCAATCGTTAGACGCACAAAATCATTGTAACACTCAAGGAGGAATTATGTCACTCTTATTCCAAATAAATATCCTACCCATCCCTAAGCCTATATTATAAGCCAATGACAAGCCCTACATGATCTCATTCCAAATGTTCTCATATTAGCAGAGATTTACATAAGAGCCAAGTATATGATATCACAGTTGCATGCATTGAACATTCTTATGAGTGTGAGTGAACTTTGAAAAATGTCCTCAAATCAAACACTTCAAACATGTGTGGAATGAGATTTTTCTTGTTGTGAAGGCAATTGAAACTAGATGATTGGTATAATTCAAAACATTTGTTTGAAGTAAGATGAACAAATCTAGTTGATACTTAAGTATGTTTGAGGTACCACTTGAAGCTGTAAAAGTTACCATGAATTCAATCTTAGTTAGAAAAAGAAAAAAAGAAGATAAATTTACATGTGATCCTAACTTCTGGTCCCAACTGTAGTGAAGACTTGACTATCTCTTCACATTCTTTATTCCTCAAAAAACAAAAAAAAGCAAATACTCACCCTCTAATATTTTTCCAAAGCATTTTTTTGGATCCTTTCATTTAAAAATAATAATTTACATTTTTTTTCTTTTTTGGGTATTCCGTTGTAAGATGTGATATTAGGCTAATCTCATCAATGTGATATGCCTATTTTACTTCATTAGGTTGTTCACCCCAAAAATGTGACTTATCTTTTGTCTTTAGGCTTTGAATATCGCAAGGAATATCATTTTCATATTTCATCATGTTCATATTATACATTTTTTACTGATGATCTAGTCTTCGATTATTTGCAGTATTCATCATATACATTATTGGAACTATATTTCACCTGATTCCTGGCTCAACAGGATATGTAGGCGCCACGAAGGCTTTGTCATATACCTAGTTTGATTTTATTTTCTCCTTATAATAAAAGCTGGGACAATTTTTTTGAGAATATCTAAAAAAATCACAATAAATATGCTATCTCCAGCAAGCCAAGATTGGAGGCCGTTTTGAGATTTCCCAAAAGTTCTAACTGGGACAGGGTTTTTGAGGAAGACCTCAGAAGTTCCAACAAGTATTGTTAGAAACTTGATAGTCAACTTCAAATGATCCATCACCGCTTGAAGTTCAAATTCAACTTGCAAATCTCCAGCATTGTCATGGCGAGCCAGCAACTCCTCGTACAAATCCTTAATAAGACATGAGTCACAAAAAACACAAAATAGTCAAGAGTAAATTGTTGGTTGCTCACATGTGTCAAAGTGATCAAGCATTTTGTACACATTCTCTTTTAAATAATCTTTTCTCAAGGTTTCTTGACTAAGTCGCTAGCGAAGGCGACATGATGTCTACTAATTGTTTATTTTCAAGTACAGGAACATGTGAAAGCATTGAGGCGATGACACTTTCAAGATAATCATCGAGACATCCACCTCGTTACAATGGACAATTATCGAGCCATCCACCTCGTTACAGTTGGACAATCATCGATACATCCATCTCGTTATGGTGGAAAATTATTGAGTTATCCACCTCATTAAAGTGGACAATCATCGAGATATCCACCTTGTTACAGTTGGACAATCATCGAGTCATCCACCTATTTACAGTTGGACAATCATCGAGTCACCCACCTTATACAATGGATAATCATCGAGCCATCCACCTCGTTACAGTTGGACAATCATGAGCCATCCACCTCGTTACAGTTGACAATGGGGGTGAATGACCCTAGTCTAACTCGGTATTAAGTCTACTCCCAACTGATTATGCAAATTACACATTATGACTGCATTTCTGTAATATTGGATAGCTCAAAATACTGACATGCTAACTGATAATGCAACATTAATGTACAGATAATGCAACATTCTTAACTGGAGCATGTATAACTGAATAAAATGACCTAGTAGGTGTAATTCATGAACTAAACGAATCTACACAACTAGGGTTTTGATTTTCAAGCAACAACTAAGCGATAATTCCACGAAAACATGATAATCTTATTTGGATTAGTCTAATAGCTAAATCACAACATAAATATGAAATTCTAGAAACCCTAGGTTTAAACATGATTTTGAGAATAAAGAATCTGAATGAATTCTAGGGACCTAATGGGCAAAAGGAACACACTAGTGAAATCCCACATACCCGGTAACGAAAGTTACGAAGAAATCTTTTGATTTTGGGGCTAGAACTGAAGAAAACTTGTTGCGTTCTTGGAAGGGTTCGGTTCACCGCTTTTGTTCTATGTTTGATGAACTTTAGGTGAAAAAAGATTCTGGATATGTCTGACTAAGTTATTAAACTTATTATGAGTAAAACGACGTAGCTTAGGTGTAAAACGACGAAGTTTAAGTGTCCAACGCATAGGAAAAACACCTAAATGACCCTAACTTAAAAGTTGCCGAAAGCCACCAACGGAGGGACCTACTGGCCGTAGGTCACCCTATGGTCCGTAGGTTGGGTCGTAGGTCAAGTTTGCCCGGAAGGGATTCACTAAAACGAGCATAACTTTTTACTCGGAGATGGGATTTTAGCAAACTCAGTGTAGTTGGAAAGAAAATTCAATTATCTATTATTTAGTAGGTCATGGGCCACCTAATTTCTTTTGTGCTAAGGGTTATGACCATTTGAAGTTGACCCAACAATAATTTCCTTCTAACTGACTGTTGTCCCTCACTTATAGTAACACCTACGGTCCATAAGTCCAACCACAGACTGTATTGCTCGATCGTGGGTGGGATAAGAGATTTGGGCCTTAACGACTGAACTCCACCAATGGTCCGTGGTCCCACCTACGGTCCGTGGGTGGTTCCGTCGGTACTGGCACCAGTTTTCTGAGGACCTAGGATTTTTCTTCATTTTAAGATCTGAGGTGTTACACTTAGGGCTAAGTTGTAGGGAGTTTGACATTATTTTGGTGTGCAAGAGCAAGATTCATCTTTTATAATAGGTTTTGATATTCTAACTCTTCTATTTTTCAAAAATCACATGAACAATTGTATGTTGTGGTTTCTAATAGTATGAGTGGTTAAACTCCTTAGTTTTCGGGCTGTTGCTACGAATTGAATGTTGATTATTCAAAGTTTATGAATTAATTCTTGGTTGTCATTATAAGTTACTTTTATATTCTTATTTTAGTATTTTGTACATGATCACTATACGATAAATCTATTGTCTAATCTTAAAATCAAGAGAGGACGGGTTAGATAGACCAGATAATATATAGAGCTCGATCATCATTAAGTTGAAGTGATTTGTGTATAGGAGTGACGCTCGGACGAACAACTTGCTTGGTTACGAAACATGATGAAATATAAATGCTCGCCAGTTTGGCCTGTTTATTCCCGCTCAACGATGTAGTTAGACATCTAACTGGAGTAGGCGACTAGAGGTCGAGAGACCTGACTCATACAATTAACCCTGTAAATCAGTAACTTGACAACTAAAATTAGTTCTAAGCCGAGATTATGACACATGAGATTCATTGCATGTTGCATCCCTGAAATTGTCTTTTACTTGTTTCAAACATCAACTTAAAGTCGTTCACAATTAGTTACTTTTATTTATTGCATAGTTAGTAGTAGTAGTTAACAACCATCACCATCTATTGAACGGTTACTTATATTTTGTTTGTAGAATTGAGTGTTAAATATAAATTGATCATAAGTCCTTTGGAAACGATAACTCGTTTCTTTAAGAACCTATATTACTTGAGAGACCACGTACACTTGCGTGTATACTGGGGAACAACACCCACCAATCAGAACCCCCCCTCCCTCCCTCCAAAATTTTGGTCAAGAATCTGGGGTCAAGAATCTATTCAACTTTCGGTTCATCCGGTTCAACAATCAGGGGTCATGCAAGCCAAAGCAAAACAGAACCGCTTGAATTTTCATATGCTTATTTTGGACTCTTCCATCTCTCTCCCCCCTCCAACAATCTGGTCAAGAATTTGGGGGTCAAGCGTCAGTTCAACTTCCGATTCATCTGGTTCAATAATCGGGGGTCAAGCAAGCAAAAGCCAAACAGAACTCCTTGATTTTTTAGATACTTTTTTGGACTATTCCATCTCTTCCCCTCCATCCCTCACTAGTCAGAACCCCCCCTCCAGCCACAGATTGCCACTCCAACAATCTGTCAAGAATGTGGGGGTCAAGAATCGGCTCAATTTCCAGTTCATCCGGGTCAGCAATCAGGGGTCAAGTCAAAGCCAAATAGAACCCCTTGAATTTTCAGATACTTTTTTGGACTCTTCCATCTCTCCCTCCCATCTCACACCAGTCAACCCCTCCCCCCCGCGTCTCCAGCCACAATAGATTACCCCTCTAACAATATGATCAAGAATGTGAGCGTCAAACATCAGTCCAACTTTCAGTTCAGCCAATTCAACCATCCGGGGGGTCAAGCAAGCCAGAGCTAAACAAAACCCCTTGAATTTTTAGATATATTTTGGGACTGTTTCATCTCCCCCTCCCCCTCCCCTCCATCTCCCACCAGTCAGAAAGCCCCCCTTCAACCACTGATCACCCCTCCAACAATCTGGTCACGGATATGGGGGTCAAGTATTAGTTCAACTTCCGATTCATCTTGTTGAACAATCAAGGGGTCAAGCAAGCCGAAGCCAAAGAGAACCCCTTGAATTTTCATATACTTTTTTGGACTCTTCCATCTATACCCCTCCCTCTCTCATCAATCAGAAACCCCTTTTCAGCCGCAGATCGCCCCTCTACAGTTTGGTCAAAAATGTGGGGGTCAAACATCAATTCAACTTTCGATTCAACAATTTGGGGTTAAGCAAGCCAAAGCCAAATAGAACCTCTTGAATTTTAAAATACTTTTTTGGACTATTCTATGTCTCCCCTCATTCTCCCACCAGTTAGAACCCCCTCCAGCCACATATCGCCCCTTTAACAATGTGGTCAAGAATATGGGGATCAAGCATCAGTTCAACTTTCGATTCATCCAGTTCAACAATCGAGGGTCAAGCAAGCCAAAGCCAAACATAACCTCTTGAATTTTCAGATACTTTTTGGACTCTTTCACTTCTCCCATTCCATCTCCCACTAGTCAGAAACCCTATTCCAGCCACATATTGCCCCTCCAACAATGTGGTCAAGAATGTGGGGGTCAAGCATCAATTCAACTTCTGGTTCATCTAGTTCAATAATCGGGGGATCTAGCAAGCCAAAGTCAAACAGAACCCCTTGAATTTTTAGATGCTTTTTTGAACTGTTCCATCCCTCTCCCTCCATCTCCCACTAGTCAAAAAAACCCCTCCAGCCACAGATTGCCCCTCTACAATCTGTTGAAGAATGCGGGGGTCAAACATCAATTCAACTTTCGGTTCAACAATCAGAGGGTCAAGCAAGCCAAAGCCAAACAGAACCCCTTGAATTTTCAGATACTTTTTTGGACTCTTACATCTCTTCCCTCAACCTCCCACTAGTCAGAACCCCCTTCAGCCACAAATCGCCCTTCCAAGAACTTCCGATTTAGTTGTCATGACCCAGGAGTACACCCTAGATGTAACATGACGTACTTGACCCCGAAGGGTCTCATATAAGCCCTTAGCATATCATAACATAAGATAATATAATAGATGCGAAAATTTAAAATTTTTCTTTACATTCGAAGTCTTTATAAAATGCAAGCATAAGTCTTACTACACTTTGTCTCAAACCATCTAAACTTGACTTGAATAAAACTTTGGGACGCATCCCATATAAAAGTCTAAAACATAATGAAAGGATATAAAGGAAATGGTGGCTTTATCCTCTATTCTATTCTATAGGCTTAGATGGCTCGATTAATATTTCATCATCTAAACATAATGTGGAAAAAATGATTGGAATGAGGTTTAGTGCGCCCTAACTTGTGAATTGTATTATTATTTACACCCTTATATATATTTACACATACTAGAGTTTTTAGAAATAATATTATATTCTTCATTACACAACTCTAGGGTACTCTTCTCAACAATGACACCATCAATAAAAGTATGATCAAGCAATTGACCCTCAACTTTTAGCTCTTCAAGTTGACTTATAAGTATTTTTTTCTCCCTCACACATATTATTACTAGATTATTGGGTGTCACATGATTTAATCTTTGCACTCAACTCACAATCTAAATAATAGAGATCAAAACCAAAGATATCTTCAAGCATGCGCTTACATATGGATTTATAGCAAAGTATTAACAAATCTTCTATGTCCCCATACAACTTATCTTGTTGAGAAAAAAATTAACCTATAAGAATTCATAATATCAGAAGTACAAGAATTGCAAGAACACTTATCACTACATACTTTTCCAGATGACATCTCAATAAGAGTAAAAGAAATATGATAATAATCCTAAGAAACAAAAAAGGACTAATATTCAAAATAAATACTAAAGATAATTTCTAAGCCACATTCCCCGACAACGACGTCATTCTTGATAACGTCCAAATATACTTCTTGAAAAGAAACAGGGAAAAGGGTTCAAAACACACCCAAACTATAGGCGAAATTGATGTTACGTATATGAACTTTGCGGGGGTCCTATGACCCCCCATACTTACTTTTAGTAAATTTTTATGGGTATTATTTGCTTAGTCAGACTAGAAAGTCACTCAAACTTAAACGCTTACCTACACGTGCGTTCACAAAATATTTTAGTCAAAGGAAACGTTAGAAAATGAGGAAAATAGGTCAGCGACTTTTCAAGTTCTCTTTCTCACAAATTCAACTTTAATAACACAAATCTTTCACTTTGAACCAGCTGATTCAAAGTTGTTGCTTGCATTTTGGTGGGTGTGTATTTCAGATTTTCGGATTCAACATTTCCATCAATTGACGATTATATACAAATCTTATTCAAATCCAATTTTACCTCTTCCATAGCTAGCCCTAATTTTATACAGAAAAATCGGACAATAAATTAGAAGCCCTAAACACGAATATAGACAAACAAATTTAAAAAAATAATAATCAAAGCTTACCTCTTCAATCCTCTTCAACGATTTTGAGCTTTCAAAGTGGGCAATGTGTCGTTAATGGAGGTTTTAGTGAAGAACAACGGCTACATTGATATATTTAATGAAAAAAAAAGTCATAAGTTGATTGCTACGTGACAAATAAATATAAGTTACAGTAATTTTAAGTCCATTCTCACGCGCCTCTTGTACGTTCGTCTACTTGCTGGTTTGACTAAGCAAATAATTCCCATAAAAATATACTAAAAGTAAGTCTGGGAGGGTCATAGGACCCCCGTAAAGTTCATATGTGTAATAGCAATTTCGCTCATAGTTTGGGTGTTTTTGGACCCTTTTCCCAAAGAAATATAAACGATCGTATGCAATATAGTTACACAACTATGAGTCGGGGTCGATCCTACATAGAATATGGAAGAATATTGTCAATAGCAAATATTTAACTCGATAGTCGTTATATAAAAATGGGGGGGGGGGTTTAAATTGCAAAAAAAAAAAACTAAAACAATAAAAATAGCTTTGAACTAAGTATTTATTTATATTCAGATTATTAGAAATAACTAGGAATGTGTTCCCCATAAGCTCATAATGTGGTAATCCTAATAGTAGTAATCATATCCTAGTGTATCACATGCAAAGTAGTAAGATATGTATCCCTAAGTGCTTGGTCCGTCAAATAGGAAATTTCACCTTGCACCTTGGTCCGGCTATATGTGTATAATTTACTAACTCTTACCTTTACCTCAGATTAGATATCACATCAATGTATGCTTAGTTTTCACTCTCGCACCAATTGACATTAGATTATTAGATAGTATCACACTAAATCTCTGTTGATAATTCTTTTCTTATTAACTACCTTCTTGGTCTGACAAGTAGCAACAAGGTGAGTTCTAACGCGTGCACTAAGTTAAAAAAACTTCTAAGCGAAAGAATTATCAATGCATGCATCAACGCTATTCAAGAATTACATAGTTATTATTCATATTTTTGTTAATCGTTCATGGTTCTCACAACCCTAGTTATGAAATTTAGCTACTCATTATCTCAAAAACACAATCAAAATTTATTAAAATAAATATGCTTGTGTTAAATCATAAAAATTTAAGAACAATAGCTAAACTATCTTTTATTAATCATGAATACAAATAAATAATAAAGGAGAAAAAGAATAAACCTCAATTCTCTGGCCTCCACAGTGGTTCTTCCTAAGTTCCTAAGCTAGAAGAAAATTTATATTGTGTATTGTTTTTGGTTCTTCGCTATCCAAAGAATAATTTTTCATCCCCTATTTATAGATAAAGAAACCCTAAATAAATAATTGATCTCAAGACAAATTAGGAAAACAAAACCCAATTAAATCGGGTTTGCACTGTATGCGTGATTTCTCCAAATTGTTGGCAGTAGAGGGACACCGGTCAGCTGACACATGGCAGTTGCAAGCTTAATTCAAATTGAATTGGCGTTCAACTTTGCACCATATATAGGAATATATTATTTTAATAGATTTAATCCATTAAGTTGTATGCTTAATTTCCTTCTTCAATCTTCTATTTTTAATTGGTTTTAGTTTCAAACTTTTTCGTTTTTCCACCAATTTAATTCTACAAATAAAATATACTATTTAGCACAATCCATAAAATTTATGCTCGAAAAGGACAAATATAAATAATAAATATGAGGCAAATAATGATTAAAAATTTATATTTTTGGTATCACATCAACACCCCACACTTAAACTTTTATTCGTCCTCGAGCAAACATTAAAGCTCATCTCAAAAAATCATACTAGCAATGTCATTACTTTGGTTAATACAAACAATTAGGTCATTTACCAATTTCAAAACATTAAGTACAATTTCCGCTCATTATGCAAGACATCGAAATAAACAACAAACCTCTAACCTCCTAACCTCAAGGAAGGAGTTTGAACTCATCAAACTTAAGTTTTCTCCCCTACTCTCATCAAAGAAAGTTAATAACATCACCGATCTATCATGAAACAAATGCCCTCACAAGAAGAGATAGTTCACACACTCAATTCAAAAGATTGAATATAAATTAAGGACTTAGCATCAAGAACAACTCGCATACTCACAAATAAAATTCACATGTATGCACAAAGAACCATAGGCTTGCCCATTATGTACATCTCCACTAATTAAGCATGCTAGAATAGAATCAAATAAGACTTTAACGGGTTGTAATTTAGGCTAAGAGACGGGTAGGAAAACTATATAATAGTTACTTACACTTTCTTAAGCACTTTGCACTTTAAAACTTTATTACCCATTATTTTCTTCTCTTTATTTTCAGCCCTCTCTTCAACAATTATTTCACAAGTAATGTTCATCATCACAAGAGTGCTTCAATCTTATTTTTTCTTTTAATTTTTTTTTTGAGAGGTTTTGCACTAGTCACCCTCAACTCAAGGCTTTGAGGCTTAAGTGAGGTACACAATATCCTTGGTAGGACTAGGACCAATGTTTTAAGCATATTTCTGAATTAGCCACTCTCAACTTAAGTTTTTAAGCTTAGTTGAGGTGCACAATATCCACAAGGGACCAGGTCAAAAACAAAGTTTTCACACTTTTCTTCATTCATCACACATCAATAATTTTCATCCTTTTCCATTTCTACCAATGTTTTCAACTTTTCTTCTCAACATAGTGCATTAAGAATTTCTTTTAGAATTATGGTATCAATAAAAAGGGATTCGGCTCGATCATGTGGTTTATAGGAAAAAAATATAGGCTAAAAGGCTCAAAAGGGTTAACTAGTGATATAATATCTGAAAAAGCTAAAATTTACCCGACAAATCAAAGAAAGCCTACTTTCATCTCTTAAACATGGCAATACTTTTTATTTCGCTTCAAGAACATGCAACGCAAGTTCTAGACTAAGATGCAAAATATGGAATAAACAAATTCTCACCACACATGGCACAAGTATCAATCAAGATGGATTAATTCCACTTCTAAGATAAACGGGATCATAACAAACTACAAAATAAAATAAGATATATACAAAGTCACAATTATGAGCTTAGATGTCAAAGAGTCTGCAATTTCCTTATCAATCAAGCATTCACAAGAAAGTACTACTAAAAATTTAGGCCTAAATAGCAAGTATCACACCACTAAAAAGGGTCTTTTATTTTCTCTAAAAAAAATCAAAAGAAAACTTATTCCTAAAAAGGTAAAAGACTCTCGGTTCAAAGGGACTATCCTTAGGAAAAGAATCGAAAACAAAAGCCAAGGAACCCATCCTAAAAAAAAGACTCAATAAAACAGTAAAACTGGGAATTAATTCCTCTACCCCACACTTAAAAAAATGCTATGTCCCCAAAACATTAAATATAATTTAAAACAAGGGTTAGGAAAACTCCCTGAGGCCTTTAGGCCTAGCTAGTAGCATGTTCTCTTAATTTTCATCAAGGGTTGTCACCTCACACTTAAGCTCAAACATACTCCTTTACTTTAAATTTTATTTTGGGTACGCAGACTTCCCCTAATCTGCAAAAACAAGAAAAGAAAAAAGGTGATACTAATAAAATAAAAATAAAATAAGAAGTTACACTACTAATTGGGTTGCCTCCCAATAAGCGCTTAATTTAACGTCGCTGCACGACACCATCAATTTTACTATTTTTCCTTCCACTTTGAAGATATGAATTGCACCTCTAATTTTGATTCATTTTTCTATTACGCTCAAGGAGTAGTGGTACAAAAATAAAGGTCCTAAGCAATAGATATCGCATTATGCACTTATTGGATCCTACCCCATACACTCTTCTATTGGCTTAGATGGCTCGATTAATATTTCATCATCTAAACATTATGTGAAAAAATGATTGGAATGAGGTCTAGTGCGCCCTAACTTATGAATTGTATTATTATTTACACCCTCATATTTACACATACTAGAGTTTTTAAAAATAATATTATCTACTTCATTACATAACTCTAGGGTACTCTTCTCAGCAATGACACCATTAATAAAAGTATGATCAATCAATTGGCCCTCAACTTTTAACTCTTCAAGTTGACTTATAAGTATTTTTTCTTCCTCACACATATTATTACTAAATTGTTGGGTGTCATATGATTTAATCTTTGCACTCAACTCACAATCTAAATAATAGAGATCAAAATCAAAGATTTCTTCGAGCATGCGCTTACATATTGATTTATAGCAAAGTATTAACAAATCCTCAAGTCCCCATACAACTTATCTTGTTGAGAAAAAATTAACCTATAAGAATCCATAATATTAGAAGTACAAGAATTGCAAGAACACTTATCACTACATACTTTTTCAGATGACATCTCAAGAAGAGTAAAAGAAATATGATACTGAAAAAAACAAATTTAAAACTAATCCTAAGAAACATAAAAGGACTACAAGTCAAAATAAATACTAAAGACAATTTCTAAGCCACATTCCCCCGTAGCGGCACCATTCTTGATAACGTCCAAATATACTTCTTGAAAAAAAATATAAACGATATGTAATATATTTACCCAACTATGAGTCGAGGTCGATTCCACAAAGAATATGGAACAATATTGTCAATAGCAAATATTTAACTCGATAGTCATTATATAAAAATGGGGGGATTTAAATTTGAAAAAAAATAATTAAAACAATAAAAATAGCTTTGAACTAAGTATTTATTTATATTCAGATTATTAGAAATAACTAGGAATGTGTTCCCTATAAACTCATAACGCGGTAATCCTAATAATAGAAATCATATCCTAGTGTATCACATGCAAAGTAGTAAGATATGTATCCCTAAGTGTTTGGTCCGCCAAATAGGAAATTTCACCCCGCACCTTGGTCCGGCTACGTGCGTGTAATTTACTAACCCTTACATTTACCTCAGATTAGACATCACATCAATGTATGACTTAGTTTTCACCCTCGCACCAATTGACAGTAGATTATTAGATAGTATCACACAAAATCTTTATTGATAATTCTTTTCTTATTAACTACCTCCTTGGTTCGGCAAGTAGCAACAAAGCGAGTTCTAATGCGTGCACTCGTTAAAAAGACTTCTAAGAGAAATAATTACCAATGCATGCATCAACACTATTCAAGAATTGCATAGTTATTATTCATACTTTGTTAATCGCTCATGATTTCCACAACCCTAGTTATGAAATTTATCTACTCATTATCTCAAAAACACAATCAAAATTTATTAAAATAAATATGCTTGTGTTAATCATAAAAATTTAAGAACAATAACTAAACTATCTTTTATTAATCACGAATACAAATAAATAATAAAGGAGAAGAAAGAATGAACCACAATTCTCTGGCCTCAACGGCGGCTCTTCCAAAGTTCCTGAGCTAGAAGAAAATTTATATTGTGTATTGTTTTTTGGTTCTTCGCTCTCCAGAGAATAATTTTTCATCCCCTGTTTATAGATAGAGAAATCCACCCTAAATAAAATAATTGAGTTCAAGACAAATTAGGAAAACAAAACCCAATTAAATTGGGTTTGTACTGTACGCGTGATTTCTCTAAATTGTTGGCGGCAGAGGGTGTGTTTGGAAAGCCACTTGGTAATTGGAAATTGGTGTAATTACTAGGGTAGTAATTATCAGCCTAGTAATTACACTGTCTAGTAATTACACTAACATGTTTGGTTGCCACAGTGTAATTACACTATAATTACACATGTCCTGTTTGGATGCCAATAGTGTAATTACACATGTTCTGTTTGGATGCACAATTGCAATCATAAAAATTATAATAAATTTTAAAAATAAAAATTAATTATCTAAAATTTATACTATACAAATAAGAAACTTTATAAATGACATTAAATTAAAATATTTAAGATATATATATTTTTTTGTAAAATATATTAATTAATAAACATATTTTCTGTAACTAATATTATGAAAAAATAATTGATTTATATTTTTAAAATTAATATATTTCAATTGAATTGATCGTAACAACTAAAAGTATGAAGTTTCTACGAACATTGTGAAATGCATGTTTGATAAAAAAATAATATATAAATAAAATGTCATAAAATGTTAAATGTTTGACAAAAATATAATCTATCAAGTTTAATTAAAAAATGACGTGCAATGTCAATTCAATATTACTAAAACAAATGAAACTGAAAATATAACATAAGTTATATATTCAAAACAATAAATTTAACATAATACTCTTATAACAAATTTCAACATAGCAATAAATATGATTTATTTTTATTTTTTCTTAATAAAGAAAACGTAAGTCTATAACCTTACTTAACAATAAATTTTATTTTAATTTAAAAATTAGAATACAAGTAAAATTATGCTAATGAGAAAACCCCTTGAATTTTCAGATCAACAATCGAAGATCAAGCAAGCCAAAGCTAAACAAAACCCCTTGAATTTTCAGATACTTTTTTGGACTTTTCCATCTATCCCCCTTCATCTCCCACCAGTCAGAACCCCCCCTGTATCCATAGATATCCCCTCCAACAATCTGGTAAAAATGTGGGGGTCAAACATCAGTTCAACTTCTAGTTCATCCGGTTCAACAATCGAGGGTGAAGCAAGCCAAAGCCAAATAAAACCCTTGAATTTCAAATACTATTTGGGACTCTTCCATCTCTCTTCCTCCATCTTCCACTTGTAACTCCCCGTAGCCGAAAGAAGGAATCTTAACGGATTTTAGGACTCCCAAGTGTCATCCACGAGGGCCAACAACTCCCCGTTGGCGTAGGTCCATCCATGGCCCGTCGACGTAGTTTCGTGGTTAGTGACTGGACGGTTATTTTAGGGTCACAAGGGTCCTTTCCGGATTTAATTAAAATTAAGTGGTGTAGTTTTACCCTAACCTAAACCACCTATCTAAAGTACTTTAGACCCCTAAATTAAGTTATTCAAGTCATTCTCTCAACTTACCAAAAGAATTGGGTTCCTTTCTCAAATAATTCTCTCTCTAGAAAGTTGAAGACGAAGAAGATGGTTCAAGCAAGGTCAGGTCAAGTCTCCATTCTTCCTAGATTGGTAGACTTTGTAGTCAAGGTATGATGGATTATTCATCCATGGAACCTTTCATTCATGGAGCCCCATGATTTCCCCAATTTAGAAGAATAATTCAATTCTAGTTAGAGTTTCTTCTAATGTTATGGGTTATGATCCAATTGAATGGATTGTTGTTGTTTATGATTAAATTGATAAAATTACATGTTTATAGTATGAATTTACATGTATCCATGCCTAACCTTATTTCTAACCTAGAATTGATGAAATTGGGTTTATGCCATGCAAGGGGAAATTGAGGATTTAGATGTGATCTTCTAAGGTTGATGATATGCATTATAGATTGCTTGAGAGTCGAGCATATATACATGAATTGAATTAGATTAAAGTATACATGATGAATCATGATTAGTGGTGCTTGAGATTGAGCCTATATGATGATATATGATTAGAATTGCTTAAGAATAAAACATGTGATTAGAATATCTTGAGATCTAGGCATATGTGATGATTATGAGAAGTATTGCTTTGAGAGTAAGGCTTATAGTTATGAATGTTGATTGCTAGGGCTTTGAGAGTAAAGCTAATATGATGAACTATGAATGTTAAGGCTTTGAGAATGAAGCTTTTATGATTGTTGAATTGTAGATATAGTTGTTGTGGAAGGATTTACCCACATGACCTATATTATGTATGTATGAAAGAATAATGTGAAAGGTTTACTTACATAGAATGATTCTAGGTAGAAAGGTTTGCTCACCTAAGATGAATCAAAGCATGTATGAACTATGATACCTTGAAGTAGTGATATGATATCTCTTCATGAATAGCTTGACTTGGTAAGACAAGACCATGCATGGTAGCTTGAGTAGTAGATCTCATGAATAGCGTCGGATTGAGAAATCGTACCCTTTCAAAGGCTAGCTTGGACTAGCATAATAGAATGATTGCATGACTTGGTGAGGCCACACCATTTCATGGTAGCTTGGATTGAGCAATAGTACCCTTCCTTGAGTAGCTTGGACTTGCATGAGAGGATGTTTTCCATGATAACTTGGTCTAGCATGATGAGTTGATTTTCCTTGGTAGCCTTGAATTTGTAAATTGTAACCATTCATGAGTAATGATTTATCTTGT
Source organism: Solanum tuberosum (assembly GCF_000226075.1). Taxonomy (NCBI): domain Eukaryota; kingdom Viridiplantae; phylum Streptophyta; class Magnoliopsida; order Solanales; family Solanaceae; genus Solanum; species Solanum tuberosum. The sequence continues at coordinate 407,399 of NW_006238986.1, read as the reverse complement.
ACTAGTAGAGAGATACTCTTCCATGAATAATATGAATATGAGGGACTAATCCCTAATCAAAGTAGCATATTTATGATGAAACTAGATTACTTCAAGGAAGTATTGTAAGTATGTTTTGACGAGATTACTTGTATGATGATAGATTTGCTTGGATTGTTGCTTGAGTTGCCTTTCTTGATATGTATGAATAGAGGTGATGACCCAAGTCTTGAGTAAGAATAAGTTGAGGTTACTTGAGAAGTGTTCCTATTATGATATGATGGTTTATGTTCATTGAATATGCTTATGACTTATGTTATTACCTCTTATGATTATGGTTTACGTCTTATGTTGACTAATGCCTATGTTATGCTTATGTTGATAATTTATACTAGCCATCATATTTAGTACATATTTGTACTAACATATACTCTTGCCTACATTCTTACCAAATGTAGGGTTCGACGATATTGACTTCCATCTTCGTGGCTAGGTTCATAGTAGAGCAAGGAGTGAAGATTTGGTGAGTCCTCATAGCATCGAGGATTTGGCCACCTTTTCTTTGTGACTTTATTTTATGTGTTGAACTATTGTATGGGCTGTGTCCCTAAGACTTTCAAGTATTAGATGGCTTGAGACAAGTGTAATAGACTTCCCCTTCGTTTTATGAAACTTTGATGTTAAGAACAAATATTTTAAATTTCCGCACCATTTTCCATTATCTTATGTAATGATATGCTAAGTTTCTTGTATGAGTTTTTTCGTAGTCTTATACGCTAAGTTACGTCTAGGGTGTACCCCTGGGTCGTGACAAACTTGGTAATCAGAGCATAAGGTTTAGAATGGTTCTAGGATGTATCAAAACCATGTCAAGTAGAGTCTTGTTCATGAGTGTGAAGCGCGCCACATTTATGAATGAGAGGCTACTAGATGCTTAGGAAACTTCACTTCTTCATTTCACTAAGTCGTGCCATAGAGTTTAACTCTATAAGGTCTTTCTCCTAATCCTTACCCGATGGTATATAGGATATGACTACTACAAGCGCTAATGCTAGAAGGAATGAAGAAGACAACATGGATCAAGAAGTTCCTCCCCAAGCTCTAATTGACCCTATGTCTTAGAATGTGACTAATGCGGAGTTCAGGCTCACTTTTCAAGTGTTGGCTCAAGTCGTGACGACCCAAGCCAATAGGGAAGTGATAGGTCCCATGAACCCAAATGTGAGTACGACGGCGTTAAGAGTGAGGGATTTTATGAGGATGAACCCTCTGGAATTTTATGGTATAAAGCTTGAGGATGATTCTCAAGAATTCATAAATGAGGTCAATAAAGTGTTAGACATTATGGGGGTTACTCCGGCGGAGAAGGCGGAATTGGCCGCTTACTAACTCAGATAAGTTGCTCAAGTTTGGTTCAATCAATGGACATAAGCTACACCGGTAGGAATGGGCCCCATAGAATGGAAAAGGTTCAAAACAACTTTTCTTGATAGGTTCTTCCCTCTTGAGATGATAGAGGCTTTGGTGCTTGAGTTTATTAACCTTAGGCAAGGTAATATGAGTGTTAAGGAATATGCATTGAGGTTTACTCAATTGTCTAAGTATACTCCATCTTTAGTGGCTGACTCTAGGTCGAGAATTAGTAAGTTTGTGTCGGGAGTGTCCGATTTAGTAGTGAAAGAATGTCGTACCGCTGTGATCATTGGTGACATGGATATTGCTTGTCTTATGACTCATTCTGATGATAATTCCCCTCATGTAAGGTCCGATGGACATGGTTGCCCTAAGCATCGACAAAGGTTTTTCCAGACAAGACTCCTCCAATGCTCCTAAGTATAGTGAAGATAGGGTGTCTACCCTAAACCGTAAGGAATTAGTAGTGAATCCCTATGGCTTACTTGTGCTAGATGTGGAATGAGACATGATGATAGGTGTTTAGCCGGTATGGAGGGTTGCCTTAGTTGTGGTGAAAATGGCCACAAAATGAGGAATTGTCCAAAGATGAAGGCTAAGGAAAGAAAGGGTAAGCAAGTTCATCCTAGTGGTTCGGATGCGAATGCTCCAAAGCAGAATAGGTTTTATGCTCTCCAAGCTAAAGGTGAACAAAAGTGTCCTCTGAATGTTGCTATCGGTATGTGTTTTATGCTTTATAGATAAGTGGTGTTGTTGTTCTAGTTCTAATATTCTCACCATTGGTTTTAGTCATTAGAGAAGAATTTAACATTTGGAAGAGCAAAAGAGGACTAGTCTCTAGTGACATTTCACAATTGAATGCGTCAATCAAGTGGATAATCCCCTTTATCGAAAACAAATTGGAGTTTGTGCTTTAAGAGCGCGCTTAATCCACTTGAAAGAGGTGAAGATCACACAATCTTGCAAGCGTTCTTCAACATTGACATGTTGATTCTATTTGTAGCTACAAAGTTTGGGGTTGGAGGGACATTGACATCGATCGATAACTTAGGTCAATTTGGGAAGGCCTTAGGTTACCCTGACTCAAGCATCAGTACATTCGTGTCATTAGTGAGCATATGGAATTACCTTGGAAGAGTATCCTCAGGATTTGCCTCGGAAATCTTGTTAGACAAATACAATTTTTCGTGTCCCTTGATGCTCACTTTCGTGCTCCTACTCTCGTGCATTAGCCATCTTCTCATTGCATTTGGTGTTCGAAATTCACTCTACGTGTCCTCTGTTCTCATGGGGTTTTGTTTTGGAGCTCAATGACCATTGATTTTGTGGATAATTTTGGAATTATTTGGACTAAAGTACTATGCCACTTTGTATAGTTTTGGCTCTGTGGCTAGTCCTATAGGTGGATATATAGTCAATGTGAGAGTTGCTGGTCATTTATATGATAAAGAAGCATTGAAACAATTAGAAGCTAATGGATTTTTCACTAGAAAAAATGGAGAAGATTTGAATTGTGTTGGGGTACAATGTTATAAACAAGCATTTTTAATAATTAGTGGTGCTACATTTGTAGGTACCATTGTTCATTGATTTTGGTGTTGAGAAGAAAAATTTATGCTATACAAGAAATTTAAACAAGAGAGTCAAGTGATACAAGACACTATAGTCACTTCAAGAGAGAATGATTGAACACCATGGTGTGACGTCGTCACGCAGAAGTTGATTCAGAAATTTGAAATTAATACATACAGAGTGTTATGTCAACCACTATTATTTTGTAATGATGGTGTCGATCTAGTAAATGTATATTATTGTTTTGAATTATCTATATAGTGCTTTGCTTTGCCTATCTCAATTTCTTCCTAACAATATAGGCAAAAACTTCTTCACTATTAGGCTGAGAGATATTGTCTACTTACTATGCTTTTGAAACATCTCCTCATCCAATCTGCCATCACCTATGGACTATGCACATCACGAAATCGGGTGACTTCCCTCGGTTCACATATACCTACTTTCCTTATTCATTCACTATTTTGCTAGGGGTAAAATGAATAGACTTGCAAATCTATTTTGCTAAAATTGTGCCTTATTTTCGATGAATATTCTACTTTATTATTATCTGAATCACTTAATTGTTGTTTGGAGTTCATGAATCTGAAATTAAGACGTAGAGCAAAAAATTCTACAAACAAATCAAAGACAATAAGGCATAGTGGAAGTAGGGGTGGCAAATGGTTGGGTTGGATCGGATTTGGATGGATTGAATATAGATTGAACAAAAATGGTTTGGATTACAATTCAACCCAAATAGAATATGGGTAAATATGGATTTCGTCAAATATGGTTTGGGTAAAATGGTTCTAACCCATTTTAAAAAATCTGTTTTTCAAAAAAAATAATTACCCCCTCCCCAGGCACCCCCCCCCTCCACCTTCCACCAACCTACCCCTAATTTTTTTTTTCCAAAAACAAAAAAAAATCTGTTTTTTTGTAAAAATAAAAATAAATTTAACCCCTCCCCATCCCCGCCCACCTTCCACCAACTGACCCCTAAATTTTTTTAGTTTTCCAAAAAAAAAAAAAACTGTTTTCAGGTACCCCCACCCCAAGGTGCCCCGCCCCTTCCACCAACCTACCCCTAAATTTTTTTTGTTCGAAAAAAAAATAATCTATTTTTTCAATCAAGTTTGAAAATTAATATTGATTTTTTAATTTTTAGCACAATTAAGAATTTTGAGTGGAAGTGAAAATTAAGTGATCTATTATTGGTCAAATTTTGCGTTTCTAGTTGGATGGGCTTGTAACTTATGACTTACAAGCCAAAAGTCGGAAGTTAAGAATTATAATAGAATATCTTCACAAATGGATCAACCCACGTGGACAATCTTATGAACGTCTTATTCATTCTCATTAGCAAAAAACAAAATAGGAAAAATTACAGAAATCCCACCTTTTAGTTTACTTATTACCATTATTCCCTATAAGTTTTACAAATCTCCAAAACCTCTCATTTTCATGCATCAAATTAGTGTATCTCGCACATCAAATTAATGTATCAGTGCATCATATTAATGTATCTCGCGCATCATATTAGTGTATCATGTATAAAATGTACATCAGATTAGTGTATCATGTATAAAATGTAATGTATCTTACTTAACGATTAATGTATCTCGCGCAACAGATTAATATGTCAATGCTTATATTATTGTATCAATTTGAGGGATTTTTGTAATTATAAACTTTTAAGGGATATATTGTAATTTTACCTTAAAAGTATGTGATCTCTGAAATTTTCCCAAAAAAATAAAATCAAATTAATTCTACTACTGAAACTGAGCAAATAAAATCTAACTTTCTAGTCACACATTTCTTTAAACACCTAATGTGCGTCAAAACAAAAAATGTGTAAATATTATAATTACAAAATAGATGTGAATAATCATACAATAATTATTGACATGCATATAGAAATCTAAATAGAGAATATAACAGGAAGAAGATTTTTTTTTGATAAATACCCAAATTTGATACGTATAACAAGTAAGTTATTGTTTGATTTTATAAAAATAATAATAAAAAAGAAAGCAGTGGGAAAAAGAAATAACTGAAAAAATGGGTTGAGAATTTAATTCCATGGAGACATGAATTCTGTTAATGTAAACATACAATATTTGTATTAAAAAAAATAAACATACTGATGAGTTTTTAAATACTTAAAGTAGAAGTAAAACCGACAAGTGTATAGTTAAAGGACTAAATCTGACAAAAGTTAAAATAGTTAAAGATCTAAATTCGCTAAGTGTATTTTAAGAGACCAAATTTAATAAGATTTGAGATTAATAAATACTCCCTCCGTTTCACAAAGAATGACCTCCTTTTCTTTTTAGTCAGTTTCAAAAAAGAATGACTTCTTTCCTTTTTTGGTAACAATTTACTTTTTGCTTTCCACGTGGCATGTTTAAGACCACAAGATTAAGGGCAATTTTGTACATTTGACTTAACTTTAATTTAGGATCACAAGATTCAAAAGTTTTTTTTATTTATTTAAACTCTGTGCCAAGTCAAACCAGATCATTCTTTGTGAAACGGAGGGAGTATGATAAATGTATAGTTAAAGACTATTTTAGAGGTAGTCCGGTAGTTCAAAAACCACTTGTGGCATTTTCTCATAAATACTTAGAATATATATTTAAGATTGTAATATTGGGGCGCCTAAATTGGCACCAGAAACGCTAGCATTTGAGATGGCACAAAAGAAGAAGTGTGCAGCCTCCCATGGCCATGGAAATTTAGCAAATAGAAAAGCGAAGAAATCCATTCTAAAACCTAATATTATTATTACCAACACAGAAAAGTTTGATCAGATTAGCAATGGAGAAGAAGAATCTACCCGAAAATTCAATCTTTCCAGATGCCAACACAAGAAGAAGAAGAATCAAATTTGCAAAGGTATCCCGTCTTTCTTACCTCCTTTCTTTCTTTCTGCTATGTGTGTGTTTTAATGGCTGAATTTCAGGGAAGAGCATTTCAAATGATAATACACACCAGATGGAGATTCATCAGGTCACTTCTCACTTCAATTCTTTTATCTGAATTATATCACATGTTTTATTTGGCCATACAATTTGAACATAAAAATCTCATAAGTTCTAAAAACTACCATTGTGCTTGAACTAACTCTAGTTGTTGTAGCTTTCTTTTTTTATATTTATTCTTCATTTTGATATACTCCATGTATAGGTAGGTCACAAGAATTCATTTCCAAGAGGAAATAATGATGGACATCCTCCGCACGTTACCTGTGCGGTCTCTTCTTCGGTTCAAATGTGTTTCAAAATTTTGGAAGTCATTAATTAATGATCCTTACTTTAGGAGGACACATTATATTCATAACAGGGATGACCAAAATTCCCAAAAACTTCTTACCATCGAAAGGTTATTTATGAAGGATTTTGACTTCTATACTTGTTCTTTATCGATGCGTGAGGATAAACAAAAGCTTGATTGGCCTTCAAGCTGCAAACCAAAGATTGCCTTAATATTTTGTTCTTGTGATGGATTGGTTCTTACTCTTGTTTCTTCTGGAGGATATTATGAGGAACTTGTGTTGTGGAACCCGTCCACAAGAGAATCCAGACTACTTCCCCATCCAGAATTTCCAGTGAGGACTTGTGTATGTGGATTGAAATATGATGCAACTAGTGAAGACTATAAGATCCTTGCAATTAGCCTGAATGCAATTGATAGTTCTTATACTTCGATTCAATTATTCTCTCTAAAGAGTGGTTCCTGGAGAAGAATTGGTTATCCTACTGGCATTAAGCCTAAGCCTGTTAGGGGTTTTATGGATAGTGGTATGGATTATTTGGCATTTCTACATGGAGCATTTCATTGGCTTGCTATGTCATGCTCTGGATATTATACTACCGTTTCATTTAATATTTCAAATGAGGTGTATGGGGAGGTACCGTTATTGGAGCAAATGTTTGGTGTAAGCCCCCGCTACTACATCATCGACCATGGTGTTTCAGTATTGAGAGGAATGCTTTGCTTTTATTCTACACATAATCATTGGACGGAGGGCAGGATCGGCACTTTTAAGTTGTGGATAATGAAAGACTATGGTGTCAGGGAATCTTGGATTAAGTTGATTGAAATACGAGATACTAATCTTTTCCATTCAGCCAGACCAAAATATATGTTTGCAGATTGTGAAGTGTTACTACAGTGCAAAGGTAACAGATGTTGTAATTCTATATTCACGACATCTAGAGGACCATTTAAATCATGCCCTAAATGTAATATCACTAAGCGTGGAATTGTTTATGCGGAGAGTTTCATCTCACCTAATTCACTTACTTAGTACTTGCATATGCTTTCTTTCTTTTTCTTATGTCGAAGATTATGTAACAACCTTTCATTTTAATGAATTTATTTATTGCTGCTAAATTTTGGGTTCTGAATGTATTTATCGAAGCCGTCAGTTTATTTATTTCATGTCCTTAGAGAAGCGCGCCATTTACTTTGCTAACAACTGATTGATTACTTATTGTTGTTTGACTAATAGTACATAGTAATTACGACTAGTTTACAACTAGTACACTGTTGATTCTTCAGCTGTAGATCAGTGGAACGGCTCCTAGCTTAATTTATGTTAGCTGGTCCAGATGATCGTACTGCACAACATATCATTTTATTGGTTAATTCTACTCTCGGTGATCTCCATAACTTGAGATTTCCTCCTATGCTTAATGATATGCCTACAATCCAGGAAGATGTCAATTTTCCCTCGAGTCCTATATGCCAAGGTTGAAGTACACAAAAGTGCAATGGACTCAAATCTTCCAGGTGATCCTTGGGTTATGTTGTAACACTGATGGGGCTTCACACAGGAATTCTGGCAGTAGCAGAGTAGTAATTTGTTTGGAATCGAGGCATAGTTGTAATGTCTCACTGCCAGAGGGACAAATTTCTGAATATTTCCACCTCTAGCCGCTAAATTTTGGTTGAGTTATCTTGTCATGCATTGTTGTTGCAAAAATCATACCTAATCCTAATAACCAACTAATTGATATATAATCCTTGTTATATTGCATTTACATTATCATTAGCTGTTCTAATATATTTTTGATTCTGACCAATGATGTTACAACTAAATTAGCCCTCTTGTTTCACCATTTGTATCAATTATGATTATCCTCCTGTAGTTCTTTAGCAATTGAGTTCATATTCCAACTAGAAAGATTTTTGTTGGTGATTGCAGAAATCACAATAGACAAATCAACCAACAATGATTATTGGTTGAGAACGGCAAGTATTCTTTAATTCTTAATTAGAGTCAACTCCTAGATATGGAGTTGTCTTTAAAATAAAATGTTGTATTTATACTAACAATACAATACAATAGGTAACAACCATCCATACAAGCTGTAAGTGCAGACCTTTATCTGTTGCTATATCAAAGCAGCCCTGGCGTTGGACCCCAACCATTCTGCACATAATGTAAATCTTCATCTTGGTTTGTGTATAGTCTTGGTGAGGCTTGGTAGGGGGAAGGATGCTATATCAAGCTGTTCAGAAGCCCTTGAGTTTGATGGAGAGCTTATTGATGCTGGTGCAGTTCTATCTTGAATCATTGAGTTGGGACATATTTTTTTTTAGAGAGGGGTGAAGCCAAGCTTCTAACAGAATATTGGTAGGGAGCTGTTGCAGATTTGAAAGAAGCAGCTGAAAAATCTCCTCAGGTTTGTTGGCAACTTTTCTCGGTGGTTTTGTTTGGTATTTGTTTTTTTCCCCTGTTTATAGCTTTCTTCATGTAGTTATACTGCATCTAAGATGAGAGAAGACATTGGCAAGACAACTTGATCATGCCATCACATTGTGGATAAATTGATATGATGTCCTTTTTTTGGGGGTTGGGTTTGAGTTTTGCATGTAACAAGGATTAGATTTTGTAAGTTTTGTGATAGCCATGACTAGTGGCAAAGCCAGGATTTCCACCAAGGGGTGTCAAAATATAAAGGAATAAACCCAGGAAGAAGCCAAGGGGAGTCAATATATGGTATAATATGCATAATATACACCCATTGAAATGCATGTGCCTCCGCCACTGGGCATGACAAAAAAAGTCAGCATATGAAAAGGAAAAGAAAAAAAAAATTCACAATCCATGTCTCCAAGTTGAAGTGAGCTAGGTCCTTCCTTTTGACTAAAAAATAAGTTTGCTTGGTTTTTGTTCAAGCGATTTCTTGTTGCTTATCTGATATTTTCATTGCATACGAATCCATCTATATGTGTGTGTGCGTGTGTGTGTGATCCTTTCTGTCAAGGTTTTATCTTTTTAGCCTTGATATGGATGTCAAATAATCTGAAGTACACTTCTATAGGATAGGAATATTCGTGAAGTGCTGATGAGGGCTAAGAGATCATTAAAATTGAGTCAACGGAAGGATTGGTACAAGATATTGGGAGTGTCAAAGACATCATCTGTATCAGAGATCAAAAAGGCATACAAAATGCTTGCTCTGCAATGGCATCCTGAAAAGAACGTTGACAATAGAGAAGAAGCAGAAAACAGGTTTCGTGAAATTGCAGCTGCATATGAGGTTTGTTTTTGTTTTCTTTTCCATTATTTTCAACTGAGGAATGGATGAAGAAGATGAAGTGGGGGGGAATTTGTTATGATCTCAGTCCTAGCTTATAAAATGTTGTTGTCAAGATTCGAACTAGGGAAGAGTATAAGCCATTAACAGTGAAATTAAAAGATTAAAGGGCCGAGATTCAATTCATTTAAATAAAGCTGAAGGGACAAGATCGTGCCACTTGGACAGATGGTTATATAAACACATCACAGAGGAGAGAGAGGGGAACTGAAATCTGGTAATTTTCTATTCTTTCCTCGTGCTCTCTTCTTCCTCTCAAATTCTTTTCTCTTCTCATCTAAGTCTGATCTTCTTCTCTCTTCTTCCTCTTCTGCAGATCATATCTCGAATATGGAGCTCACTATAGATAGTTTCTTTTTCTAGCTAGAATTTCCTTGTTTTTGATAAATCACAGAAAATTCCAAAAAGGGTGTTGAATTGATTGTTAATTTTTGCATTTGAATTTTGATCTCGATTGAGATCATAACAATTGGTATCAGAGCATCGATTGTGCAACCTGTGGGTAAGAAATGGCAGAAGGGACTCGCTGGAAGGTAACTAAGGACAAGCTCACTTGTCATGAAGAAATTTTGACCGATCTACTGAGTTCTCAACAAGAGGCACGCAATATACAAGTCGGAATTCAAGGCACATTGTAGCTCATTCTAGACAGGCTGGGTGCATTAGAAAAAGCTCCTGCTGGTCCAAACATTGGAGGAGGATTACTTCCAAATCCAGCTCAGGATAATAGAAATCGACCCCAAAAACCTCCTATCCTGCCACCGAAATGGGAATTGCCCTCTTTTGAAGGTGAGGAACCTAAGGTATGGATCCGAAAATGCGAGAAATACTTTGATCAATATAGAATACTTGATGAACAGAAGGTGAAATCTGCTGTTTTTTATTTGAATGGATTGGCTGAGGTATGGTATCAGTCGTTGGTGTTGAGTAGAGGGCTAGTGACTTGGGTCGAGTTCAAGGAGGAACTGATCAGTCATTTTGGTGACATACTGGTGGAAGATGTGGTTGAGGAATTTAATAAATTGAACCAAATAGGTTCTGTTGATGAGTTCCTTGGGAGATTTGAGGACCTTAAGGCTCAAATGCTCATTCGAAATCCTTCACTAAATGAAGCTCACTTTCTATCTAGTTTCATAGGAGCATTGAAAGAGGAAATCAGGTTTGCTGTCAAGTTGTTTAAACCTACTACATTGAAGGTAGCGATTGTAAAGGCTAGGATGCAGGAGCTAGCTATTGAAGCTGCTCAAAAGAGGAACAAGACAAGTACCAGATCTGCTCAGCCTGTGACTAATACGATTGTTAACAGAGGGCCTGCTAACGCCGCTGTGAAGAATACTACATTCCGACTCAGTCCGGAGGTGTATGAGTATAGGAAAACCAATCATTTGTGCTTCAAGTGTGGAGAAAAGTATGGGCCTGGTCATGTATGCAAAATGAGGCAACTTAATTGTTTGATAGGGGAAATAGAGGCTGAAATTGACATGAATGAAATTAACACTTCCCAGGAAGAAGATGAATCACCTGATGTGATGATAGAAGGAGTAATAGAACAGGAGATTCAACAAGCCGTGTGCCTGAATGCTTTGACAGGTCATAATCAAGGTGAAAACACTATTCTAGTGGGTGGTACTGTGAAGAAAAGGCAGCTATCTATATTGATTGATTCAGGTAGTACTCATAGCTTCATAGATGAGCACACCGTCCAAGCTACAGGGCATCAATCCAGCCATTGCCCTCCTGTGAGAGTGACCGTGGCTGATGGCAACTATGTGATGTGCACATCCCATTGCAAAGGTTTTTTGTGGAAAATGCAAGGGCGAACATTTATGGAAGACCTACTCATCATTCCCTTAGGAGGTTGTGATTTGGTACTTGGCAATGACTGGATGAAAAGGCACAACCCCACTACGTTTGATCATGAAAAAAGATGTGTCATTATTGGAAGGAAGCCTAACAAACTAGTTTTGCCAGCTCTAGTGGAAGGCAGTTTGAAGATGCTCAGTAGTGATTCCATGAGTCCAATCATGAAGAAAGGACATGCTCTTATTGCTCACTTGTTCATGATGAGCATGATGCCGAATGCGAGTGAAGATCCTCCTGATGCTGCAGTACAAGAAGTGATAAATCAGTATGCCGAGGTATTTGCTGAACCTAAATCCCTACCACCTCTGAGGTCATTAGATCATGCTATTCCACTAAAGCCTGGGGCCATGCCAGTGAGTTTGAGACCCTATAGATACAATTACAACCAGAAGGACGAGTTGGAGAAACAAGTAAAGGAGATGCTTACCAGTGGAGTGATTCAGCCTAGTCAATCTCCCTTCTCTTCACCAGCCTTACTAGTCAAGAAGAAGGACGGTACTTGGAGATTTTGTGTTGATTATAGGGGCCTTAATGACATCACCATTAAGGATAAGTACCCCATTCCTATAGTGGATGATCTCTTAGATGAGTTGTGTGGTGCAACAATTTTCTCCAAGGTTGATCTCAGGGCAGGCTACCATCAGATAAGAATGAAAAGGGAGGATGTGTTCAAGACTGCTTTCAGGACTCATGCAGGACATTATGAGTTTAAGGTGATGCCTTTTGGTCTCACCAATGCTCCAGCTACCTTCCAAGCTCTTATGAACCAGGTTTTCCAACCCTTCTTGCGAAAATTTGTCTTAGTGTTTTTTGATGATATACTTGTGTATAGTCTAACAGTAAATGATCATGTACAACACTTAAAAGTTGTGTTTGAGATTCTCAAACGACATTCGCTCTATGCTAAGAGAACGAAGTGTTCATTTGGCCAACCACAAGTGACTTAGGGCATGTTATTACCAGGGAAGGTGTAGCTACTGATCCTCAAAAAATTAGAGCCATGGTCGAGTGGCCTAGACCAAAAACACTCAAAGCACTTAGAGGATTCCTTGGTCTTACTGGCTACTACAGAAAGTATGTTGTTAATTATGGTACTATCAGTAGGCCCCTCACTGATTTGTTAAGGAAGGATGCCTTCAAATGGAATCCAGAGGCAGGTCTAGCATTTGAAGCCCTTAAGACAGCTATGAGCACTACACCTGTGCTCGCACTTCCTGACTATTCACACGAGTTTGTCGTTGAGACTGATGCCAGTCATGGAGGCATTGGTGCAGTACTTATGCAGAAGGGGAGACCAATTGCTTATTTTAGTAAGGTGTTGGCACCCAAGCACCGAGGCAAGTCTATTTATGAGAAGGAATATATGGCTTTGTTAAGTGCTGTGGATAAGTGGAGACACTATCTCCAGTTCAAGCACTTTGTGGTTCGGACGGACCATCATAGATTAAGGTATCTACTTGAACAAAAGGTAACCTCCGCTATTCAGCAGAAGGGTTTGACCAAGCTGTTGGGACTTGATTATGAGGTTCAATATAAGAGAGGTGCTGAAAATAGAGTTGCTGATGCCTTGTCTAGGCAACAAGAAGGGTTAGATTCCTTGGATGATCAGGCTACTGGGAATTTAATGGCTATAAGCAGTTGCACTCCAACTTGGGTACGAGAGATTATCGGGAGCTATGTCGAGGATGCTCATGTCCGGGACATTCTTACACTACTTGCAGTAGATTCTCATGGACCCAATTTATGGCACTACTCAGCTGGTATACTAAGAAAGAAGGGCAAGGTATATGTAGGATCTCATGGAACTCTCAGACAACAACTCATTTCTTCTTTCCACGACACTCCCATTGGTGGTCATTCTGGTCAGTTAGGTACATTGAAAAGGCTGTCGCAACTCTTCTATTGGCCAAAGATGAAGCTTATGGTTAATGATTATGTGTCCAGTTGTGATGTATGCCACAGGAATAAAGACGATAATGTGGCTTATCCGGGATTGTTGCAACCCTTACCTGTTCCAAATCAAGCATGGTGCCATATCAGCATGGACTTTGTGGAAGGTCTTCCCAAGTCTAAGTCTAAAGATGTCATATTAGTGGTGGTTGACAGATTCACTAAGTATGCACACTTCATAGCTCTATCACACCCCTATACTGCCGCCACTATTACTTCCGTCTTTTGGAAGAGAATACATAGCCTACATGGCACTCCGGAGTCTATTGTGACTGATAGGGACAAGGTGTTTCTGAGCAACTTTTGGCGAGCCTTATTCAACTTACTGGGCACTCAACTCAATTATAGCTCTGCCTATCACTCTCAAAGTGATGGCAAAATATAAAGGGTTAATAGGTGCTTGGAAAACTACTTAAGATGCATGGTGGCAAGC
>NW_006238986.1:363624-393055 GCF_000226075.1 Solanum tuberosum | reverse complement strand
AATGTTGCCGCTGTAAAAGTGTTGGTTCAATGGTCAAACCTTCCTCCTGAAGATGCTACATGGGAGGACTACCAACACTTATGCACCACCTTCCCTAATTTTAGTCCTGATCCTTGAGGACAAGGATCATTTGAAGACGGAGGGTATGTTATGATCTCAGTCCTAGCTTATAAAATGTTGTTGTCAAGATTCGAACTAGGGAAGAGTATAAGCCATTAACAGTGAAATTAAAAGATTAAAGGGCCGAGATTCAATTCATTTAAATAAAGCTGAAGGGACAAGATCGTGCCACTTGGACAGATGGTTATATAAACACATCACAGAGGAGAGAGAGGGGAACTGAAATCTGGTAATTTTCTATTCTTTCCTCGTGCTCTCTTCTTCCTCTCAAATTCTTTTCTCTTCTCATCTAAGTCTGATCTTCTTCTCTCTTCTTCCTCTTCTGCAGATCATATCTCGAATATGGAGCTCACTATAGATAGTTTCTTTTTCTAGCTAGAATTTCCTTGTTCAATTGAGTACCATTTCCTTGTTTTTGATAAATCACAGAAAATTCCAAAAAGGGTGTTGAGTTGATTGTTAATTTTTGCATTTGAATTTTGATCTCGATTGAGATCATAACAGAATTGGAAAGTCTTTGGAGGCGGAGCGGAATGTTTGGAGAGTGAATGACGAGCTTGCTGGATATATGCAGAAGTGGGAGAATTTGACCCATGTTGTGGTAATGAACACAGTATCTTGTGCCTACCAACCAGGCAGTGAATTCTCAGACGATGATCAAAGGTTGGGTATTGGAAAAGGGATTGTTCGCCACAAGGCTGATTAAGCAAAAGCCAAGCAATATGGGTAAATCACTTTGAGTTCTTTGTGGCATGTGCTACTCTACTGTGTAGTTGTACTATGACTTTCTAGAAATATGAGTTTTATGTTGTTGTATCAGATCCTTACACGTTTGAATTGTCTTAAATAGAAATAGAAGATAAAACTTTCTGATAAATGCTTGGAGTGCATTTGGCTATCAATAATTTCTCTTGAGATCTTATTTTCTGGGAATGAAAAACTTAATGCTGCATCCCAACAATTTTCTGGGAATGAAAGACAAATGCTGCATCTCAACAATTTAGATACACTGCAGTTACAAGTACCTGTTCGGCTGTTCCATATGATCTACTTGATTTTAAGAAAAATAGTAAATTGTGGAAGTTAGTGATATTCAATATGCCCGTGAAGCTTGTGACCCAATAGTCAACATAGAAAAGAATCACAAATCACGTTAGCATGTTTTTTGCTGGAATACTATCTATGAGCCTAAGAGGGTTTTTTTTAGGTATCAAAGTCACTGTCTCAAGAACCATGGAGTTCTTGGTGACTATTCAATAATCGCACACAATTGTGGGTCTCTATCTTACTTAATCAATATGTTACACCAACATCATATAGCAAGTCCACCACTTCCAGCGTTTGGAAAAATATTTTATTAGGCTGGAATTACTGTCAAAAGGATATATTTTGGAAACCTTATATTAATTTTTGGAATGATTCATGGGTTCAACCTAATATTACTATCAGTAAGCAAATAATCTTTGTTATATTGCATTTACATTATTATTAGCTGTTCTAATATATTTTTTATTCTGATTTCTGACCAATGATGTTGCAACTAAATTAGCCCTCTTGTTTCACCATTTGTATCAATTATGATTATGCTCCTGTAATTCTTTTGCAATTGAGTTCATATTCCAACTAGAAAGATTCTTGTTGATGATTGCACCCTAGCAGAAATCACAATAGACAAATCAACCAACAACGATTATTGGTCGAGTGGTAAGTATTCTTTAATTCTTAATTAGAGACCTCAATCAAAGTCAACTCCTAGATATGTAGTTGTCTTTAAAATAAAATGTTGTATTTATACTAACAATACATTACAATCATCCATACAAGCTGTAACTGCAGACCTTTATCTTGTTGCTATATCTCCAAAGTATATAACAATGTGAGCTTCTCAAACCATAAACTTTAGTGCAGGCAGAAGATAATGTAAGTAAGGGTAAGTTTCTTCTTGCTATTTTTGAAAACATTTTTCCCAAGCTAGGGGTCTATCAGAAACAGTCTCTCTACCTAACCTTGTGTGAATAAGGTCTGCGTACATTCTACCCTCCCCAAACCACTAGTGGGCAACTCTGGGTATGTTGTTGTTGTTGTTGTTGTTGTTGTTACCTTTCAATATTATACTCCCTCCGTCCCTATTTAGTTGTCCACTTTAGAAATGACACACATATTAAGGCAACAATGATTAGCATAGTGAAGTTACAATTTTGCCCTTATTAATTATGATTCCAAAATAAATTTATTCAAGATAACTAATCAATGTTGGGGGAAGTTTAAATTTTCAAGAAGTTTAAATGAGGGTATAATAGGAAAAATTTTTTTGTCCTTTCTTGATTTGTCAAAATGGACAAGTAAATAGGGACATCTAAAAGAGGAAATATGGACAAGTAAATAGGGACGGAGGGAGTATTGATTAGACGAGTGGTCATTTAAGATAAAATAGTTTGAAAATATTATGTTAGTGCATAGTGACACAGCTGGCTGAATGTGTATACCAATGTGTTAGCAGATTGCATTGCGTAAGACTCATTTAAGGGGATGCGCTCCCTAACATGACCTGATCCTGAAAGTTTTAGTTAAGTGTGAAATGATCCTATTTAACCTAAATTCAAGTTGCGTAAGACTCAGGGATGTGCTCCCTAACATAACTTGATCTTGAAAGTTTTAGTTAAGCATGAAAGTATCCTAATCAACTTACCACCATACGTTGTTGATGAAATTGTTCATTAATTTGTACCATAGTATTAACCATTATTGTTGGTCCCAATTTTTATAATCTTTAACAAAAATTGAAAGCAAGTGATAGCATGCGCGATTGGCCAAGTTGGAGGGGACCTTAAGGGGATCATGACGTCGTACTAACATGGCTATGGGGGAGACTAAAAACCGACAGAATTAGGATATTGTTTAAAGAAATTCAAAATATAAAGAAATAAACATATGAAGAAGTCTCAAAGGATTCAACATCGTCAATTATATTTACATAAAAAGTACTGTGTATATAGGAATATAATTTTCAATGAATAGGATTCAAATTAACCCCCTTATGCTACCCTAGTTCTGTCCCTACTAATTAACGGGCTTAGGTTGGCTGGTGGTGTGATTTCCGTCAGGAAGAATTCAATTGTACCCCCTCCCTTACCTTACCTCCACCCTTGATCGCGATGGGTGCTAGATTTTTCTTTGCTCGATCACCTCAGTACAGGTACTCAGTTTGAGATTCGACTAATTCAAATTTGTCCGGAAAGTTTGACTTTATTTTCAAAGATCAATTCTAAAACCGCTTATTAAAAATTAAACGATACTTATCACTAAGCAACAACTTAATTTTTTGGGGTTGTAATAAGTGCAACTTGACATAGCTCAACAACATAACTTTAAACATGCTATATTGTTGGTCAATATAAACTCTTCATCCATCCATCAAGAGCACTATAGTGCAACTTGATATAGCTCAACAATAACTTTAAACATGCTATATTGTTGGCCAATATAAACTCTTCATACATCCATCAAGATCACTTTTATAGTGGAAAAGGAAAATGATTGATTATGAAAACTCCAAATTAGGTTTTCCTTATCTAGTAAAACCCACCCAACAAATTAGGAAAGTGAGGTATGGAATTTTCCTAAATACCAAATATTACTATCTTGTTTATTATTACATGTAAACAAAGACACACTTGATAATTCTTTGAAGAAATGTGACAAATATTATCTAGTGTCTAGTCAAATTCTAAAAGAGATATACCAAATTTCTTTTTCCCTATTATATATGCCCCCTTCACCCACCCCACACACCATGTCAAAAATAGTGACATAATCAGAAATTCGGACCAGGAAATTAAAAAAAATATTACAAATAAGATTTAATATTATATTTCGAGTTGACTGGTTACGTAAAGTCACTTAACTACTGAGAATCATATAAAAAATCAAATTAATTTTTAAGTTTTGTACTAATAAAAAAGTCGTTCAACCATTGAAGATGATATAGCATATATAATAACTTTTCTTTATTTTGTAACAAAAAAATCACTATTTCACAGAATATTTTCTAAGCCGAAAGCGTATTTGCGACACACGATATTTGAAGCCAAGTAAATAATAAAAAAGAGCATAAAACCATTTAAACCAAAATTGCAAGGACAAATTACTTAACTACACTCCTTTACTTACCTTAATATCCATTTATCTCTACTTATTTCAAAATTTTCAAAAAACCCTTATTTACCTATGTATCCCACATGTATCCCGTGCACAACGCTATGTATCCCGCATGTATCCCGTGCACAACGCTATGTATCCCGCTATGTGGAATGTATCAAACCTAATGTATCCCATGCACAAAGCTATGTATCCCACAACCATCATTTTTAATGGATTTTTGGTAAATAGAAAACTAGAAGGGATAGGATGTTATTTAGTGCGCTATGTATCCCGCAAACATAATTTTTAAGGGATTTTTTGGTAAATAGAAAACTAGAAGGGATTTTTACTCAAGCTGCCAAAGATCCCTCCAGGATTCATGCTATGAAACTTGAGATTACTGCTCTAGAGGATAATCATACCTGGTCCATTGTAGACCTCCTAACTGGAAAAACTCCTATTGGCTGTAAATGGATCTATAAGGTGAAGTATAAAGCCTCAGGGGAAGTTGAAAGATATAAGGCCTGTTTAGTGGCAAAGGGGTTCAGTCAACAAGTTGGGTTAGATTATTCTGAAACCTTCTCACCAGTGGCAAAGATGGTCACTGTCAGGTCCCTAATTGCTCTTGTAGCCTCCAATCAGTGGTGCATTTATTAGATGGATGTTCACAATGCCTTCCTCAATGGTGATCTTCTTGAGGAAGTATATATTCAGATTCCTGAAGGGTTTGCTGGACAGGGGGAGTCTAAGAAGGTCTGCAAACTTCACAAATCATTATACGGACTAAAACAAGCTCCAAGACAATGGAATAGAAAACTGACTGATGCTCTTGTCCAGATGGGATTCACTCAAAGCCATTATGATTATTCATTATTCACAAAAAAGACATAAGGGAAATTGGTGTTCATTCTTTTCTATGTGGATGATCTCCTAGTTACTGGGAACAATCAAGAACTGATAAATCAAGCTAGAAAAGATCAACAAGAAATGTTCAAAATGAAGGATCTTGGAGAACTTAAATTCTTTCTGGGAATAGTGTTGTGTCAAAGAAAATATGCTCTAGAATTAATATCAGAAGCAGGTTTAAGTGGAGCAAAAAGCCAGCCAATACTCCACTTGAAACCAATCTGAAACTGACATATGTGGTATATGACAAAGCTATACAGCATGAGGCAGCAACTAATGATGATGAACTAAAAGATCCTGCTATGTATCAGAGACTAGTAGGAAGGTTACTATACCTAACTATGACCAGACCTGATATAGCATTTGTAGTGCAAGTTCTCAGCCAATAGATGCACTGCCCTAAGAAGTCTCATATGGATGCTGCACTAAGAGTAGTAAGATATATCAAAGGTACACCTGGTTTGGGGTTATTCATGCCTGCTAAGAACAGTAATCAACTATCAGCCTACTGTGACTCAGATTGGGGTGCTTGTCTAGAAACTAGGAGGTTAGTCACAGGTTATCTGGTGAAGTTTGGAGGAGCTTTAGTTTCATGGAAAGCCAACAAGCAAGAAACTGTGTCCAGAAGTTCAGCAGAAGCAGAATTTAGAAGCATGCACTGCAGAACTTACGTGGTTGACAGGGCTGTTCAAAGAATTGGGAGTTCAGATTCAACAACCTATAGACTTGAAATGTGACAGCAAAGCTGCGATACAAATTGCTGCTAATCCTATATTCCATGAGAGAACCAAACACATAGATATCGACTGCCATTTTGTAAGAGAAAGAGTCAGTCAAGGCATGATTAGAACAGACCACGTATCTACAACAGAACGACTAGAAGATATACTCACAAAGGGGTTAGGAAGAGTTCAGCATGAATACTTGATAAGCAAGTTGGGACTAAAAGACATATTCAAGCCATCAGCTTGAGGAGGAGTGTTGAATCAAGAGATGCAAGCTGATGTATTAAGAGTTAGTTAATTGTCATTAAGTCTGTTAGAAGGTAGTTAGAGGGCAAATGAGTCATTTAATGTGTAAAGATGAGCATGTCTAATGTGTGGATAAAGTCTATAAATAGAAGCAACTTACCATCTCAATTGTAAAAATCTGTTTTGAAAAAAATAAAAAGGATAAAAAATCGATTTTGAAAAAAATAATAAGATAAAAAAGGAAAATAAATCGATTTTGAAGAAAAAAACAGAAATAGGTGTATTAATAAAATTTGAATTGATTGATGATAATTATTAATTAGCATAAATTTAGGAGATTCAAACTAATTAGGAATATTTAGTTTCCTTAATTCACTCTAATCTGTTAAAATTAATTAAAAAGTCTGATTTTATTCATTCTCTTCTACGTTTCTCTCTCTTCATTTTTTTTTCAGAATTGTTGTCATTGACGAGTAAATCAAGTTTTTTTTGTTTGAAAAATCTTGATTTTGTTGTGATGGACGACTGCTTATCTATATTAATTAAACATTGTGGTAGATATGATCCTTCAAGTTAGTATTTTTTATGATTTATTGTTTGTATCTGTATATTACTGAAATGAAAAAAAGAAGAAGCAATGAAACCGTAAATCATAGTTTTCTGATTTTGTATCCTAGATTTAAGTTGTGATGTTTTTTGTTTAAACAATGCATTTTGTTCACAATACGTAATAATTTTTGTGAAACTATAGTTAATGGCATTCTCTGATTTTGTTAGTACATTTCTGTTTTTTTTTTTTTGTATACTGTCTATACCATGATTTCATGCGAAATTGGCTTAATATATGAATGATTTGAGTATAAATATATAGAATTTTAATAGTTTTATCATTGTAAAAAAAAAGTATGAAATTTGTTCTAACATTGTTATGAAACAGGTATTTCATTAGTCAATTTGATAATAATAATAATGAGATGAATTTGGTATGCAGATTAAAATTATAATATGGAATACTATTTTTTTCTGAAAATATAAATAAAATGTATAGGTAGGAATGAATTTGGTAGTGTAAATGGAATGATATTAGTATGAAAGTGTATTCACTATTGTGTAAAAAAAATTAGTTAGAAGTATGAAGATTTGTATGAAAAGAGTATTAAGTTGGTATGAAATGTGAAATGTTATTTTAATATAATTGTGTTTTATGGTGTGAATTATTGTAGAATGTTTTGGAATGATATTGTTATGAATAAGTAGTGACGATCGTGTATAAATTTGTGTGAGAATAATGAACTAATTGGTATGAAAAATTATTGGGTATTGTGTAAAAAAAATATGAGTAAGAAGTATGATTATTTGTATGAAATGTGTATTAATTTGGTATGAAATGTGAAATGTTATTTTTTTATAAAAATTGTTTTATGGTATGAATTGTGGTAGACTGTCTGGAATGATATTTGTGTGAATAAGTAATGACAAGTGTGTATAATTTTGTGTGAGTAGAATGAAGTTGTGGATGAAATTTGTATTATCTTTGTTATGAAAAGTTAATATAAATACAACATATTTATAATTGAGTTCATATTAGTGATGCCGCCTGGTTCAAAGAGAATGGTAGGAAGACCGCAACTTAAACGCTGGAAGGGGTTTGCTGATGTGAAATTCAAAAGGTCTAAAGTTACTTGCAATAGATGTCGTCAAGTGGGCAACAACAGGACAACATCTTCAAATTATCCTGCGCCAAAAAAATGATAGTTTATTTGTTTAGACTATATAAATTTTTTATTATATTTTGTCTTTTAGACTCATGTTTTGTTTTGATTATGAAACAGAATTGGTATGAAATGCATTACAGCTACGTGTTTAATATACTGTTCATGTTTTTATACAAGATTGATTCATTAATCATACAAATTGCATACTGTTGGAAATAAAATTCATTTCAATTTAATATATAAGATAGTGTTTGTTTTACTCGAAAATATATATAAAAGGAAAATGACTAAGTTTTCAAAAAATCGATCAAAACTTATGGTTTAAGAGAAATCGAATTTCCAAAATAACTGAGTCGCCACTTAATTTTTAGAGAAAAATCAAGAAAATTTTTAAGGTTTCAAAAGACTCAAACAGATAAAATCAATTGAAAATAAAAGGGTTCGAAATTCAATGTACATTCCGAGAAGGTGTTAGGCCCTCGGAATGCCCGCTAACTTGCGGTTGACCGGCGAGTTGACTAAAATGACTTTGATTAATTTTAATTTTTAAAATTTTAACTAAGTAAATGACTCATAACGACTTTGACTAATTTTGAAATTTTAATTAAGTAAAAGAACTCATTTATTTTAACTTATTTATTACTATTATATAATTATCTTAAGGGAATAGGATTTAAGGGAAATTTTCCTAAAGGGAAATAAATTAAGTGACAAGACAAAATATAGAAATAAAGACATGTATAGAAATATAACTATTTTGATTTGATTATATAAAATAATGAGAAATGACCATCTTTGGGAATTTAACTAAATTTAAACCGAAATCAAATAAAGTGTTAGTTAGTTCAATAACAAAGAAATAAGGAGGAAAAGGGAGAGAATGTCAAATTTGCCCAAATTCAGAACCTGTCCTAAATTTTATAAGTGGGTCTGCTGAAAGTTCAAATGAATTCCAGCCCATTTGTTTCTTTTTCAACCTGCTACCTAATCACATAAGATTGTTGCACAAAAGAATTGGGCTTTAGGCCCGTTTTCGCCCCAAAGACCTGTGTATACAAAAAGTGTATATCGATGTATATAGGTCATATTTTGACCCGTTTTCATGTATATCGGACTGTATACCAAGTGTATACGGCCCTCTTCAACTCCTGTCACCTGTATTTTAATTTTTAGCCTTGTATTCACTGCGCCTCGACCTGTATATCATGTATACAGTATCTGTATACCAGTGTATACTGCTGTATATAGCAGTTATACACTTGTTTTCGGGGCCTAAAATTGGTCTTTAACCCCTGTTCATCGATTCCCTTGACTCGAACAATGAAGAGGCTGACTCGAAGAATTCAACTCGAAGAAATGCAAGGGTGGAGTCCAAAGTGGACTCGAATCGATATCACATGCATAAACAGATGAAAAGGGAATTAGACAAAAATAAATATAAGAAAACACAAGTCCCCACATACACATGGTCTAGTAATCAACTCATAATGAAGACAAACATACAACACATTTTTAAGAAATAAAGATCAAAGCCACAAACTAAAGCATTTTTAACAGAAAAGAGATTTTCAAAGGAAAGAGATGACCATGGTAACTAATTGAAACTAAGATATGATATTTAATTAAGGTAACTTCCTGAACTAAAAAGAAAGAAAATGTAACATAAGTGAAGGCAATACAAAGGCAATAGTAGACTAAATAAATTTAGCTACTAAACATAAATACACAATGCAAAAAGGCTGCTGAGGGAATAACATTTAAATAATTATAGTCAACCAATTTATGCTTCCACGATCCAACATAGAGACAAACTTATCCGAACTGAACCCGAAAGAACTGACATAGCGACTCAAGATCGAAAAGAGATAAAGCAACAAGGTTTACATATTTTTTTCTTTTAACTATAAATTTCGCTACAGAACCAGGTAATCCAAAACAGAGAAGAACAACATGATTTATTCACAACTTTGCAAATTAAACTTACATTTAAGAACAACCATTTTTATTTCTATTTAATCAAAATAATTTAGCTTATAATTTTAAAGAGAAAGCTCTAAGAAAAAAAAAACTTGGGGAAACAGAGAGGGGGGATTAATTCTGAAAAGATAGAACTTCCATAAACAACCGAGATACCAAAACGAAATTATCAAATTTATAATTTCTCAATACAAAATTTGTAACAATACATTTAGCAGCTATGACATCAAATTATCCACATAATGAGGCATTCTTATTTATAGCAACAACATAAACTAACTAACAAAGCATAATAAACAATATAGGGCATTTAGAAGAATTAAATTTAAAGAAATGAAATTACTTAAAGAAGAGAATACTAAGTTCATCAAACAAATAAAGTAAAAAAATAATCAATTTTAACTGAAGCAAATCAAGATTTGAAAAAGTTGTACCTTTCTTGGAGCAGCGAACGGGAACTAGATGAGCATGGAAGCGACTTCACCACCACTGAAATATGATTTCAAGAAACTTCTGTGTTCAAGACATGAGCAAGAAGACTGAACAAAAATTTGAACTCTCACTCTCTGATTTCAAGGCCCATCCTTAAGTATTTTATATAAAGTTGTATAGCTAGCAATTTTATTGTAATTTCATCTCTAATGGCAGCTCTCTCCAATGTATATTTTTTCCAACCCAAAATCAGCTATCTCCCACCCAAAATAAGTTATCCCTCCTCTCAATCAAGATGAACATGGACTATTTATAAGAGGAAAATGGGGCTCGGTTTAAGGGGGGAAAATGGGAGGGAGCTTCTGAATTCGAAATTTGAAATTCGAATCCTTGCTAGAGGATAAGGTTGCTGCCGGAACAGTACTATTCTTGTACCATTCTTCAGCGGAAAAAGCATTGCAGCCGTCCGATTCAAGCAGAGGACGATTGAGGCGAGGAGCTGAAGACATCTGGAAAGATTCGCGTACGGATGAACACGCGTGAGGAGAGAGGGAGAGGAACGCTAGAGCTGGGTCGGGTCGCGTTCTTTGCTGGAGTTGCGATTTAATTTTTTGGGTTTGGTCGCGTCTGGGGAAGAAAAACAGTGCAGGGTCGGGTTAGGTATGTATTGGAGCACTGTTGGTTGTTTTTTGTATGGGAAAATTAGCAATCAAGTCATAATACCTAACATAATTAGTTAAAATAACAACACTTTAAAATATTTATTTAAAATGATAGAATGACAATATTTTTATAAAATAATATGTATTCAAATTTTAGTATTTAAAAGTAATTGTATTTATGGAAAGAGTCCTACATTGGACCAAATTATTGACCAATAGCCGTTTAAAAAGAAAGAAAAAATTAAATCAATACACATTAACCTTTTTTCATCACCATTCACGTTTCTTCCCCACCTTTCACGTTTATTCACCACCTTTCACATTTCAAGTTTATCTTTCTTTAACGTGCTAAATTGTTGTTCATCAAGAAATTTTCTTCATTGTTAAATCAAATCTAATTATTAATTCAAGCAAATTTCTCGATTGGCAAGGTAATTTTCATTATCCATTTTGATTTATTTTGATTTGATGTTTAAATCACCGATTCTATATATTTCGGATTTTCAGTTGAATTTTCCAATTTTTATGTGATTCTGTTTAGTTATTCATCAAATAGTTATGATTTTCAAATTTTTTTCGTGATTTTTCTTTTAATTTTCAGATTTTGTAATATCTAGAAATTAATATATATATTTATTTTGTTTGATATTTAATACATTTTAATTTTTTATAATTTCGAAATTTGATTTTAGGGCTTTAGATTTTGGAGAAAGTATTTGATTGTCTACAATGAATGATTCAATTAGAATTACTAAAGGTATACCAAATAATATTCAAAATTTTGGAGAATTTCCTTCATTGTATTACCCAAGGGTTGCTTGAAAACGTAGGATCTGGGCCTAGAATGGCACAAGAGAGCTCTTCCAAAAAAAGGAGACTTATGTGTTCTGAAAATCCTGATATTCAAGTTAAAGTTCGAATTGATGGAGAATTACAGCAAGGCGATGAAGAGATATTAAATTATTTTGAAATTAGTTTTGTATGTTATGTCCATTGTTGATTCTGTGGTTGCATGTTTATTGTTGATTTTATAGGATGAATGTACTTTCAATAATATTTGTATTTTTTCTGATTTTGTTTCAAACTCACTACTATATTCATAATGCATATAGCTAACAGTATCTATATAAATTATTTGTGATGATAAATTTTGCATTCTATATAGCTAATGTATTTCTTCATATCTAGTTGTATACTTATATTACATAGTTTGTATAAATATATTGTATTTTTTCAGGACCTTTATGTTTCCCAATTTATTAGATTTATAGGTAGTTTCTCTTATTCTATTTTATTATCTAGAAATAGAATTTTTTATCAGTAATTATACAAGTATGTATTCAATATTTATTTGAACATGTGTAGGCAAGTGAATTTTATGTCAAAATCATCCTACAAAAGCTCCACATATTCAATGTGTCTTTAAACATGTGCAGTATATATATGCTAGCTTTTGCCGAATACCTATCATACGGACAAGGGATTCCAGCAGGCAATTTCAATGCATCATTTCTACGGTCAAGATACGCTACACTTCTTTGGAATTATGGCCAACAAAAGAATGATGCCGGAGCTATAAGTGACAATGAAGCACCTCCGCGACATAGCAGGATTAATGTAGCATTTGAGGATAATGATACAATTCAAATAGATTAGTCATTGCCTATTATTGGTGTGTTTTCAATCTTCGTAGTTAATATACATTAGTTTTTGTATTGCTATGGAACCCTTTAAAGTTATCAAGATCTGATTTTATTAATGTAAAAACTCTTTAACTTTTTTTCTTCATAATTTTAATGTTTTGAAGTTCTGATTTTGTATTCATGTGCATATTGTACAGGTTTTATATAATTTTGCAGTTATATATACTGCATAATGTTAAGCAATATAGCTTGCGGTATGTTTTATAGTCAATCTGGCAATCGTGTTGTGGCTTGGTAAAAGACATTTGTCCGGATGATTTATGGTTGCTTTTCTAAAGTTATAAAGTTCTGTTTTTATTACTATAAAAACTCTTGAACTTTTTTATTCATCTTTTTAATGTTTTGTATTTAATATTAATAAGACAATTTTTGGTATTCATGTGTATACTCTTTGCAGTTTTAAACATAGTAGTATTAGCAAGATAAGTTTGATGAAAACACAATATATAAAATTGCGATGAATACATTATAATAAGGGAATACAAACTGATATTGAAATACATCATGATGTTTGGAATACTAACTGATATTGAAATACATCATGTTTTTTTGTAATATAAACTTAACCAGAGAAATAGTAAGTACAATTTTAAAGTAAAAATAATAATAATAAAACTACACTTGATATTAAAATATAAATACAATTTAGTTTGAATACAACTCAATATATTTGTTATGTATTAAAAAAAAAAGGTATTTCAACAAAAATGTATTTTCAGTATTATTTTATTTTACTACTAATTTGTATTTATATTTTTTATGACTCATACAATTTTTCAATTACAAACTTAAAGTAAGTACACATTAAATACAACAAAAATAAAATAATTTCATAACATGGATATGAATACATTTTGAGTGAAAACATATTCAAATAATTTCAGGATAGTAAATATATAACACAAAGGGCATTAGAAATTGGGATACAATTCCACTCTAATAAGATATAAAATTGAAGCATCATTAACTAAACAATACACGGTCCATTCCTATACGAACGCCTATTGTGCCCCTTAAACCCACAAGTACTGCAAGAATTCTTGCTCTTCTTCCCATATAGCTCATTGTACGCCTTGTCACGATACTTCTTAGATGGCCTTCCAAGTAGTTTTTTGTGCTTTGGATGCCGCACTATGTCATCCTTAATATACCCAGGTACATTCCACTCGTTTTGACCAGGTAACGGAGTAATTGGAATGATGTATGTATCCAACAAGTTACTTGGCTTGTACATGTCATAACAATATGGTCCAACATCAAAATGTTTCTTCTTTAAAACAGCCCAAGCATGCGAACATGGTATTTCATCCATTTGAAACCTCTTGCAAGTACAAGTTTTATTTTCCAGACAGACACTATATGTTCTACCTTCGTGATGAACATTGTACACATAATTATTTGATGGTACAATCTACAAAAAAAAACCCAGCTATGTTATATAATGTTGATAAAAATATAAAATATAAAAGCATACCTTCATATGTAATGATGCCTCTTCATTTTTACGAAATGCTTAAAACGTTGTCCAGTATATCACAGAATTTTTACGACTCTATCTCTATGTTGTTACTATTTACATTAACTAAATGGGATACCAAAAAAGTGTTTGTATTTTTTTTTAAAAAACATCATATTCCAAACTAAAAAAAAATATACAATTTCATATTGTTAATATTTACATTAAACATATTGTGATCCAAAAAGTATTGTATGCATTCAAATAAAAAGAAAACGTATATGAAATTAAAAAGAATCAAACATTTTCAATCGTTCTGCATCATATATTGGATAGAAAACATCCAAAAAAAACTAAAAAATATCAAACCAAAGATTTCACAAATTCAAACTAAACAACAAAAAACAAAAATACTTGATTTCAAAATTTCTTGAATCCAATGGAACTGACGAAATTTATTGAATCCAATGAATGTGACAAAATTATAGTCATGGATTTTGAAAACATCCGTTTCAAGAATATACCGAATTCGATTCAAAGAAACTATGAATATTGTCGATTGTTTAATTTGGAAGGCAAAACTATTTCTGCAAATTTATTTTTTTGGAATTGTTAAGAATGGAACAGAAAAAAAAAACGCTCGACATAAATAATGGTAACATATCAGCTTCAAAACGTAACTGAATAATTTTTAAAATAGTTTTCTCCTTTTTTAAAATTTTCGGTTCCATGTTTTTCTCTTTACTGTTATTAAGTTTTTGTATTCTTTTATTTTAATCAAAATAAAATAAATACATAACTAATCATTTAACAAACTAAAATATTGTTATTTTTAATAAATAGTTAAACTATTGCTAAGGAGTCCCACTAAAGTTGAAAATATTGTTGTTTTGAAAATTTCCCCTTTTTGTATTGTTGTTTTGTTGGAAGAATTGGGTTTGGGCTGGGAATATTAAATTGGGTCTGCTAGGCAGTTGAAAAGAGGCAAGAAAGGCCCAGAATTTGGTCCTTTAAATGGTCCAATAAGGAGTGAAAACATTGGTCATAGATGGGTTAGATTTTGGAGTTTAAAAAATATAGCTAAATTGAGTTAAATTAATAAATTCGGCTAAACCCTAAATAAGATGAATTAATATAAATTAATCAATGAGCTTCTTAATGTTAACGAAATAAAATAATTAACTTAACTATAAACTAAATAAATTAAAGTATAAACTATTATATAACTAAATTAATTAACCAAATATTTAACAAAATTTTTTTGAGACGGTTTTTGAATATTCATAAACTATACTAATTATATACAAATTTATATAAAACATATATATTATATAAAAAATTATAAAAAGTGATAAAAATAACTTGAAAAATATTTTGAATTTTAAAAAGTCAATTATTTCAAATCGTTTGAAATTTAAGAAGCTCGATGACTAATTCATATCTTGGAGGTCCAAAATTGGGTGTCAACAGTGTTCATATTAGTGATAATTATATAAGGTAATTATGGTATGCATTTGGTATCCTAATAGCAATTGATATTATTTAATGTAAGTTTACATGAGTATTAATTTGGTATCCAACTGGTGTCCTACTCTAAATCAAAATAAAACAAGATGTAATTGATGTTGGTGCAAAAATTAATGATCGTTGTTTTAGATTATCAAATTTGTTTCTTCTAGTATTTATACAAATTGTATACCAATTTCATAGATCTTTAAAGTACTTGATCCATGCTTGTTAAGAGAATATAATTTACAATTAGTAATAATTTGGTATCCATTAGGTGTCCAACTTGAATAAATATAAAACAAGATGTAATTGAGGTTGTTACAAAATACAATGATCACTATTTTACGTTGGCATAATCATATCTTCAAGGTATTTATACAGGTTGGATACCAACTTCATTCTTTTTTTATTTTTTTATTTTTTGTGTTAGTAAATGAAGTAAAAAAAATCAATCAATCATGAATTTGGATTCCACAAGTGCACAGTTTGGATACCAATTATAAGACAAAGTTGGTTCATGAATTATAAATTGGTATTTTTTTTTTGTTTCTAGTTAGTAATACACAGTAATATCATTAAGTCTAAATGTTGAATCCAATTGGTATGCAGTTTGTATATAATTGTCATCCCGAAAACTGTTATACTCAATGTGTAATATATCTTTCAAATGGTGTATCCAAATGGTATGCAATATATATATATTACTAGATTCCTGAAATTATACTAGCCAATCAGTAATTCATATGTAGATGTATCTGACTGGAATAAAACAATGGATATTATATATCATCAAATACTTAAAAACAAAAAAATTGTCCAAAAGTAAAAAAAAACATGTAACTCTAAAAAGTAGAAGGTGCAATCAACTATCTCAAATTTCTTGTCAGTCGTCTTGGTGTAGGATACTTGTTGGTATCCGGAGTATGTTCTTTTGCTATACGAGGTCCACCAAATTTGCTAGCAACCGTACCAGTTACTTCACTCTCACTGATCGCGTCATCCTCATTCTTTGTTTTTCCATAATGCCATATGATTGTGGCATACATTTGACGATGATACTTTGCATCGATATCAACAGAACGCATATCAAAAACACCATTACTGATGTATTTAACAAATAGACATGTGTACATACCACAATCACTGAAAATCTTTTGAAAGAAAAATAATTTTAAGAAAAAAATTAAGCTAACTTTTCTGATGAAATCAATAAATATAGAAATACATACTTGGAACTATCTTCTTATTGCGTCAAAATATTGAAAGTTGGAGCATGTACTTCATCCGTAGAAGTTCCTTCAACTAATCGAGGATTCTTTCGAAGCGTTACAATCGTTTTCTTCGACATGATGATGATGAAAAACTGAACGGGATGAACGATTGTGAAGTTGGGGTAGTGGGGTGGTGAGAAAGATGGGAGGGATGATTGTGAATGTGGGATATGGGGTGGTGAGAAAGATGGAATGGACGATTATGAATGTGGGGTAGTGGGGTGGTGGTGTGTAGAGTTGGATAGGCATGAGGGATGGGATTAACGTATGGGAGGTTTGGAGTGTAACAGTAAACAAGGAACTCTAATCAATGTAAATCCCTAAATTTGTGTAACTGATAATTTCAGTTTTAAAAATTCAGAAAAGTAAAATTATCTAAACTTATATTGAAAAAATACAGTCCAATTTACTTTACAAATCTTTAGTCCAAAACTCAATGGTATACGACAATATACATTCGGTATATAATAACATACACAATTTTCATACTTTATTTTTGCAAAAATATTTACTAACTTGATATATAATATTATATGATATTATACAAATTATAAAAAGGTATTTATACACTCATATACAATAATATACGATCTTATACACTATTATACAAAAAAATTGAATTGGTCTTTTTTCTTGAATCTAAACATCAAAATCATACAAAATTATAAGAGGTATTTATACACTCATTTTCTCGAATTATGTTATACTTTTCAAAATCAAAAACTAAAAATTCAAACCAAATAATACAAAGTCAAATAGAAAAGCCAAATGCACACCCCTACTTCTAGTTGATATTTTATGGTTAGTGTAGAGAAAGGGTACTATAGGATCAACCCTCTTCATTGTTTCATATCAGGATCGATCTACAATGCTACTGAGTACACATTTTATTTTATTCACATGTGTTATACACGATTTGTGTGCACTTTCAGTACTAGGAACTAGTGACAATTGAGTCATCATAGTACTAGAGTGTTGAGGCGGATCTACCCTATAGGGTAGAGGGGTGCACGTACACCCGTTAACTTCAAAAAAAATCATGTGTATAAGTGTATATCTATCTTGAGAAATTGACATAAATTAAGATATAATTAACTGTGCACCCATAAAGAGTATATGTTTGTCATTGTGCTGCTAGTACAAGTTAGAGGTACCACCCATCAGACCTGAGTTTGAATCTAGCTACAACTCTATTTTATTGTTTTTTTTTTAAGTTTATCTTAAAGCTCATATTTGAGCCAAGGTAATATAGGTACACCCGAAGTCTTCATATTCTGGGTTCACCTCTGCTACAGTGACGAACTAAAGTTCAAGGTGAGCTGCTATCTGATTTTTGATCCTGCTATTTTATTATAATATCTTTTTATTCTAGATATTTATAGACTTTAAGACCTTGTATTAAAATCTTAGATGTTCTTATATTGGTATCACCATATTCGTAAGATTTTTCATTTATTTTTACTTGCTTTTGATTTGAAATTTAATTTTCTATGATATTAATATTTTTACGAAATTATTTATAACCCAATAATCCAATACCAAGAGGAAGCACATAACCACATACCAATCAAGTAGATATTATTTGAGGCAACTAATGTCGTTCGTAGAGACAAAAGTTGGTAGAACAAAGCTTTTTTTTTCTCCTCGTATTAATATGAAAATAGTGTACGAACAAAAAAATTCGTTTCAATGTGAGAGAATTTCGGATTTTAGTTAGCAAAAATATGTGTTCCTTGTACTCTTCCTCTTTCTTGATGACAAGTTTATTTGCATTAGTAGTAATTTTAACAATTCAATTCTATTATTATAATACTCCATCCGTTTTAATTTCTTTGTTTTATCTATTTTTAAAAGAAAAGCTTATATAATTTCATTAGTTTATGAGGTAATTACTTAAATATACTTTAATTTATAATATTACGTATCTTATCAGATTTTGGTGCGTCCATATACATGTATTTTGGATACATGGGGTGAAAATTAGGTGTAATTTATTGTAGATACATTATATCCAAGTGGCTTCGCATGTATATGTGATACATTACAAATATTGCTCACCTCTCGCCTTTCTCTCATCTCGTTCGATACTTTCCTATGTATCTAATATTCAAAATAAATGTGTATCACACCATACACACACACACACACACATATATATATATATATATATATATATATATACATACATATATATATATATATATATGATATAGTGTGTATATAGTATGATTCACATGTATTTGGGATAAATAACGGATCTCGCTCGCCTCCCTCCCCATCTCGCTCGCCTCTTTTCCTATTTTAGTATATTTGGTAGTCAAAATACATGTATCCTCAATATATGATAAAAAAAAAAGCTCTTAAGTAGTGGTAACTGGTAAGACATGTAATATTTTGAAAGTATAAGTAACAATAATATATATGATAGTGAAGTATATATATAGTTTTTCCTTTAAAAAAGCCCTCTTTTAACTTTTCACGTATTTGTTTAAGATGACAAAATTAAGAACAATTTAATACATTCTACATATGCTTAAGAGACATTTGATCATGAATTTTCTTCACTTTTTTTAGAGTTGAACTTCGAAAAACACGTTTGACTATAAAAATTCGCAATTCAATTTAAAGTGGAAATTTCAGAATTTTCAAGAATTTGAAAAACAACGTAAACATGTTTTTACTTCTTTTTTTTCCACTCCTAATTACCCTAAAAAAGTCAGAAAAACAACTCCAATTTTCACTTTGTAAACAAATATTACTTTTATCAAATTTCACAATGAAACATGAGCAACCATCCATTTAATTCAAGACCACACCAATATATAGAGTGAAATCCCATAAACAAGGTCTAGGGAAAGTAAAACGTAACAGATCTTACCACTATCTCGTAGAAGTAGAAAAACTATTTTTAAAAAACACTCGACTCAAGTGCAACAAATCCATATACAAAGAATAAGAAGACAATGAAAATTTAATTCAATACAATTTACTTTCTCAAACACCGTATCAAATCAAAATCAGACAAAAAAAAATTAAAACTGAACTAGAGTACTAAGAAAAAATGAAATAGATATGATAGTACAATGTATTGTAGGCCTTTGGTTTAACCAAAAGGTAGTAGTGGTCGTGTACCATGTTGTGCACTCCAAATATTCTTGTATATAATAATTTTTTCTAACCCAAATTATTAGTTCTACATTGTCATTTCCATTTCCATATTATAAAAACTATATAGTAAAACAACAGAAAAAAAAATTGGCTTTGGAATAACCAAAGATCAATGAAAAGAAATGAGGATGATAACCACATCCTCTGTTTTCATTTTCTTATAGATCTCTGGTTTGTACCAATTTCTCTTTAATCTTTTTCATTATTCGCAAATGTTGCATTTTCATTTCATCTTTATGCTTCATTCATACGCTTTTTTTTTTTTTTTTTTTTTTTTTTTTGAATTTACATGAAAGTGTTTGATTGGACATAAAATTTAAGAGAAAAATAAATAAAATTTAAAATTTATAATCTAAAATAAACTAGAGCTATAGAAAGTTTGATGGTTATAATATATTAATGAAGTATTTTGTGTGATAAAAGTTCAGTTAAAAGACTTACTACTAATATTAATTGCTAGTATACTTGTAAGAAAGACCTAATCTTTTTTTTTTTTTTTTTTTAGTTTTTATGAGTTTCTGATCTGAATTGTGGATTTTCAGAGATTGTGGATTGAGTTTTGATTGATGGTATAAAGATCTGATGTTGTTAGATTGAATCCAAAACTTTCATTTTGCTGTTTAATCAGTATTTTGAAAACTGGGGTCTGCCTGATTTTCTTCATAAAAAGGTTTGTTGATTAGTTTTTTTATTATCCAAATCTGGATCTGTATGATTAGTATTGATGATGGGTTTTTGTTATTTATAGTGATTTTTGTATTTGTTGTGATCTGGATTGCAGAAATGATGGAGACGGATCTCGGTAAGCTATTTATAGGTGGGATATCTTGGGACACAGATGAAGAACGTCTTAAAGAATATTTCACTTCGTATGGAGAAGTGGTTGAAGCTGTGATCATGAGAGATCGCAATACTGGTCGTGCTCGTGGTTTTGGTTTTGTTGTCTTTGCCAATCCTGCTGTTGCTGAAAGAGTTGTTAATGAGAAGCACATCATCGATGGGAGGACGGTCAGTTATTTTCTTTTTTTTCCCCAGTATTTCGTGTTTGATTAGAATACAGCAGCAGCAATTACGTGTTTAGTTTGGTCGGTTATATGAATTCTCACTATCGATTTCATTAATATTCAATAATTCGGAGTTCTCTAATGCTAGAGGTTTATAATGTATCATCATGAAACTCAACTAGTTGGTATATTGCCTATGTGAATCTTTTGCTTCAATTCAGCAAGTTTTCTGTTCATAATTTACTACACATAACTGATGGGAAAATGACGGAAATGTTTTTGAAAAGTTTCGGTTGAAGATTAATCCGTGCTGGATTGTGCTGATTAGGATAGATGAATAATCATTTTTGTATATCCAAGTTCTTCATTGGCATCCAATTTTCAGGTTGAGGCAAAGAAGGCTGTTCCGAGGGATGACCAACAAATAATAAATAGAAACAATAGCAGCATTCAAGGATCTCCAGGTCCTGGACGCACAAAAAAGATATTTGTAGGAGGTTTAGCATCTACTGTTACTGAGAGTGACTTCAAGACATACTTTGATCAGTTTGGTACAATTACAGATGTTGTAGTGATGTATGACCACAACACTCAGAGGCCAAGAGGCTTTGGATTTATAACTTATGATTCAGAGGATGCAGTGGATAGGGCATTGTATAAGACGTTTCATGATCTAAATGGTAAAATGATTGAGGTGAAGCGCGCTGTTCCTAAAGATCTGTCTCCGGGGCCCAACAGGAGCCCTTTCACTGGATTCAACTATGGACTTGGTAGAGTAAATAACTTTCTCAACAACTATGCTCAAGGGTATAGTTTAGGTTCGGTTGGAGGATATGGGGTCAGGATGGATGGTAGATTTAGTCCAGTTTCCAGCGGACGTACAAGTTTCTCTCAGTTTTCTTCTCCTGCTTATGGAATGGGTGTCAATTTGGACCCAGCTTTGAGCCCCGCCTTTGCAGGAGCTTCCAATTTTAGCAACAATCTTGGTTATGGGCGGGTTCTGAACCCATATTTCACTGGCAACTCAAGCAGATACACTACGCCCATTGGATATAACACAGGCAGCAATAGAGGTGATTCTTTGCTTAGCTCACCAACCAGGAATGTATGGGGAAATGGTGGTCTTAACAGTTCTCCAGGTCCTGGTAGCTCCGGTTCATTTTTGGGATCCGGAACTGGTGGTTATGGGGTCTTTGGGAATAATGGTGCCAATTGGGGCTCGTCGGCTGTTTCTGCTCCAGTTGGTAGTGCTTCTGGATATGGTGGTCGGAATGTTGGGTTCAGGAGTGGGGGAAACGGTTATGGGCTGGGATCTGGAGGACTTGCAAGAAGCAATGCAGCAGGTGGTGTCCCAACTTCATTTGCTGCATCAGGTGGTGCTTATGAGGGGTCTTATGGAGATGTATATCGCAGTGGCTCCATGTATGGTGATTCAACATGGCAAGCTGTGTCTTCTGATATGGAGGGCTCTAATACATTTGGATATGGACTTGAAAATCCAGCAGATGATTCAGCTAAAGACTCTGAGAATTATATTGGAAATTATAGTATTGCAAATAGACAATCAAATAGAGGTATGAATACTCTTCCAATTGCATATGCTGTATAATTTGGATATTTTTCTTCTGTTACTTCAAAACTGGGCTTCATATTGTGCATTTCTTGGTATTCTACTTTTCCTGTTGATGAAGTTTTCTTGATTCTTGACACATATCTGTCATATTACCAATATTGGTCAAGTAGATAATAACCGGCTTTTCCCCTTTTGGATTTAGAATGCTTCTTTTTATAGGAACTTGGTTTTTCATTTGCAAGAGGATACCTTACTTTTGTGATTAGTAGACTCTTAACTTGAAAGATCATTAAAAGATATTTGCAAAATGGCGCTTGAAGATTTGATCTCAATTTAGGTAGTATTTGCTCCAAGTTTAAATTTAAGTTGACATTCTATAAATTATTGTAACTTCTTTTTCCGAAATAACAGAAGTGGTTGAAACACCCTTATTATGCCTCATATGAAACTTAAAAACCTTATTAGAGAAAAACTTGAGGATACCTTTACTGGCCTTTTGCTCCTAGGCAAAATAGGACACACTGTTCAAGCAATTGTAGTTGAAATATTTGTAGAACTGTGGGCATGCAGCTTTTCCTAAAGTCCTTGGGAAATCTTGCATTTGATTTTTCTTTTCCAAAGTCTGCAATATGTGCCTAAAAGTGAAACTTCCTTCTCTCTCTTAACAAAAGACAAAAACAAATAGGCTTTACCAATTAAGTTCTTGGAAAATGTTCTTAAATTTAAGATTGTAGCCATACCTTTTACTTAAAAAGTTTCTTTGAGTTACATAAGCATTAGTTAATTACTTCAGTAAACCAGATGGTTTTTATGAGTTTTCATAAGATAGTAAAGCCTTGCTGTTACAGGAATGAGGGTGAAGGAATTAGGGATTTGTGTACGGCCGCCCCTAATGGTGTGGGAGTAGGGCCTGGGGTGAAATATTTTTCCTCCTGATAGTTAATGCATGAGCTAATCATGTACCTTATAAGGTTTGACAACTTCCAAAAGAGCTGTCCTATTGTTTTAATGTCATACAATATTGGATGTTAAATTTTCAAATTAAGGTTCCTTGATTTAGCATGAGATAGTACCGAGGGGAATAAGAATGGTGGTTAGATGGGAGATGAATTAGGCTCTTCCTCCCTTTGTCCATTCACTGCCATAGCTGCTTGAGCCGTACTATGGCCTTATGATTGTGACTTTTCTTAGCTAAATTTTGTGTCTTTTGTAATTGAAATCATTTCCATGCTAAAAAGTAAAGGGAAAATAAATATTAGTGGCTTCGATGAGCTAGAGTGCCTAAAGAGAGGCTGAATGTGTGGGACTTCTCCTCCTCGGCCCCTGCTTCCCCCGAAAAAATAGTTCAAAATTTTTATTTCCTACATTCCCTAGGGTCCTGCA
The DNA here is from genome assembly GCF_000226075.1 of Solanum tuberosum. Taxonomy (NCBI): domain Eukaryota; kingdom Viridiplantae; phylum Streptophyta; class Magnoliopsida; order Solanales; family Solanaceae; genus Solanum; species Solanum tuberosum. The sequence goes on along the minus strand of NW_006238986.1, from coordinate 369,065 downwards.
GATCTACAGGAGGTCAATATTCAGGGGCTGAAGGAGGATTATCGCTTGCTGAGCTCTGGTTTTTCGGCCTGATGAATGATGAATTTGTAGTGGACATATAAAAGGACCTTGGTATACCCCAATAGTTTCTAGTTCAATCTGTCTGAAAATCTTTTGGACCATTACTTTGTGTTTGCTTTAAAAGAATAACAATCACACCTTTTGGACCCAGGAGAAAGAACTCTGATGATTTAAGTTGTAGGCTCCTGTAACAGTTTAATACCAAAGGATGCCCTTATTCAAATGTGTGGAGTAGACAGACCTGGTTAATTAGATGCAGGTGTTCCTAGTATACGATGAGCTCCTTCACTAAAATATTGTCATGTATAAATGATGTTATTTTACTTTCGTCAAACTTGCTATTGAGTAAATGCAGAATGTTGCCTTTTGTTTATTATCTTTCTCCGAGTTTTACCTGGTTTCTTGAATCAATGTTATATATTACTCTGTGGAAAGTTGTCCAGATACTGAGATTGCTCAATCTTCTGTTCATGAATTTTCCAGGAATCGCAGCATAGGAGATCTGAAGATTCTTCGAAGTGCCTTAAGAAAATTAAGTGGGCTGTGAATGTTAATCCATATTCCACTTAATATGCATTTCAGCTATAGCTGATCATATTGAGCTAACGAGGGGCCTGTCTGGAAAAAGTATACATATTGAGAAGAGACAAAGCAGTTTTTAAAGGGGTTTTGTGTTATAAATTGAGGTTTCAATTTTTCGAATTTAGGCTCGTGTATCAGCATTTAATCAAGATGTATATCCTATTATACTTGACACCGTCCACTACAGTTGATGTGTGTTGTTCATCCTCAACAAAGCGGAGTATCAATTGGACTATGTCAAGAGGTAGAGTTTTTTTTGAACTTTTTTGTCCAGTTTAGTGACTGGCAAAGCTGCTGTTGTTTGTTCTTGTAGTTCTTTTATCAGGTATTTGTTTTTTTTCTGAGACTGTATTCGACATCTTTTTTATATACTAGTGTGTAACAACAGGGATACCAACCAAAAATAAGTACTGAATTTTCTGATTTATTCTCCTTGCAGATTTGTATAAGCTCTAAGTTTTAATCTTTATATTGTGTAAGCAACTATGTTGCAGTTGAAATAGATTTTTCATTTTCTATCTTTATTATGGTTTTATAGCTCATACATTTTGCTTTAGCTTACTTTTAATTTCAAATATAATATTTGAGAATTGTATTAAAATTGTTTTAGATTGTTACAAATAGTTTAGATTCTATTATTTATTGTTTGTAAAGAAAAATACTTCTCTAATTTATGAAGTTATCTCTTTTTTCTTCTTCTTTGGTATGCATGAAGGTTAGGTTAGGTTAGTTTATTTTTCTTTCTTTATTGTTTTAGTTAATTGCTGGTTTAGTTTTATGGTCTTTCAAAATTAATATATTGTTTTGTTATCAACTAATTATAAGAGTAGACATAATAATTTGAAGTCTGATATTTAGAAAGTTAAATTTTGGTATATGTGTAAGCATGCGACTTATATAATACTCCCTCCGTCTAACTATTGGTCTAACAATAGTTGGCCACTATATTATTTTGGAATGTCCAACAATATTTGTCAATTTTATGAAATTAATGGATAATTTTACACTTAGTTCCTAATTTACTCTTATCATTAACTATAACTATTTTTCTATTACATTTTTCAAGACATTGTATTTATTATATTCGAATGGTGATACAGTAAAATTATCTTTTTGTTTATAGTTTCTTAAAAAATGTGCAAAGTCAATAGTGAACAAATATTATTGGACAGAGGGAGTACAAAATAATGTTGTTTAATTTATCTAATTTACTATTTTAAAAAACGTGATTTTTCAACGAATTCACCCATTGATATTTGGGACTTTTGATGAAAAGTTTGTTGAAAATGTATTTGGCGGGCCAGTTTTTGATGAAATTCATGATATATATGGAATTTATATTTATTTTTAGAAATAATGACACCTTTAATACAACATTTTTCAGGGATATTACGGGAAAAGTATAGTAATTTCTAGTTCTACCGTCAACTACCATTGTAAGGTTTAATATTTATTTGACCATACTCGAAGAAAATCCTATGTCCGTCACTAATTGCCATGAATGTTTTCAATATTCTTATTTGGTAGGATCATGAGTGTAATTTTTATTTCTTATATTCTAGTTAGATAATAACCTTTTCAATTCAAATATATGCATGTAAGTATTACTGAAAGACAAGGTTGAGTTAAATTCTAGAAATTAAATAATCAGAATAACTACAATGTGAAATGTCGAGCAACAATTATTGTGAAGAACAATAATAAGCATGAGAGACACCAGAGCTTCCACATTACCTAGTGTCACAATATCCTCGGGCAGTGGCACAACTAGAAATTTCACGAAGAGTGTCCAAGTATTATACAAATAAACTTTTGTTTGGACAAATGGGTGAACCATATTTTTTTAAAATTAAACAATATATTATTGTAATTGACTTTTCTAATATATGGATTTAACAAAATTATAAAATCAAAATGCATAATATTTAGCTCTAATGAATTCATATCTAATTTAGTATGAAGTGAACAGATGGAATAAGAAAAGAAGAATGATAGCGAGAAGAGAGTTTAGCCTAGAAAGAAATCACTTTTAGGCTTAAACATTTCATCGACTCCTAGCAACAACAATGATAACAATGAGACATGAAGAAAGGAGAGCAACATCAGAAGATGATTTTTGCAAAACAATCCTTGTCAATATTTTTGCTTTCCATTTTAGGTATAAATTTTAAGTTTTATTTAAATAGTTAATGTAATGTAAAGAAAATCCAAAAGATAAATCAGGTGAGAATTCAATTGGCTATTGTTACTTTTATTCCTTTTAGAGATTATTAAGAGAAATCAAATCTCTTCGCGACTTTCTAATTGAATTAAAAAAAAAAGACATTTTAAAATAAAAAACAGTTTAAAAGTAACAAAAACAAGTAAAATAGTTGTAGCAATCAAGAGTTGATCTTGCGCACATGGACAACTTAACTCTAATTTTAGGCATTGGACCACTGAACTAAGTCACCAGCTTATTTTTAGGGTGTCCAAAATTATATTTATCCACATATTAAGTAGCATTTACCTATATACACAATATAATTTTCATCGAAAGATGTCCAATTGGACACCCTCGACACACTGTAGCTATCCTCAAAAATATGAACTATATATTTGACTTTGACAGGACGAAGAAGGAGATGCAGGAAGAAGAAAAAAGATTTTAAGGGTAGAAAGGCTTCAAAAGTTGGTTTTTTTCAAGCTGGTGTTGTTTTATCATATTTTTAGTAACTAAAAACATCATTAACCAATCTAATTATATGAAAGTTGTCATAATGCAAGTTGTTACGCAGCCCCACTTAACTTGTCTTCAATTACCTTGCGACTTCACATGAATTTGTTAGGCTTACTTGTGACTAGTTACTATATATAATAAGTACTCCATCTGTTTGATGAGTTACCTGTTTTGAATTTGCACAAAGTTTTTAAAAAAATAGATTTTTGAATTTTGTAGTATAAAATTAAAGATTTGCCAAATGTACCAAAATGATTTTTAATCTTGTGGTTTTTTAGATTTTGTTTGACATTATTGCTAAAAATTGCTTAGTTCTAGAAGTATTTTACAAAAATAAATAAAATGTTTTTGACAAATTCATTTGAAAAGTGCTTTTGATAAGCAATTTGTGTTTGACTATCTTTTAAAAAAATGTGTTTTTGAGAGTCAAATTACAAAAAATGGCAAGTATCAATGTACTTTTAAGATTATTTTGTAGAGAGAAACTATTTTAAATATCTAATACATAACTTTAATTAAGAATTTAATTAAATTAAAATGTACATATTCATTAATCAATATTATACATAGATAAATAAATAAATAAAATATTAATATAATGTTAACATGATGAGTTAAATATAATTAAAAATATCAAACAAAATAAATTTAAATACTATTATTACCTATTTCTAATAATACGTAAAATAATATATAAAATATAAATAATAATATATAAACATAAATAAAATAAAATTTTTATCATATAAAAATAAAAAATAAAATTCTTGCATGAAACTTAACAAAACTTATAAAATATGTTAATTAATTAATAAGAGATATATTGGTAAAATGTAAATATGTAAGGGAAATTTTAATCTTCAAAAGAATAATTTCGCTATTTTAAAAAAACAATTTTTTAGTTTCTTCCCAATAGTAGAAAAACTTCTTCTGAAACATCTTTTATGTATTTGAATATTTAATCTTCAAAAGTTTTCAAAACATCGTCATAATTCTTGTATTTTCGATATAAACTTTTGTTAACTCAAATTATCAAATTTGCACATTCTTGTCAACTTAAATATAGACCTTATTTTTATCCTTAAAATAATATAGACGTACTTGTCCATAAAATGAAAATTATGAATGAAAATTGTGGAATTTTGGATGGGTGGTTTGAGTTCTGCTGAAAGGAAAAAAATGGATTCCAATAACTAAAATTCATTCACCACCCTTTATTTTTTGACCTAATCAAAACTTATATAGGAAATAATTATACAATGGGCTCAGATTGTGGGTTTGAGACTATGATCCAATATTGTTGGTTAAATAAAATATTTGTGTATATAATTATTATATGTATTTAACTGTATTTCTAGACTGTGCTAAAACCCCAAAATGAATTAATAAAAGTAATAAATAAAATGAATATTCATAAATGTAACGAATAAAATTAATATTAAAAAATGTAATTAACGTAATCAATGACGTGTAATAAAAAATTACTTTAATTTTTCATAAATATTTAATGAACAAACATATCACATCACTATTTTTGTGGTATCAGAGCATAGTTAAAATTGCTTTAATTTTGCTCTGATACCATAAATAAAGTGATGTGACATATTTGTTTATTTATAATTCATTTTAAATAGAATAATTGTTTGAACTTTTACCATTTACGCTGCAACAACATTCGTTTAGTGAAACGACCTAAAAAATGTCTGAAAATGTGCTTCGAAAACACCTATAATTGTAATTTTCATATATCTCAAAATCCGTGCATGATTTCGGAAATTCGACTTCATATTCTTATTCATGGGGTCAAATTGAGTGGGAAATGGGTCTAACCCGAATTTTAGAGCAACCGTATCAAAATTCGAAAATCGCAAAAAATGCGATTTGTAGGATCAACTTTAAAGGGGCATATCTCTTAGCACACAAGGAACTGGAAGGGCCACAATCTATTAAATTAAAGCTCTTTGAGTTAGCTTTCCAACGCACTTGATTTCACCTCATTTCGAGTTAGAATGAGGGAGTTATGACAATTTTCGTAAAACTTATCTGTGCAGATTTGCAATTTCCAGTGAGCTATTTTTTT
>NW_006238986.1:360742-360893 GCF_000226075.1 Solanum tuberosum | reverse complement strand
GATCTTGTTGAGTTGAACATGGTCGATTTTGATGTTGTTCTTGGGATGGATTGGTTGCAAGCATACTATGCTCCCATTGATTGTAGAACCCGTAGTGTCAAGTTCCATTTCCCCAGTGAACCCATTCTTGAGTGGGAAAGCCAAAATGTGG
>NW_006238986.1:360537-360642 GCF_000226075.1 Solanum tuberosum | reverse complement strand
GTTGTGTGTGCCTTGTGTTGATGGTTTGAGGGAGAAATTTTTTGATGAGGCTCATAATTCTTCCTACTCCATCCACCCCGGTTCCACCAAAATGTATAGAGATTT
>NW_006238986.1:356750-360239 GCF_000226075.1 Solanum tuberosum | reverse complement strand
CATACAATGTCATGATAACACTTCAATTTCTCATACTATGCCTTCAAGGCCATGGTCACAATGTACATAATAAGTAAACACCTCCACCTTTCAAGTGGATCAACATCGAGTTAACAATTCTATTTCAACAAGTATTTTCTCATATCTTGCCTTTAAGGCCATAAACCTCACATACCAATACACCAACAATGCACCATAAAATAAGCATGGGTAATGACATACTTCAATAATCCAAAGCCATTTAAACAAGTTCTATTTAAATACATTCATTATCAAGCAACCCACTTCATAGAGGAATAAACTAGGAATAGAGAGAAATCATGGGTTCATGGATTATTTTCATCTTAAATCATCAATATTACAACAATTTAACCATAATATGCCATTATAAACCTTTTAAAACTATTTGGTGAAAGAACCCATGAGATTGAGTAAAACCCTAGATTTTCATGAACTTGAAATCTTTAGAAGTTTACTTTGAATTTGGCTCTAGGGTGAAAGCTAACCCTAGATGAAGGATCACCATAACTTTGCTAAGATTTCCCAAGAAATTCGATGAAGAAAGCCTTGAATCAAAAATCCTAGCTCCCACTTCTTCTTCTTCCTTGAGTTAGAGAGAAATATAGAGAGAGAGAACTTTGGGATTTGAATTGGGAAAAATGAGAGAATGACTAGTTTAAAAGATTTAAAACCTTATATATTTATCATATAAACCATTTAAAATCAACCCCACATAATTAAACATCTAAACGAAATTACCAAAAACCCCCAACTTGAGTAGGCCCGTTAGGGACCACGCCCAACTAAACTGGTCATGAGGGGCACCACGGCTCATGGTGGTTCCCGTGAACTTTGGGACAGTAGCTCCCTCAACTTGCAACATCTCCCACCAAGCAAAGACAACCCCACGAGCCTTCTCACGGCCCGTTGAAACGACCCCAAAAATGCCCGAAAATGTGCTTCGGAAACACTTATAATTGTAATTTCCATAAATCTCAAAATCCGTGCATGATTTTGAAAATTCGACTTCATATTCTTATTAATGGGGTCAAATTGAGTGGGTAATGGGTCTAACCCCGAATTTTAGAGCAACCGTATCAAAATTCGAAAATCGCAAAAAATGCGATTTGTAGGATCAACTTTAAAGGGGCATATCTCTTAGCACACAAGGAACTGGAAGGACAACAATCTATTAAATTAAAGCTCTTTGAGTTAGCTTTCCAAACGCACTTGGTTTCACCTCATTCCGAATTAGGATGAGGGAGTTATGACCATTTTCGTAAAACTTGTCTGTGCAGATTTGCAATTTCCAGTTTATGTATCTTTTATGTATTTCCAATAGTAGAAAAACTTCTTCTAAAGCATCTTTTATGTATTTGAATATTTAATCTTCAAAAGTTTTCAAAACATCGTCATAATTCTTGTATTTTTGATATAAACTTTTGTTAACTCAAATTATCAAATTTGCACATTCTTGTCAACTTAAATTATACCTTATTTTTTATCTTTAAAAATAATATAGACGTACTTGTCCATAAAATGAAAATTATGAATGAAAATTGTGGAATTTTGGATGGGTGGTTTGAGTTCTGCTGAAGGAAAAAAATGGATTCCAATACTAAAATTCATTCACCACCCTTATTTTTTGACCTAATCAAAACTTATATAGGAAATAATTATACAATGGGCTCAGATTGTGGATTTGAGACTATGATCCAATATTGTTGGTTAAATAAAATATCTGTGTATATAATTATTATATGTATTTAATTGTATATCAAGACAGTGCTAAAACCTCAATATGAATGAATAAAAGTAATAAATAAAATGAATATTCATAAATGTAACGAATAAAATTAATATTAAAAAATGTAATGAACGTAATCAATGACGTGTAATAAAAAATTACTTTAATTTTTCATAAATATTTAATGAACAAACATATCACATCACTATTTTTGTGGTATCAGAGCATAGTTAAAATTGCTTTAATTTTGCTCTGATACCATAAATAAAGTGATGTGACATATTTGTTTATTTATAATTCATTTTAAATAGAATAATTGTTTGAACTTTTACCATTTACGCTGCAACAACATTCGTTTAGTGAAACGACCTAAAAAATGTCTGGAAATGTGCTTCGAAAACACTTATAATTGTAATTTTCATATATCTCAAAATCCGTGCATGATTTCGGAAATTCGACTTCATATTCTTATTAATGGGGTCAAATTGAGTGGGTAATGGGTCTAACCCGAATTTTAGAGCAACCGTATCAAAATTCGAAAATCGCAAAAAATGCGATTTGTAGGATCAACTTTAAAGGGGCATATCTCTTAGCACACAAGGAACTGGAAGGACAACAATATATTAAATTTAAGCTCTTTGAGTTAGCTTTCCAACGCACTTGATTTCACCTCATTTCGAGTTAGAATGAGGGAGTTATGACAATTTTCGTAAAACTTATCTGTGCAGATTTGCAATTTCCAGTTTATGTATCTTTTATATATTTCCAATAGTAGAAAAAACTACTTCTGAAGCATCTTTTGTGTATTTAAATATTTAATCTTCAAAAATTTTCAAAACATCATCATAATTCTTGTATTTTTGATATAAACTTTTGTTAACTCAAATTATCAAATTTGCACATTCTTGTCAACTTAAATATAGACCTTATTTTTTATCCTTAAAAATAATATAGACGTACTTGTCCATAAAATGAAAATTATGAATGAAAATTGTGGAATTTTGGAGGGGTGGTTTGAGTTTCGCTGAAGGAAAAAATGGATTCTAATACTAAAATTCATTCACCACCCTTATTTTTTGACTTTATCAAAACTTATATAGGAAATAATTATACAATGGGCTCAGATTGTGAATTTGAGACTATGATCCAAAATTGTTGGTTAAATAAAATATCTGTGTATATAATTATTATATGTATTTAACTGTATTTCTAGACTGTGCTAAAACCCAAAATGAATTAATAAAAGTAATAATTAAAATGAATATTCATCAATGTAACGAATAAAATTAATATTAAAAAATGTAATGAACGTAATCAATGACGTGTAATAAAAAATTACTTTAATTTTTCATAAATATTTAATGAACAAACATATCACATCACTATTTTTGTGGTATCAGAGCATAGTTAAAATTGCTTTAATTTTGCTCTGATACCATAAATAAAGTGATGTGACATATTTGTTTATTTATAATTCATTTTAAATAGAATAATTGTTTGAACTTTTACCATTTACGCTGCAACAACATTCGTTTAGTGAAACGACCTAAAAAATGTCTGAAAATGTGCTTCGAAAACACCTATAATTGTAATTTTCATATATCTCAAAATCCGTGCATGATTTCGGAAATTCGACTTCATATTCTTATTCATGGGGTCAAATTGAGTGGGAAATGGGTCTAACCCGAATTTTAGAGCAACCGTATCAAAATTCGAAAATCGCAAAAAATGCGATTTGGAGG
>NW_006238986.1:348620-356572 GCF_000226075.1 Solanum tuberosum | reverse complement strand
GACCATTTTCGTAAAACTTGTCTGTGCAGATTTGCAATTTCCAGTGAGCTATTTTTTTTTTGAGGCGGATTGGGAACGTTTTTTATAAAAAGGGGATATGTCTCATACTTAGTCTTTTTTTTTAACTTCAAAAACACTCTCTAAGCCCTCTCCAAAATTCCACCAAGATCCTCAACCAAATTCAAACATCTCAAGCTCTAATTCCGGATTCAAGACTCAATCTCAAGCTTCAATTCTCCATTCCAATCTTCATCAAGGATTCTCCAAAGTTGAGGTATGTGGGTTCTTGGTTGCCTAGTACGGGGGGTAGTAGGCCCGTATAACCGTATCGAGGGGTTGGTACCTTGGTTGCCTAGTACGGGGGGTAGTAGGCCCGTATAACCGTATCGAGGGGTTGGTACCTTGGTTGCCTAGTACGGGGGGTAGTAGGCCCGTATAACCGTATCGAGGGGTTGGTACCTTGGTTGCCTAGTACGGGGGGTAGTAGGCCCGTATAACCGTATCGAGGGGTTGGTACCTTGGTTGCCTAGTACGGGGGGTAGTAGGCCCGTATAACCGTATCGAGGGGTTGGTACCTTGGTTGCCTAGTACGGGGGGTAGTAGGCCCGTATAACCATATCGAGGGGTTTGTACCTTGGTCCCTAGCTCGGGGGGTGGTAGGCCCGGGTAACCACATTGAGGGGTTTGTACCTCTTTCGCCTCTCCAAGGGGGTGGTAGGCCTTGGAAATACTATATTGATGGTCACTCACCACACTTGTGCTACGTCCCACTAAATATGATTTTTATGTAAGCGTCATTATATATATATCGTTTCATTAATGTGCTATCTAACGGGTATTACTATGCATTTTCCTACGATGTCAATCTATGGTAGCATTGCATTGCATCCTATATACTTAGTACATTCAAATGTACTAACGCATACTCTATGCCTACATGATGTCACCATGTAGGGACCGGAGCACCGCTTGACCATCCTCCTCCGCGTGGCTAATGATTTTCTATCGAGGTTATTGGTGAGTCCTCCATTCCGGGGACGTTGCTTATGATCTCTTGCTAGTATAAGACTTTTCTTTTTTTGTTTTGTATTGACTATGAGGGTGAGCTCGGTAGTTTGTCTTGGCCCCCGCTAAGTACCCATGTTTAGATGTGGTGTTGGACAAGTTGTGTATTATGCTTGAGCTTGACTCATCTATGGTATTTATGTATCTTTTTTTTTCTGCTCCCTTAGTCCCGATTTCCCCCTTGATTATGCTTATCGGTTATGGTCATTCTAATTGCTTCTGTGACCAAGGATGTGTAATGATACGCTATGAGGCTTGTTTGGGGTTCCTTCGGGTTCCTCATTCGCCGGTCACGTCTAGGCCCTAGGCTTGGGTCGTGACATTTATAATCACTAAACATTTATTTTCATACTCTTAAATAGGGCTGGCAGGGGGACCAGGTCGGCCCGCCCCTCCCCGTGATCGATTCGAGAATCGCCTCGTCGAACCCGATCCCATCTATTCTCGCGGGTTGGGGGGATTATGGGTTAGGGGCCAGTTCAACCTTTGGTCCCGATCGACCCAGCCCGTCTGAACCGACCGATTTTTGCGAGATCCCCTTTATTTTTTATTTTTTTATTTTTTTAATTGTTTGAATTGTATCCGTTAGGGCAACGTCTAGTGGGCCCCCCAACGGATTTATTCCACTTTTTCACTTCCCCAACACCAGCTACCACCCCCTACTGTTAATAATTTAATTTAAACTCTCAAGTTATCATAAATACACTTTACCTCATTTTTAATATTATAAATACGCTTTTATCCCTTATTATTTCTTACAAAATCATCTATTCTCTCATCTATTTTTATATCCTCTCAATCTGAAGTATTAATTTTTTTATTCCATTTAAGTCTCATATTATTATAATACATATATTTCAATTCTAAATTTTCAATATTATATCATGACATATATAATTCTCATATTTGCTATCAAGTATTGGAGTTCCAAATTACAAGTTATAACAAACTACAAGGTTCAAGAATCGGTTATAACGTCTCTTATTAACGCAGATGTTTGGTACATTCATTTCATAGTATTTATCTTTTATTTTTCGTCATTAATTTTTGTGTTATTTTTATTTTTATATTATACTTTACATATAATTAAATATGAGTTCTAGCAAAAAAAATATCAGTAAAAGAAAAGAGAAAGAACCAAGTGACATTAGTAAATTATTTAATTTTAATAAAAAAAATAGTAAAAAAAATATAAGAGTAAATGTGGTTGTACTTCTTCTAAATCAATGTCTAGAGTTAAATTTAATACAAATGATTTTACTTATGTTGATGATACTTCTTATGATATTGATTCAAATGTTCAACTCGATCATGAAATTTTAGAACAAATTTATGATAATATTAATCCTTATCTTGATAAAAATTCAGGTGAAGAAGTAGAAGTTGGTTCGAGAGAAGATGAATTAGAAGATACACCTACTAGTCCGGTGACATAAGTTTCAAATGAAACTACAAATTCAACGTAGCAAAATTGTGGACGCCTACCCCTTATACCTCCTACAAGGGAGAAGGTGAAGTATCAACGCCCTAAAACTTCTGTTGTGTGGCAATTTGTGACTTTAGATAAGGAAATTTTTATTGTTATTTGTAATAAGTGTAAGCAACCTTTTAAACATAAACAAGGTGGAGGTCAAGGTGGGATGAGGGGGCTTAAATAGACATTTGTTATCTTATGTGCCGATTCAATATAAAGAAGTTAAAGCATTAGCCGATAGAAAAAAAGGAATTCCAGTTAATGATTTTGATATTAATGTTAATGAATCGGTAAAGGCTTCTAACATGGTTCAAGAAATACTATTAAATCTGATGTTTTTGTATATCAAGGTAAATATTGTAAATATCTTCGTTGTATATTTAGCATATTAGATTGTAGAGTGTCCATAATTTCGGACATGGATCGTAGTGTTAATGGACATGATTATTTAACTGTTACAACACATTGGATTGATCATAACTGGAATTTGCAAAAAAGAATCTTAAGTTATAAAGAATGTGTAGAAAAAAAAATTGGTGCATATTTAGCTTCAAATATATTGAGTGTTCTAGATTATTACATCCTTATAGATAAAGTAATGTCTGTCGCATTAGATAATGCATCTAATAATACAAACGTTGCTAGTATGTTAAAAACTAGATTATGACCAATTGATGTTAATGTTTTTCATGTAAGATGTGTTGCACATATATTAAATTTAGTTGTACAAGATGGTATTTCATTATTTAATTGTGGCTGTATGAAAGTTGAATATGCTGTTGTCTGAATTTTTTATGCTCATAGAGCTGCTAGAATTAGGAAATTTAATAAGCGTTGTGTATTATGTGATTTGCCACCAAGAAAAATTTCAAGACATATTAAAACAAGGTAAAATTATTTTTACGAAATGATTTCAATTACTTACGAATATAAAGGACCCATACAAATGGTGTTTAATGTTCATAATGTTGACCAATTAGATAGAATTTGTGAAGAAGATTGGGAAGAAACTAATGAACTATTAGAATTTTTAAGAATATTTTATGATGCTACAACCATGTTTTTAGGAATTTATTATCCTACTATTTCATCCGTATTAAAAAATATTTGTGTTATTACAATTCAATTTTCTAAAAACAAAAAAAATGAAAAATTTGGAGTTGCAATTGAAGGTATGATTGAAAAATTTTAATTTTTTTTTTCCTATTCCTTAAATTTATTTAACTGCTACTTTACTTAACCCTCAATATAAATTACGAGGTGTGCATGGACTTGTTGATACTTTTTATGATACTTTAGAAATTTTATCGGAAGAAATTCCAACTTGTGAAATGTGTAAGTCTAGCATAAAAGTAGAAGTTAAAATTTTGTATGAAAAATATAGAACTATAGAAAATACTCAAGGAGAAGTTGGTCAAACTTCTAATTCTTAGAGTAAAGCTCGAATTAATAGTTTTATGCGAGGTTTTCTTGGTCTTAATTCTACTAACCGTGATGATTTTGAAAAATATCTTAATCAATCCTTAGAAACAGTGGACGACGAAGATGGCAATGGAGAATTATTAGCATGGTGGATGAAGCGGAGCGTTGCATTTCCAATTTTGAGCAAAATGGTTAGTGATGTTCTAACTATTCAAGCTTCATCAGTTGCATCGGAGACTGCTTTTAGTGCAGCAAGGTTTCAACTTAGCGATCATAGACATTCATTGGCGGAAGAAAGTTTGGAAACATCAGTTTTATTTAGAGACTGGGTCAACGCCGAGAAGAGGAATTATAATTTGCCAAAGTTAAGTTCCAAACAAAAAGCTTGGATTAATGTGGTAATTGGATCTAGTGATGATGAATTAGAGTCACAAGAGTTTCTAGCAAGTTTGCCAACACCGAAGGATGTTACCGTCGATATGATGCGACAATTAGAATTGAATTTTAAAGGAGAATACAACTATTATATTACATCCGAGAACTAATTGAAATAGAATCATTCCTAGAAGGTGGCTGCTTAAATTAGTTACTCATCTAATATTGGTAACAAATATTAATTTTACATATTGAGAACTTATTGAAAGAAACCCTTCCTATAATGTGGCTGCGTAGATTAGTTATTCCACTAATATTTGTAAATTGTAACTTCTAAGTTCTAAGTTGCAATTAGATTTTATTGAATAAATTTGAAGGCTTTATTAAGTCTTTTTTATATAACTATTGTCTTGCATTTTAATTTTAATATATTCAAACATATTTACATATATACTAAACTAACTTTAAAATACTTAATTTAAAAATCAAAATTTGACATTTGAAATTTCAAGTTAAATTCTTTTAAAATATTTAATATACAAATTTGAACTTCTCAAATTTGAAATTTGAAACTTGAAATTTGAAAACTTAAGCATTTTTTTCAGCTAAAAATGTTATTGAAAACCAAATAAACTAAAAATGTTATTCAATAACATATAATTTCAATACAAATAAATAAACATATAAAAAACAAAAATTTCACATCCCATCCCGTATATATAGTGGTACGGGATGGGATGAATTTTTATCCCGCCAATCCTAGTCCCAGTCGAATCCCGGTCAAGGAGTCCCCCGCCCCGTCCCGTCCCCTTGCCAGCCCTACTTTTAAAATCAATTATTATTATAATTTAATAAATAAAAATACTTATGTTGACAGGCCCAATCCAAAATATAATGTCCAATCGAAACAATCAGGGTGAATCTAAATAGACATACAATCCTAAATCAAAATAACTAAATTAATAACACTACAAAATTGCTTTAGGGATTTACAAATTAATCTTTCATTGATTTTCAACAATAAATCCAACAAAAAAACATTGCTAACATACGTACATTTTGTTCATTAGGCACCAATTTTTTTCATCCACCAACATAAAATTACGACATGATTCACCAGTAGTTTCATCACATAATTTAATTCTATATATTTGTATATTCAATCTTCTAAAACTTTCAAAGCATCGTCATAATTCTTGTATTTTCGGTATAAAGTTTCGCTAACTCAAATTGTCAAATTTACACATTCTTGCCAACTTGAATATATACCTTATTTTACTTATCCTTAAAACAACATAGTCATCGTACTTGCCCATGAAATTAAATTATGAGATGTTCAAAAGAAAGAAGAATAGAGAAGACAAAAGATTTGGAACAAATATAATGATCTCCATAGAGTATTTGAATTGATATAACTTTTGGAAAGTGTGATTTAAAATTTAAAGAAATTTGGCTAGTATACTAAGTTGAAAAAAATTAGGTTTAAGGTTATTCAAAGTGATTTCAATTTTAAAACAAAAAACAATTTCAGTGAAAAGATAGTAATTTCACGTTAGAGATTATTTTTGGTAAAAAAAAGAAATGAATTTACTCTAACATCCTTCACAACTACCTGTAATAATGATCTTATTCCAAAAAAGTTAGTTCATTTAATTCGCGTCAAAAAATCATCGTGCCAAATATATTTTTCGTAAACATTTAATGAAAAACATGTCACATCACTTTTTTTGTGGTATCAGAGCATGATTAAAATTGCTTTAATTTTGCTCTGATACCATAAATAGAATGATGTGACATGTTTATCCATTTATAATTCATTTTAAATAGAATAATCTCTTTTTTTTCAGTAATTTTTTTCACATAGTATTTTTAATTTATTTATTGATTGTAGGAGATGCACCATTAGTGATAGCGTGTGATGAATTTTCTAAATTATTTCATGATTCAATCTACGATGCATATATTATGACAATGAAAACTAATTTGCCCAATGTCATTATTTGGTTTGATGTGCAACTTATTAAAGATGAAATTGATATCTATTTTAATGACCTCAAGCTTGACAATATCTTGACATTGATGTTTACTACAAAAATAATAAAAGGGAATACTTAGTGAATATAGTTTTAACGCAAGGATGATTCTCTATATATTTCAATTTCAATTATCTCGCGTCTGTCACCTATAACTTCAATATGTAACTTATGTAACATATTTGGTAGTGTTTTTCATGAACATATCATGTTGTGTATGCATGACTGTAGGTGCAAGATTTTGGAATCAATGTTCAAGAATGACATTTTTGCTTTGCCAAAATATTTCATTGACCATTCCTATGTTTTATTATACTCATGTTGTTCCTTTTTAGTTGTTATGATAAAGTTTGACACAATTTTTAAAAGATAAAATTAATAAGGAGTGTTGTTTGACCAATATATTTCTTATTAATTCTTTAATCTTTATCTATATATTCTCAATGACTCTTAATTCTAAAATAATTAATATTAAAAACAAAGTTGAAAAAAAATAATTAATTCACTCTTAATTATCTAAATCGGCAATTATTTTGAAACATGTATTTTTAATATATATAAATGACAATTAAAAAGTAGTGGGTGGAGTATAACATAAACCATTAAATGCAGAGAGTTTGACTCATTTTATTTATACTGCAATGTTGGATTTCTGTCTCTTTTTTTCTGAAATGATATGTTGGCTATATTTTCATTTGGGCACGAGAATATTTTAACCTTTATCGAGAATTTTTTTAACTTTATTAAAAAACGATTGATCATGAAATTTCAAATTTAGAAATAAGAACAATTAAAATTTTATTTTCTTTTTTTTCACTTTTTCTATTTTTTTTAAAAAAAATTATCTAAATTTTTATTCTGTAAAATAGCTTAATTTAAATTAGGCAGAATGGTCTGAGAGGCCCTTGTACTTGACTCTGTTTGTATTTTGGACCCTTATACTTACAACTTTGTCAAATGGACCCTTGAACTCGGTGAAACACAATATATTAAACACCTTTGACCGTTGACTGATCACATGTGGCATTAATATTGCTGACTTGGAACGATGCGTAATTCCACGCATTTTAAAGCAAGTATGTATAAAATTAATATGAAAAAAACATTAAAATTAAAAATAAATAAAATGAAAACAACAAAAAAAAAAAAGACAAAAAAGGGGGGAGTCATCTTCTTCAAAGCAACCCATCGCTGCTCCGCCCCACCCCAACAAAATTTCTTATACCTATTCCACTTCTTTCCTTCTTTCTTTGGATTCACCCATCATTTCCTTCTTTCTTTGGATTCACCATCATTTCCCTCGTTCTTATTCTTAACACCCCCACATACTGTTCCATCCCTAAATATTTTCTCAAAGTTCATTCTTTTTGCTGCAAATCAATTTCCCTCCTAGTTCTTTTCGTTTTGCCATGTTTGGTTTTTCAAAATCTCAATTTCGTGCGTATTTTTTGGTGATAGTGGGTATTGAAAAATGAAAAACTTCATTGATAAGCTTGATGAAGCTTCAAAAATAACAAATGGGTTTTGTGAATTTATGAAATAAATTTAAAATTGTATAGAGATTTGTTGGGTTTGTGTTTGTG
>NW_006238986.1:338816-348296 GCF_000226075.1 Solanum tuberosum | reverse complement strand
AAGTAGCCCCTACAAGAGCTATGTAAGCAAATGAAATAACGCATATTAAGTGTTGGTAGCCTTGGTGTAGATATGGAGATATGACTTTTATTTTTATTTTATTTGTCTAATCTTTAATTTATTATGTGTCATTAAAAATGACGAGGATTCCTACGTGTAAATAAGTGTATCACACGCGCACACATAGGATGAGGAAAGGGTTTAAAATATTGTTTTTCAACGAGTTTAAGGGTTTAGTTGATAAAATCGTTAGTATAAGGGTCCAACTTACAAACAGAGCCAAATATGAGGGCTTACCAGGTCATTCCGCCTTTAAATTATAGTAGTTCATGTTTAAATCACATTTCATGATTATTGTTTTAGGAAAAGTATACTCAAATAATTAAATATTATTTGTAAAAATGATATCAAACACAATTAAAATTTAAAATACTTGCAATAGTATGTAATTGCTTTATGCCCCAAATTTTTGGGCATCCATTTTTCAGAAATAGGTGATCGGCCATCTAAAATTGACACCAATTTTCACTTAAACATCTTAATTGAACTTTGTTCATTTTAAACTCCCCGAGTTGAGGCTCGCTATGTCATTTTGAAACTTTTTTCACAATCATTAAAAGTATTAAAACACTCTCACTTCATGTGTCAAGTAACGCGTGAATTAAATTAAGACATGCCCAATCTGATGAAATTTTTACTTGATTAATATTATACATGTTTCTTTTGTAACTATTTGAATATCGTCGTTTAATTTGTAGATTTATCACAAAGTGTGAATTTACATAGTTATGCTGCTAGTATTTAATAAAATATTTTATTCTTCACATGATTTTAATGTTTTAATCAAAGACAACCAGTAATGTATGATGTCTAATAACATAACTGAAATTTTTCTGAATTCAAACCGAAAGATTTGTTGGAATAGAGTATAAAATTCTTATTGTCCAGGACGTGGCAAACCAAGTTAAACCTCCGAATTATGGTTGAACATACATGTACTTATACTCAGTTATGATGATAAGTTTTCACTTATAAAATTATGTTGTACTGCTTTTATTGATCCTTTGTTTTGCAAATCCTTTTTACAGCATGAC
This sequence comes from Solanum tuberosum, assembly GCF_000226075.1. Classification (NCBI taxonomy): domain Eukaryota; kingdom Viridiplantae; phylum Streptophyta; class Magnoliopsida; order Solanales; family Solanaceae; genus Solanum; species Solanum tuberosum. The sequence continues at coordinate 347,202 of NW_006238986.1, read as the reverse complement.
AACTTCTTCACCTAGCATAATTTTAGTATGAGAAGTTATATTATATCATTATCCAGAAATGTTTTCATTAACTATATTTCATCACCTGAGGTGACTTTCCTCACAAGTATTGTGGCACGATTCAATCCACGAGTTACCAAACTTGTTTTTCGATATCTCATATAAGATGATTGTAACACATCAGAATTTTTTTCGAACCGAGACTCGAACCATCCTTCGTTGTAAGTAGGATTTTACCAAGTAATTTAAAATTTCTTAAGTATTAAGATCACTAGATATAGCACCTTGAGTTCCAAAAAAGAATTAAAGAGAATTCATTCAAGTCATTCCTAGGTTTCTAAGTTTTGGGTCAACTTAAATTGATCATAACTTTCAGTACAGGATGAGTTAGGTGGCCTATAAGATATCCAATGAAAGGTCTTCGAATTATCTTTCCAACATCACCGAGTTTGCTAAATTTCGAGTTAGGATGAGTGAGATATCCCCTTTTGAAGTTAGCCTGTCCATTTAAGGAAAGTTACCCGAAAATAGTGAGGGGTATTTTGGTCTTTTCCTTCCCCAATCAGATTTGATTAATTTTTAGTAATGATTTAAGGGTCTAGTCCTATTAGGTTCAGTTTTATAATCCTAATATACGCCTAGGGTTTTAGTTGAGAGTTCAAGAAGAGAAAAGACGAAAAGGATCAAGGCGTTCGTTGAGGTTCTTGAGTTTTGTTCCGAATTTTCACCATGGGTTTGATCCCTAAGAGGTGCGTAAGCTTCCATAGTGTTGGGTTTGTTCACCCACACACCAATCATGATTTATTCAGCATAATTTCATTTTTGAAATTTTAGGATTTAAGTTCTTGATGAGTTCTTGATAAGTGTTCGTGAAGTTTCCTTATCGATTAAGTTTTGATATAAGATTCTACTTGGGTCAACTTGAAACGACCATATCTCTTAGAATATAAAGAGTTACATGAGCCATAACCTATTAAAATCAAAGGTATTTGAATCTACTTTCCAACGCCACCAATTTCACGGCAATCCAATTTCTAAGTAAAACGTTATGACTATTTTAGTAACCTATACAGTGTTGTTATTAATTTAGCCAACGGGAAAACATTAAAAATGATTTTTTTTATTTTTTTTACCTCCAAAAAATCCTAAACGAATTTCTTGCCTAATAAAAGGCTCAAAATAATCAGATTTTAATCTTTTAGTCCATCATATCTTCTCTCTCAAACTCTAGGGAAAAACCCTAAGAAAAAATCAAAGTAGAAGACTCCATTCAAGATTTTTTCTATCTTTTTCAAGATTCTTCTTCAAGGTAAGTCTTTCTCAAAGAATTCCATTTTTTCAAATCAAAATCCTCCATACAATTATGAATCACTAATGAAAATCATAATTCTTGGCCATAGAGATTTCAAGAAACTAATTCAAGAATCTCAAGAAAGGTTTTCTTGATAGTTTACCTTCAAGCAAGGGTTTCAAGGCTTTTAATCAAGTTCTTCTTCAAGAGTTTTAAAGATTATTCAAGAACCTTGTTCTTTTAGGTATGTAAGACTATCATAGTATTGGACTAGTTCGTCCTCACGCCCTACATCTACTTTCAGATCAATAAAAGAGTAATCCAGGATACTTTCCCTAGATTAGAGTATTCTTGAGATAAGTTGATTTTGAGTTCTTGAGTTCATGTTTATTTTAAAAGTTCTATTCCTAATTATCGAATTGCTATATATTTATTGAGATCCTTCATATCATAAATCATAACTCTTGAATTCATAATTCAATTTCAAGAAAGAGTTAAGAGTAGAGTTAAAGAAAATCTTTGAGTTCAATTGTGAATCCTTTGAAATCAACCATCGATTTGAGCTAAGTTTTGAGGAAGTAAGTATGAGAATGAGAAGAGTCGTATACTTGAGTTCCTTATTGTTATTTAGACCCTTGAGTCGAGTCATCCATGCCCATAAATTCCGCATAAACTCCATCAGTTGAGTATTTTTGAAAGGAGTAGTATCTTCAAGTTCTAAGTCTTTGAGCATTGAGTTCCTAATATTTTTGAGATTATATTCCTACTTATGGGACTACTATATGTTACCCATGTCCTTGGGTTGAGTATTTCATGCCTATAATTCCGCATGAACCCTACGAGTCGAGCAGTCTTGAGATGAGAGATATCATTAACATTCTTGAGTTGAGTCGTTCATGTCCATAATTCTGCATGAACCCTATGATTTGAGTTATAAATTTTGAAAAGCTTTCTAAAGCCAACAATTGAGTTTTTAAACTGAGTTTTGAGAAAGCAAAGATGAGTTTTGAGAAAAGAGTTTTCTAAAACATGATTAGTATGGTATCTAGATATACCATCAATGTTTATGAAGTATGACTTCCCGAGTCATCAATAATCATATTATAATATGATTTTGAAATATTTTTGAGAAATAGCAGAGTTGAGTTCATTTTCTTTAAATGATATATGTGAACTATGTATTTCCATGAGTAAATATTTTCACATTTAAGATGAGAGGAAATTGAGATTTCCAAAAGAGTTTTGAGTAGTTTGAGTACCATCTCTTTTAAGAGATAGATTTTTGAGTAATTATCTCAAACCAGAGAAAAAGTTATGTTTTGAACATATGAGCACCGATATGGGGGAGAGTTCAGATAACTCACAACCCCCATAAACCATGTAGTCATCATGGGTAGAAAGGATCATACTTTTTAGATGACTCCTTAGTACTATTTAGCATAGACTAGTGTATCCACTTAGTTAAGGCGTTCTATATAACGGCAAAGTATATGACAATTCTGGCAATGTGGGCAAGACGATGTATCATCACTTAGGCTCATAGTGGTGGTTGTCGGTTAGAGAAACTCCCACATAGTTATATTATATTTTATTATATATAAATTGAGTTGTTATTGTATTCTTCAATACACTGAGTTAATTTCTACTGTTTTAAAAGTTTTCCATATATTGCATGTGTACTGTTGCTTTATATTGAGTTGAGTATCTAGAGTCGAGTATCATATATTTGAGTTGAATATCTAATCTTTGAGTTGAGTATCTTATCCTTGAGTACTTCTGAGTTGAGTAAGTTTGAGTAGTTTTGAATGTTCTTGAGTATTCCTTGAGTTGAGTAAGTTTGAAAAGAGGTAAGTATGTTTCCTTTTTATCAAGTTCAAGCTTATATTTATGTTTCAGCATTCCCCTTACATGCTCGTACATTCCACCTGCTGAGCCATTTGGCCTGCACCATTTCATGATGCAGATACATGTATTCAGGGTCATCAACATGAGCTTTTTTTATACCATATGGAGTTCGAGTTAGCTATGGTGAGCCTCCTTGCTTACGGAGGATTTCATTTACTTTTCAGTTATATCAGTTGTTAGGAGGTCGTGGGTCTTGTCCCGACTTCCATCTTTGTCAGTTAGAGGCTTCATAGATAGACAATAGAGTTTCAGAAGTCTGTTAATTTATTTTGTTAAATATTTTAAAGACTTAAGTTGCCTATTTTTGGGCGAGTTGAATATTTTTTATTATTCAGAGTTTCCTTTTTGAGTTAAAGCTTTGTAAAGTTGAGTTTATTGAATTTTTGTTAAGTTTTTAAGCTTTGTATCCTTAAGTTAGTCTTCCGCTTGTAGTCAGCCAGGATGAGGGTTCGCTTGGGGACCAGCAATGGTTCTCGAGTGTCGGCCATGTCCAGGGTGTAGGTTCGGATCGTGAAAAACTTGGTATTAGAACACATAGTTCAAGTGTCCTAGGGTGTCTATGAAGTCGTGTCAGTAGGAACTTATTTATGGTTGTGAGGACCCCACTTCTATAAATGAGGGACTACAAACATTTTAGAAAAGTTTTCCTTATTTCATACTCTTAATCGTGCAATAGAGCTATGTCATAGAGATTTTATTCTTACTCGTGTGTTTCTTAGATTCATTCATACTAGAGGTGGTTGAACATAAAAGTCAGTCCTTTATCGATAAGTTGTTCTTAGCAGAAATCTTATGGAAGTCATGATACTCCAGAGGGGCTTGAGAGAAGCCTATGAGTGAGTTAAGTGTTGAGTTTCAGAAGGAATGCAATCATTGTATATGAATCGTGCGTTGCGCTAAAAGCAAGTTGTACTCTTTTCCTTAAGCCTTGTTGCAGTTAAGATCCTTTTGAGGAAGTATGATTAGAGCTTGGATAGTATTTCCACCCAAAAAGGTAGCATGAGTTATAAGATCATGAGCAGTTGTAGTGAAAGAGCCCAGAGTTAGAGGAAAGTATGCAGAGGTTTAGTAATCCTAAAAAGGGAGATAGTGTTTTGAAGAGCTAATTACTATAGTCATGCATCCAGTAATTTATTGATGGGGATTTTTCACTTATGGGTAGAGTAAGAGTTGCTAGTCAAGATGAGATAAAGTATATATTTATTAACCAGAATAGAGTTGATGTCGATGTGCCATCGTATTAGAGGAGACTAAATTCATGTATTGAATAATAGAGCAGTGTATTTAAGAAGTGATAGATCTAAGCTAGGCTTATGATTTGTTTGAGAGGGTCATGATGTTCAGAAGGTTATAGAACTGATCAAGTAATGAGGTATAGTATGGTAGGCGAGAAATCATATTGATATTTGGGTTTAGTAATAAATATTAAGCTTGAATTTTAGATGAGTGTCATGATCAGAAGAATAGAAACATGAGGGTGATGATGTTAGTCTTGAGATTTGATATGGTAGACTTGACATAGAGTAGGTGAGGAATTGAGATGTTAGCTGCAATAAGTATGAGTGGTACAAGTGAGGGACCTTAACCTTTAGATAAGGGCAGTGGAGTATGGCTAAGTCACAAGAGTAACAAGAGAATTAAGAGGGGTACTGGGAGGGTATGTAATTAGAAGAGGCTAACAAAAACACCTTAGAAAAAGGTCTTAGTACCTGCTTATTGAGAGTCTGATAGTCATGAGGTAAACTTCTCCTAAGTGTTAGAGAAAAAAAGGATGTAGACCAGTTAGAGATAATGGAATAGGTCAATAGCTTTCAAGTAACAGCTTTAGACCTATGGGGGAGATGACGAGATGAGAAATCAAGTCAAGTGCTTGAGAGTAAGATAGTAATGAGTTCCAAAGTGTATGGGAGATATCCTTTCGGAGGTCCTTTTTGTAATAGAGTGATGTTAGAAAGAGGAGGTTGATGTTCTTAACATGATAGTGATGGTGTGGTAATTCCATCTAAGGTATAAATGAGTAAGAAGAGGAGGATGAGGTTTTACTATGAGAAATAGTTAAAGGAGGTCCCTTAGTTGGCTTCGAAGGAGTTGGTTAGTAGGAGTCCATGGTGTTGTTAGAGTACTAAGCTTGAATCTGGTGGTAAAGAGTAATAATCTTGGGATGAGATTCCCAATCGAGGTATAAAACCCGAACTTAAGGATTTTGGTTAAGCTTGAATATAGTAAGAGCATACCATTAGAATCAGACCTTGGTAAGAGTAACCCCATTCCATACCCCGTCCAGTCGTCATTCGAGGACGAATGATCCCAATGGAGAGATATTGTAACACTCCAGAATTTTTTTCGAATTGAAACTCGAACCATCCATCGTTGTAAATAGGATTTTACCAAGTAATTTATAATTTCTTAAGTAATAAGATCACTAGATATAGCACCTTGAGTTCCAAAAAGAATTAAAGAGAATTTATTCAAGTCATTCCTAGGTTCTTCTAAATTTTAGGTCAACTTAAAATGACCATAACCTTCAGTACAGTATGAGTTATGTGGCCTATAAGATATCCAATTAAAGTTCATTGAATTATCTTTCCAACGCCACCAAGTTTGCTAAATTTTGAGTTCGGATGAGTGAGATATCCCCTTTTGAAGTCAGTCTGTCCATTTAAAGAAAGTTATCCAAAAATAGTGAGGGGTATTTTGGTCTTTACTTACCCAATCAGATTTAATTCATTTTTAGTAATGCTTTAAGGGTCTAATCCTATTTGGTTCAATTTTATAATCCTAATATACGCCTAGGGTTTTAGTTGAGAGTTCAAGAAGAGAAAAGAAGAGAAAAGAGGAAAGGATCAAGGCGTTCGTCGAGGTTCTTGAGTTTTGTTGCGGATTTTCGCCATGGGTTTGATTCAACCTTAAGAGGTATGTAAGCTTCCATAGTATTGGGTTTATTCACCCACACGTTAATCATGACATATTCAGCGTAATTTCATTTTTGAAATTTAAGGATTTAAGTTCTTGATTAGTTCTTGATAAGTGTTCTTGAAGTTTCCTTATCGATTAAGTTTTGATGTAAGATTCTATTTGGGTCAACTTCAAACGACCATATCTCTTATAATATAAAGAGTTAGGTGAGTCATAACCTATTAAAATCAAAGGTATTTGAATCTACTTTCCAACGCCACCAATTTCGCATCAATCCAATTTCTGAGTAAAAAGTTATGACTATTTTAGTAACCTATACAGTGTTGTTACGAATTTAGCCGACGAAAAAACATTAAAAAGAGTTGTTTTTGTTTTTTTACCTCCAAGAAAACCCTAAACAAATTTCTTGACTAATAAAAGGCTCAAAACAATCAGATTTTAATCTTTTTAATCCATCATTCTCATCTCTCTCAAACCCTAGGGAAAAACCCTAAGAAAAAAATCAAAGTAAGAAGACTCCATTCAAGATTCTTTCAATCTTTTTTCAAGATTCTTCTTCAAGGTAAGTCTTTCTCAAAGAATTCCATTTTTTTGAATCAAAATCCTCCATACAATTATGAATCACTAATGAAAATCATAATTCTTGGCCATAGAGATTTCAAGAAACTAATTCAAGAATCTCAAGAAATGTTTTCTTGATCGTTTACCTTCAAGCAAGGGTTTCAAGGCTTTTAATCAAGTTCTTCTTCAAGGTTTTTCAAGATTCTTCAAGAACCTTGTTCTTTCATGTATGTAAGGCTATCATAGTGTTGGACTAGTTCGTCCTCACGCCCTACATCTACTTTCAGATCAATAAAAGAGTAATCCAAGATACTTTCCCTAGATTTAAGTATTCTTGAGACAAGTTGATTTTGAGTTCTTGAGTTCATGTTTATTTTAAAAGTTATATTCCTAATTATCGAATTGCTATATTTTTATTGAGATCCTTCATACCATAAATCATAACTCTTGAATTCATAATTCAAATTCAAGGAAGAGTTAAGAGTAGAGTTCAAGGAAATCTTTGAATTCAATTGTGAATCCTTTGAGGTCAACTATCGATTTGAGCTAAGTTTTGAGGAAGTAAGTATGAGAATGAGAAGAGTCGTATACTTGAGTTCCATATTGTTATTTAGACCCTTGAGTCGAGTCGTCCATGCCCGTAAATTCCGCATAAACTCCATCAGTTGAGTATTTTTTAGAGGAGTAGTATCTTCAAGTTCTAAGTCTTTGAGCATTGAGTTCCTAATACTTTTGAGATTATATTCCTACCTATGGGACTACTATATGTTACCCATGTCCTTGAGTTGAGTAGTTCATGCTCATAATTCCGCATTAACCTTATGAGTCGAGCATTCTTGAGATGAGAGATATCATTAACATTCTTGAGTTGAGTCGTTTATGTCCATAATTCCGCATGAACCCTATAATTTGGGTTATAAATTTTGAAAAGCTTTCTAAAGCCAACAATTGAGTTTTTGAACTGAGTTTTGAGAAAGCAAAGATGAGTTTTGAGAAAAGAGTTTTCTAAAACATGATTAGTATGACAATCGAGTATGCCATCAATGTATGAGTAGTATGACTTCCCGAGTCATCAATAATCATATTATAATATGATTTTGAAATATTTTTGAGAAAGAGCAGAGTTGAGTTCATTTTCTTTAAATGATATATGAGAACTAAGTATTCCTAAGAGTAAATGTTTTCACATTTAAGATGAGTGGAAACTGAGATTTCCAAAAGAGTTTTGAGTAGTTTGAGTACTATCTCTTTTAAGAGATAAATTTTTGAGTAATTATCTCAAACCACAAAAAATGTTATGTTTTGAACATATGAGATAGTATATTTTGGGAGTAGTATTGGGCACTGATATGGGAGAAAGTTCAGATAACTCACAGCCCCCATAAACCATATAGCCATCATGGGTAGAAAGGATAATACTTTTTAGATGACTCCTTAGTGCTTTTTAGCATAGACTAGTGGATCCACTTAGTTAAGGCGTTCTATATGACGGCAAAGTATAGGACAGTTCTAACAGCTTGGGCAAGACGCTGTATCATCACTTTTGGCTCATAGTGGTGGTTGTCGGTTAGAGAAAACTCCCACATTAGTTATTATTATATTTTATTATATAAAAATTGAGTTGTTATTGTATTCTTCAATACACTGGGTTGATTTCTACTGTTTTAAAAGTTTTACATATATTGCATGTGTATTGTTGCTTTATATTGAGTT
>NW_006238986.1:331193-338259 GCF_000226075.1 Solanum tuberosum | reverse complement strand
TAAATGTTTTAAAGACTTAAGTTGCCTATTTTAGGGTGAGTTGAATATATTTTATTATTCAGAGTTTCCTTTTTTAGTTAAAGTTTTGTAAAGTTGAGTTTATTGAATTTTTATTCAGTTTTTAAGCTTTGTATGCTTGAGTTAATCTTCCGCTTGTAGTCAGCCAGGATAAGGGTTCGCTTAGGGACCAACAATGGTTCTCGAGTGTCGGTCACGTCCAGGGTGTAGGCTCGGGTCGTGACAATGATGTTGAGCCTTCATCCTGTCAGACCATACAAAAATCCACTTCCACAATCATCCGGATTTTACTTCTAACCATCTATGCCCCTTTAGTTGAAATAAGTTATACTTCAAATCAAACATATGGTTCTTTATTGAGCAATCTCACATTTATCAAAACGTTTGTCTCAGAAATTCTTGTTCCCAAATCACTATCCAGGAATGTTCTCATTAACTATATTTCATCACCAAAGGTGACTTTCCTCACAAGTATTGTGGCACGATTCAATCCACGATTTACCAATTTCTCGAATAGGATGATGTTGAGCCTTCATCCTGTCAGACCATACAAAAATCCACTTCCACAATTATCAGTAGTGGATTTCACTTCTAACCATTTATGGCACCTTTAGTTGAAATAAGTTATACTTCGAATCAAACATATGGTTCTTTATTGAGCAATCTCACATTTATCAAAACGTTTGTCTCTAAAATTCTTGTTCCCAAATCACTATCCAAGAATGTTCTCATTAACTATATTCCATCACCAGAGGTGACTTTCCTCACAAGTATTGTGGCACAATTCAATCCACGGGTTACCAAACTTGTTTTTTTATTTCTTGGACAGGATGATGTTGAGCCTTCAACAAATCAAACATATGGTTCTTTATTGAGCAACCTCACATTTATCAAAACGTTTCCCTATGGAATTCTTGTTCTCAAATCATATATCTTTCCCGTGGACAACTCCCACTACTTACAACCATATACGTCGCTTGTCTTAGATGCTCATAAAGAAGGTCTTGAGATTTTTGCATCGGAGTTTGCAAATGATGTACGTTTTGCTTACAATTATAGCTATGATCCCACAAACTGAGTATTTATCCTTCATTGACAATGGAGTCTTTTCTGTGGATGGAGTACTATCTGACCTTCCAGTAACTGCATCAGCGATAATAGGTAACCGTGCATGCTACAATTGATGAATAAAGAAGCTCCATGTTCGCTCTTACAGCTGTTTTCATAAGTAATTTAGTTGTTCATTTTGATAAATTACTTGACTGTGATAGTGATTACGATCTTTCCTCCAAAAAGTAATTACGATTTTACCACCAAAAAGTAAGGTCGTGCCATTTGTGCCAAAAATACATCGTGTCAAATATATTTTTCGTAAATATTTAATGAACAAACATGTCACATCACTCTTTTTGTGGTAACAAGGCATGGTTAAAATTGCTTTAATTTTGCTCTGATACCATAAATAGAGTAATGTGGCATGTTTGTTCATGTATAATTCGTTTTAAATAGAAGGATCATTTTCCTTTTTATTAATTTTTAAATTCAACTTCAACATAACATGTTTAACACCACAAGGTTAAATATAATTTTGATACATTTGCAAATCTTTAATTTTATACTATAAGATTCAAAAGTCAATTTTACTTTTTTTAACTTTATGCAAAATCAAAATAGATAACTCATCCAACATATGGAGTACTTAGTATAGTTACTAGTCACAAGTGCATTATAAATTCATGTGAAACTTGTGGGGCTGCGTATAACAACTTGCATTACTCTAAAAATATGATAAAACAAGTGGAATCTTTAAATCTATCTTCGTAACAACTTGAAAAAAAATAGCTTTTGAAGTCTTTCTATCCTTAAAATCCAGCTTCTTCTTCCTTCGTCTTCTTCCTCATCTTGTTGAATTGAAATATATAGTTCATATTCCTGAGGAAATTGTGACACTATTCTCGCCGGCAATGTGGAATTTCCGATGTCTCTCATGCTTAGTATTGCTCTTTGTAATAGACGTTGCTGGTTAAAAATCTAAAACTAAATGACTAACACTAAGTGGCAACACAATTCCTTTCATTTACTCACTTTTTAATCATTAACAACATACATATCAATGTAGTCCCACGGGTGAAGTCTGGAGATGATAAGTACATAACTGAACACAATCTTTACAATGTTTCGTAGTCATTATAGTGTTTTTAATTTATTGATTGTAGGAGATGCACCCTTAGTGATAGCGCTGGAGGATTTTCTGGATTATTTCTTGATTCAAGCTACGAGGCATATATTATGGCAATATTGGAAACTAGCTTGCCCAATGTCATTATTTGGTGTGATGTGCAACTCACTAAAAATGAAGTTGATATGTGTTTTCCTGACCTCAAGCTTGACAATACCTCTGACATCGATGCTTACTACAAAAATAACAAGAGTAAATACTTAATGAATATAGTTTTAACACAAGGATGGTTCTCTATAGATTTCGATTTTAATGATCTCATGCATGTCACCTCTAAGTTCAATATAAAACCTATTTGGTAGTGTTCTTCACGAATATCATGTTTTGCATGCATGATTGTAGGTGCAAGATTTTAGAATCAATGTCCAAGAATGACAATTTTGCTTTGTCAAAATATCCCTTCGATGGTTTATCACCCTCCCTCTGTTCCTTTTTAATTGTTATGATAAAGTTTGACACAATTCTTAAAAGATGTGTTATTTGATCAATATATTCCTTATTAATTCTTTTACTGTATTTTTGTAACTATTTGAGTGTCCTTGTTTGTAAGTTTAACACAAGTGTGAATTGACATAGTTATGCTGCTAGTATATAATAAAATATTTTATTCTTCACATGATTTTTATGTTTTAATCAAAGACAACCAGTAATATATGATGTTTGATAACATAACTGAAGTATTTCCGGACAGTGAGGCAAGGAGTTTATTTTCGAATCGAAAAATTTGATGAAACAGAATATTCTTACTGTCTAGGATGTAGCAAACCAAGTTAAACATCTGGGATTATGGTTGAACATACAGGTACTTATATTCAGTTATGATGATAACTTTCCAATTACATAGTTATGTTGTCATGCTTTTATTGATCCTTTGTTTCGTAAATCCTTTTTGCAGCACGTCAACTTCTTCACCCAGCATAATCTTAGTATGAGAAATTATATTATATTCATATCTAGGAATGTTCTCATCAACTATATTTCATCACCTGAGGTGACTTTCCTCACAAATATTGTGGCACGATTCAATCCACGATTTACAAAACTTGTTTTCCTGTTTCTCGGACAGGATGATGTTGAGTCTTCAATAAATCAAACATATGGTTCTTTATTGAACAACGTCACATTTATCAAAACGTTTGCCTCTGGAATACTTGTTCCCAAATCTTGTATCTGGCCGGTGGACAACTCCCACTACTTACAACCATATACGTCTCTTGTCTTAGATGCTCATAAAGAATGTCTTGAGATTTTTGCATCGGAGTTTGCAAATGATGTACATTTTGCTTAGAATTACAGCTATGATCCCACATCTGAGTATTTGTCCTTAATTGACAATGACGTCTTTTCTGTTGATGGAGTATTATATGACTTTCCAGTAACTGCATCAGCGACAATAGGTAACCATGCATGCTATAATTGATGAATAACAGAAGCTCCGTGCTCGCTCTAACTGTTGTTTTCACAAGTAATTTAGTCGTTCATTCTGGTAAATTACTTGACTTTGATAGTGATGACTTGTTGAAGGTATCTTCAATGCATTTCAACAATTATATATATTCTGTTTACAAGGCCTGAGTAGTTACAAGGTAACTCCAAAGTTTCTGGAGACTGAAATTGTGTTGGTTTACGACGCTCGGCTACTTACTAGCCTTCTATCCTAATCCTCGACCTCAATATACTGACCCCAGTATGTTGAACCTATGCCATGTCCTATCCAATCAATTCCCCCTAGTTCTTTTTCAGCCGTGGGTGGCCATTACTATAAAGTCCAATAATTGGTTTTGAGGTGATCGATAAGCTTCTCCAATCCTTAATTTGAGTATAAAAACAGACATGAAAGGAAAAACAAGTAGTTTTATTTAAGATAAATTGATCAGTGATAGTGATATCAAAGGATAGACCTTGGACTCACTAGATTTGTTTTATGTCTGTCATATCAAATCTTATGTTTCCAAGAATGAATCATGTAATCGTTGTCTCTCCTTGCCTTGATAACGGTGGACCACAGTCAAACATAATCGGTAATTTTATGCTAGTTCTACCTTCCCACTAACAAGGGTTGTAACGGTAATGTGTAAATACATGGTGCATCAGGTCTAAAGAACCTGTCTTTAATTAGCTACAAGATCCATCAAGGTCACTCTTTCTGAATTTCCTGTTGACCTACAGAAAAGCTTCTGATTATCACATCTGAAGGAGCAAGTGGAGACTACTCGGCCCCAGGTTGTACTGATATGGTATATACAAAAGCTGTTTCGGATGGTGCAGATGTCCTCGACTGTCCTGTTCAAATGACAAAGAATGGAATCAAGATTGCAGATGTGGTGCAGAAGCTGCAATCATCAAATCTATCAGTATACGTTCAACGCTTTAACAATGAGTTTGTGTCTCAAGCATGGGATTTTTTCTCAGATTCATCGGTAGAGAAAACATGATCTGGTGTATGTTGATGATGCACTGATCACAGGAAGCAATCAGGATTTGCTGAAACAAACTAGAGATGAATTGCATAAAGTGATTCACACTAGGGAACATGTCTACAAACCAGAAGATCAATCACAAGCTACGTAGTAAAGTTTGGAGATGCACTAGTATCCTGGAAATATAAAAATAAGAGATCGTCTCTAGAAGTTCAACTGAAACTGAATTAGAGCATGGCATCATGTACACCAGAGATCAGTTGGATAGTGAGATTGTTTAAGGAGCTTGGTCTTCAGATAGTAAATACAATAATTCAGTTTCTGATTCTACATAGCTTCATCTCTATGACGCCTCTAACTGAGATCAAAAGATGACAAGATCAGCAAGGAGAATCGTGAGACAGCATGTCAAAATGCCAGCCACAACTGAGGATTGACCGATTGGAGATGCATCAGTTGTAGACTCATTGCCCGCAGGTGTTATCTTTGCAACAGGAGGTAGAGGTGGCTCAACCACATCACTTTTGGAAAGTATTGGGTTGGGAGTTTCAGCTGGTGGCAATAACTGTCGAGCCATGAATTGTAGGAAACCTCCAGTTTCAACAGGGCTAAAATACAGCGGTCGGTGTTTGTAACCCAAACAACGGTTCCCTATAACCCAACACATAAATATTGAATCACGAGATAAGCTCAGTAAAAGTGCCAAAATCAATGTTATTTCCAAATATAATCTCTACTTGTCCGTATCAGTTTCTCAATTCAGATGATGATAGAAATTACTTACTTCTGTATGTAGCAGCTGTGCGAGGGAAATCTGTTATAACACCATCAATGCCAGCTACAACAATATAATTGTTTATCTCTACAGATGAATCTGGAAAAAAATCCCATGCTTGAGACACAAACTCATTGTTAAAGCGTTGAACGTATACTGATAGATTTGATGAGTGCAGCTTCTGCACCACATCTGTTTTCCCAACGAGAAAATCATCCTCACTCCGAAAAACAGAATTCTTGGTTAAAATTACAGAACTAGCAAAGCTTTTGATCTCAGATATAGTTGAGCTCTCAATATCCCTGATATTATCATCAATCATATAAACAAGTTCATAGCGGCTTTTCTCAAATTCTTTCAGAACTGAACTGTCTTTAGATTGGATCATAACTTTTTTTGCTGTCTGATTATTATAACCAGTATTCCTCAAGGCTTCAACAACAACAGCAATTACACCAAGTCCCTGATTTGCCAGGTAAGCTGCATTCTGCACAAGTTCCAGAACATCGACAGATAAAAAATTAATAGGTATGGAATTATGTTTCTTCCATTTAATAGGTAAACTGAAAAGAAATAACAAATAATAGGCCTCTCGAAGAACAAAACTAGTGAGAGAGCAAATATGTGTACTTGTTAAGCAAGCAACTGAACTACTTCTTGTAATTGCAAGATAAGTACTTTAATAAAATATTATAGTGAAAACTTGAGTAAAATTGCATTCCTTCCCTCTTCTTGCTATGTTCTGAAAGTTGTATCCACGTCGACTCCCATACGAGTCATCATATGAAAATAAAGTATTGAATCTTCGAGGGACAACTTTATGCTTATATATATTAAAATAGAAATACTGTGTCATTTTCATTTTGGAATTTTCCATCTCAGGGAATTATTTTTTCCAGCCCTTAGTGCCAATTGAGTGCAAAACACAAACCACAAGAGCAAGAGGATTTATTCTATTAAAGGGGAAACACATCATATCAACAACTGAAGTTAAAAATTGTTACATCCATATTCTGAAAATCTATTGAATTTTCTTTGCTTTCATGGAATATTAATACCTTTTTTCGAACTGTCAAAATATAAGTCACGTCAAATAAAGCTACTGCAAAATGGATATTAGCATTTAGGTGTAATATGGACTTTACGGTTGCTGATACATAATGTTGTTGGAATTAACAATGTCAACAGAACCGGCATGAATAAACTCACATTTATGCTGATCATCACACCAGATAGAGTTGTGGCACTTTTTGCATATGTCAAGAAATCCACCAATGATACTGTTAAATTAGGTCTTAGGCCTAACTCACACCCCAAAAGCTAGCTCAAAGGGAGGAGGATTGCCCAAGCCTTATAAGGAGTCCACCCATCTCATTAACCACCGATGTGGGACTTTTGTCATTCTTTAACACCCCACCTCACGCCCAGTGCTTAGCATCTGGTGCGTGGGCAATTTTTATTTTGGGGGCCCAACATCGGGTGAGACGGGCCCTGCTCTGATACCATGTTAAATTAGGTCTTGAGCATAACTCACACCCCAAAAGCTAGCTCAAAGGGAGGAGGATTGCCCAAGCCTTATAAGGAGTCCACCCATCTCATTAACCACCGATGTGG
>NW_006238986.1:282556-330604 GCF_000226075.1 Solanum tuberosum | reverse complement strand
AACATGCTCATATGTCGGAGTATTAGATTTGATGGCTAAAAGTGGTCACAATCTAAGAAATAAAATTATATGGGTAGGGTCGGAATGATGTCACGACCCAACTAGAAAATAGAAATTATATAGGATAGTTCGAATTGATGGAACGACCCCATTGAAAAAGAGAAATAATATGGGTAGGGTTGGAATGATGGCACGACCCTACTGAAAAAGAAAAATTGTACGGATAGGGTTGGAATGATGGCACAACCCTATGCAAATCAGATTTGAGGAGTCACCGGAAAGACGAATGGAACTATGCAAATCAAATCTGAGGAGTCACTGAAAAAGACACATGATGCTACGCAACTCAGATATGAGAAAATAGTTCGAAAAAATCCACGGTACTACACAAATTAAATATGAAAAGTAGTCCGGAGAGATGCACGGTGCTACGCAAATCAGATATGCAAAAAAAAGGTAGTCACCGGAAGGATGGCACGGTGCTACACAAATTATATATGAAAAAGTAGTCACCGGAATGATGGCACGGTGCTACACAAATACCAACGGATATGGGGTTGACACAAAACAGCCCTAGAAAGTCACCGAAAATTGATGCATGGTGACCTGTCTGACTAAGTTTCTTCCCTTGAACATGGGGTTCATGCATGTATCATTTGTCCTACTTTTATTAACATAATCATTGGCCAGACGGGCGGCATATATGGGTAATAGCCACCCGCCGGCAGCGGAAACTCTTTGATTTTCTACCAAGATCGTAGAGGCTCTGATACCATGTTAAATTAGGTCTTGGGCCTAACTCACACCCCAAAAGCTAGCTCATAGGGAGAAGGATTGCACAAGCCTTATAATGAGTCCACCCATCTCATTAATTACCGATGTGGGACTTTTTTGTCATTCTTTAACAGACACAAAGTTCCCGTCATTTCTGGCTTTTGGATTTCGGTACAATCCAAACTCTGACCATGGGCTAGATATTGCCGCTATAAGAAACGAGAGCATGTTAAGTACAACACTACCCTCTAGAACACCAGAAACGCACTCTTACACACATTGATATAATTTAATACTTTAGTAGTACAGTACAAATGTAAAATGTTGGCCTAAACTAGATTCCAAGCCTAAACTTTAAGGAGGTAGATGTTTAAA
This sequence comes from Solanum tuberosum, assembly GCF_000226075.1. Lineage (NCBI taxonomy): Eukaryota > Viridiplantae > Streptophyta > Magnoliopsida > Solanales > Solanaceae > Solanum > Solanum tuberosum. The sequence continues at coordinate 329,455 of NW_006238986.1, read as the reverse complement.
CATAAGAAAGTCGGTTCAACTTACATTCCAGGCTCTGAATCTCATCCCAATTAAAGTTATAGGTGAATATTTCAATAGTTATGTTAAGTCCTGGGACAGTATTCGATAAATTGCTGAATGGCGATTGAAGAAATGTAGTCTTATCCACCAAATTAATAGAACCCAGGCAGAAGGGTAGTCCATCCTTTGTCATTTGAACAGGACAGTCCAGGACATCTGCACCATCCGAAACAGCTTTTATATAAGCCATATCAGTACAACCAAGGTAGTCTCCACTTGCTCCTTCAAATGTGATAATCAAAAGCTTTTCTGTAGGTCAACAGGAAATTGGGAAAGAGTGAGGAGATATAGAGATATGATTTGATAAGAATCAAAATTGCCCTATACCGGTTTTAAAAATGTTTATTACAAGAAAAAACTAGTTACAAAGACAACATAATTTAAGAGTAGACGTTGATGGATCATGTAGCTAACGACGGGTTCTTTAGACCTGATGCACCTTATATTTACAGATTACCGGTACAACCCTCGCTAGCGGAAAGGTAGCATACAATTGCCGATTTCCCTTGAATAGGGACCTACCCGTTGTATTTGACTCCTTTACGAGAGGTCCACCATTATTGGTTACCTCTCAAGGCAAGGAGAGACAACAATTACATGATTCATTCTCAGAGACAACGATTACATGATTCATTCTTGGGAACTTCCCAAACATAAGATTTGATATGACAGTGTTTACAGACTAAATTACTGAATTGTTAATTCATTTATACTTGCAGAAAACAGACAAGACTAATTATTGTTGCATTAGGGCATTTATTTATGATATTTTTTATCATTATACTAGCATGTTTTCCGACTTATACCCATTATAACATGTTTGTGGTTAAGTGCTATTATTCAAAAAGCTAGTGACTCACTACCCGCTATATTTTTACAGAGACCATAGGAGACATTGGCAAGGATTTATGTAGTTAGAGTGCACGAGTTGAAAATTTCTGGTGAGCCCCATATTGCTTCGCGCGGGCAACAAGTTGGGTCGTGACAACATGACTCAATGAAATATTATAGTTCTTTTCTCTTGAAAAGCTAAAGTATCTCCAAGACAATATAACTCTCAATTTTTTTGCTACTCCACACCTAGATAAGCTCATTTAATTAGACATGAGAATTGATCTCAGTTTAAGAATTTCACGAATCAAATCTATTTCAACTTGAGTACACAGTATTAGCTCAAAAATTTAGCATGATAACGGTTTGCATTTTCATATTTCAGGAATAAAATACACCATCTACTGCGGAAAACAACATTCACCAATGTCACAAAAACAAGTTGCTTACCTTGAGGTTTATCATTCTTGTTCAAATGAGCGAAGCAATCTGCAATATTACAGCAAGTATAGGAATAATGATGAGTACCACGATAGAAAGCAAAATAGCACAAAACTTGAAGAATATAAAATGCAAAAAGTTTTTGAAAGATAACCAAACCCAAGATATTATAGGGGCAACTGAGCTCACCGTCATCTATCCACCACATTTACAAATCTAGTGTGTCCAAGGTCTACTCTTTGATGCTATTAGTGATCAATTTATCTTAAAGAAAGAGCACAGAGCATCTATTATTCATCAATTGTAGCATGGTTACCTATCGTCGCTGATGCAGTTACTGGGAAGTCAGACAATACTCCATCCACAGAAAAGACGCCATTGTCAACGAAGGACAAATACTCAGATGTGGGATCATAGCTGTAATTGTAAGCAATATGTACATCATTTGCAAACTCCGATGCAAAAATCTGAAGGCCTTCTTTATGAGCATCTAAGACAAGCGATGTATATGGTTGTAAGTAGTGGAAATTGTCCACCGGCCAGATATAAGATTTGGGAACAAGAATTCCAGAGGCAAACGTTTTGATAAACGTGAGGTTCTTCAATAAAGAACCGTATGTTTGATTTGTTGAAGGCTCAACATCATCCTTTCTGAGAAACCGGAAAACAAGTTTTGGATTGAATCGTGCCACAATACTCGTGAGGAAAGTCACCTCAGGTGATGAAATATAGCTGATGAGAACATTCCTGGATAGAGATATAATATAACTTGTCATACTAGGATTATGCTGGGTGAAGAAGTTGTCAACAAAAAATCAATAAAAGCAGTACCGATACAAACTCAAGGCACAATACGATAATATGTTGCAGCAACACATTAATTGATAACAACAAACTGAAATAAATTAAAACCAGAGTACCTACCTGTATGTTCAACCATAATCCCAGAGGTTTGCCACATCCTGGACCGTAAGAATTCTACTCTGTTCCATCAAATTTTTCAGTTCGAATATAAACTCCTTGCCTCACTGTCCTCAAAAAGAAAAAATCATAAAAACATTTTATTTCAACTGGGTTAAATGTTCTGGAGCATAACCATGTGAATTCACAGTGAACTTTAGCCATTAAGTTCTTATAAACCTACAAACGATTCATCAGATAGTTACTAACTGCAACAGAATTAACATGTACAGTCACTTAGTTAGAACATATTTTATATGTATTTATACCGTTTTCTTCTCTTTATCAGTGCTCAAACCCTTGACTCTCTTCTGTTTCTTTTCAAAAATACGATCCACCCTCTTCGGTCTCTGTTAAGAATCACTGACGGAACAATTTTCCGGCGACTGGGCATAAATCGCGTGTCCGTGCAAGCGATCGCCGTTTACTCATAATAAATTTTTAAATAATTATTTTGTCTTATGCTAACTCAACTACAGTATTAAATATAAATATTTTCATAGAAAGTGAATATTCAACTTTGATTTTTTAATGGCCTATTTGTTGATATGGAGTTTTTATTTCTAATAAAAAATTTAAGAAATATATATATATTTAATGAGCCATTACATACCATTGCAAATATTTTACATTTATTTTGAAATTTTTTAAAGCTGAAGTTGTGTTTGATATAATTTTTATGAATAATATTTAGTTGTTTGAGTATACTTTTCCTAAAAAAACAATCATGAAGTGTGATTAATTAAACATGAACTATAATTTAAATGAAATTATTGTTACAAAATAAAAAAATTAAGGTAAATTTTTAAAAAGAAAATATAGTAGTATAAGCTTTTTTAACTGTTGTTTCATGATCAATTAACACTATTTATTTTATAAAGCAAAATTGCTTGGACATTGATTCCAAACTCTTGTATTATACTGTACGACATGATACGTGGAACATAACACTATCAAATCACATAAGTTGTATATTGAACTTACAGATGACAGGTGCGAGATCGTTGAAATTGAAATCTATAGAAAACCATCCTTGTGTTGAAACTCCATTCACTAAGTATTCACTCTTTTTATTTTTGTAGTAAATATTAATGTCAGAGGCATTGTCAAGCTTGAGGTCAGGAAAACAGACACCAACCCCATCTTTGGTGAGTTGCACATCACACCAAATAATGACATTGGACAAGCTAGTGTCCATTGCCATAATATATGCCGCGTAGCTTGAATCAGGAAATAATCCAGAAGATCCACCACGCGCTATCACTAATGGTGCATCTCCTACAATCAATAAATTAAAAACACTATAACGACTACGAAACATTGTAAAGCTAAGGTTGTGTTCAGATACTTACATATCATGATCCCCAGACGGACTACAGTAATGATTAAAAAAGTGAGCAAACGAAAAGAATTATGTTACCACTTAGTGTTTGATATTTTGTTTGAAATTTTTTACCAGCAACGTCTATTGCAAAGAGCAATACTAAGCATGAGAAACACCGAAGATTCCACATTGCCACTTGCAGCCAAGGAATTAAGAAGATGAAGGAAGAAGAAGCTCAGATAGATTGTAAGGATAGAGAGGCTTAGGTTCAAAAGTGTTATCTCCTGTATTCAGATTAGCAAACCAGAAATAATAAAAGATGAAAAGAAAAACACAAAGAACTATCCGAGTCCACAGAGCCCACTGTGTGTCCTTAAGAAATTTAATCCCCTCAAGTACCCGAGGTTGCAGATTAATTCCTCCCAAGATAAAACGGATTAACCATTAAAGAAGTAGCGGTACCTCAAACTTCGATAATTTCAACGAACTCAAAATGACAGCAACGAATCACACACACAGACACGATCGATCGATTTTGTTTTGTAAGAAATGTATGCAAAAGAAGGGAAGAATTCGATTCATAAAAATGAGAGAAAACCTCTCTATTTATAGCCAACAAAGGGTAAAGGTCACAACCCTTTGGAAAGAAGACAACCTTTCCGAAAGGTCACAACACTTTGGAAAAGGCATAACCTTTCAAACGGTCACAACCCTTTAGAAAGGACACAACCTTTCATAAAGTTCACAACCCTTCGGCATAATCACAACTCTTCAGAAGAGTCACAACCCTTCATTTCATGTTCACACCTTTAAAACCCAACAAAAAGTTGTTGTGAGATTTTTTGGATCGTATCTTCATCATAAGGGTTACTTTAATTTTTACTACTACCCCTCCTTCACCCGGAAAAAAAAACAAAACAAAATAATTAACATCAGCAAGTATTTTGACTATTTCACATTGATTTTTACTATATTTTTGGTAAGATGTGGCTGTTGGTGCATTTCGACTATAACTAGTTATAGCTATTTAAAATTGCATCCAGCTAGTATATTTTCTCAATAATATAATAAACAGCTGAAATATATGTGTGACTTGCCTTTTTATGATGATCATATATATTGGTTAATTACTCATGTGTTTTGTTAAACTAGTGTTGTTACTCCATATTAAACGTACGGTAATATAGTTCAAAGAAGAGTTCAAGTCTTAACACACACAAAAATTTCAGTTAATTGATGATTAGATGTGTTCTTTTAGATTTCACAAGCATTAAAATTAAAATTTATCAATAATTGAGGAATCAAACTGCTATATATTGTCCCTACATATACTTCCCATTTAAAGAAATGAGGGACGAAAATAGCTCTATCACCTTTAATTTGATGATGATATTAAATGGATTATTCTGGTAAGTTTGCTTTGTTACAGACTGGAATTTTATAAGTTGGAGATAACATTACTTAAATAGTTTAAAAGACATGTGAGGAGTACGTAGCTTAATTATTGGAGAGTTGTCCACATATTCACCCTGATATAAAGGGTTTAAATCTCACTGTATTTCCCACGCAAATACAAAAAAAAGTTCTAAAAATATGAATCTATAAATATATGATTCTCACGTAACAATCCATATACTATTAACATTCATCTCGTTAAATCAATTATCATTTGTCACATAGTACGAATATGATAAATGACACAAAAATGGAAAGCATTATTAATGAATTTTGTTGTTCATTTTTTTTTTATTTACTTTGAGTGGTAAGAATTATGTAAATAAAATATGTATATAATGATATGAAACACTTCATTTTATTTTACCTCTAGGGGTCAATGTTACTATCTTACTTCAATAGAAAAATATTCATGAATTTTGTTGGCAGTAATAACAATAAATAATGAGTAAAAAAGAAGAAATGCAGAGAAAAAATAAACTTGAGGGATGTCTAATTAAGTGAAGTGCTCTATATCTGCAAAGTGAACAACCAAATTAATTAGTCAGTCATGACATGATTTGTTGTAACATTATTTTTTTGGTTCATGGGTACAAGTTAACGTAAAAATGAATCCTGAAATATCTAATAAGCATATTACTATAGATTAAATATCACGCCCCGAGCCTACACCTACATGTAAAATAAAATGAAGTGTTTCATATCATTATATACATATTTTATTTACTTTGTGGTAAGAATTAACTCAAAGATTCTGGGTTCAATCTATGTGTATTAAGTTATTTGGTCGATTTACCTTCTAATGTGAGATTTTTCGATGAATATGAATTTAGTCAGATTCTAATACGAATATTGGATACCGAATAAAAAAAAGAAAGAAGATAATTATCCATCTTATTCTCATGCATACGAGTTGCGACGAGTTGATGTAAAATAAATTTGAGCATTTTTTAAGCAATAGCACAAACAGGAATTTTTTAACTTAATTAAATCATAATTTTATTATGTGAAATTATAAGTATTACTACTAATAAATTATGTAAGTCAATACACGTTGCCATACGGAATATAAACATCGAATACTAAAGGATCTTATACTATGAGTTTGCAACAAATAACTACTTTTTAACAAACTTACAAGAAGAATCAATACATGTAAAGTCATGTACATAAGTATTTTCCTTTAATTTCCTTTTGTAAGAAAATTCTTTGCCTCTTCGTTTTAATTTCGTTTGGAGGCTAACAACTTATTGTTGTAGTTATGGGCGGACCCAAGTTAGGCGAAGAGGTGCCAAGCGACGCCCCTTCATTGAAAATTTTTACTATATATTAATACTATGTATAAGGTTTATGTAAAATAAAATGACATTATTTGACAATAATAGTTTGATGGCGTGTTGGTTCTCCCTCTGAATTTGGTGTCGCGGGTTCTATCCTTAATCAAATCTTATCTTTTGCAAAGTATGAGATGGCATGTTGGTTCTCCCTTTGGTTTTGGTGTTTGGCGTCGCGGGTTCTATCCTCAATCAAATCTTATTTTTTGCATTTGCAAAATATGTTACTCATACTAAAAAGATGTGGTTAAGTAGTCTTGAACCCAAGACCTCCTTTAGCTTAAAACTAATTTAAACCAATGGAGTTAAGGATGTAATCTATTTATAAATGCGATAGTTAAATTTTTAACTTGCTTTCTATAAATATTGACATCGCTTACTAAAAATTCTGCGTACGCCACTAGTTGTAGTTACTTTTTATATACAATGAATTAGTTCAATGAAAACATATAATCAAATGGGTTCAATTTGCGTATCGACTCACCCATGAACCGATAATTAACTCATCAAATGTCATGAGTATTCTTCAAATTGAATCAAACTAAGAAAAAAAATTCAACTAGAAGTTTGGTTTGACTTGATTTGGTGTTGAAAAAATCTGACTATATTTAGGTTGGGTTGGTTTTAACTTTAAAAAACCAACCTGAGATTAAAACAACCACACACACACACATATATATATATTTATTTTATTATTATTTTTTATTATTATTATTTTTATTTATTTATTTTTAAAATTTATTTTATATATAAAGTATTTACTTTAATATAATTTATAAAGATTTCTTATACTTTTTCATAGTATTTTATCTTTTAACATATTATTTCAAGTTTGACTTAGAATTTTGAATGACCCAATAAAGATTATAGTTCATAAATATTAGTAACTCTAATAAAACTCAAATCAATACTAACGTTAACAAAAAAAAAAAAAATCAATTCAACACTAGGAATGACAATAATATAATGTTGAATATTTGTTCTTTAGTTTTACATTGATTTTAGAGAATTAAAATACATAATCTAATTTTAGATTTTTTTAAATATTTAGTCATGTACTTAATATTTATTAGACTTCAACAACAACAACATACCCAGTGAAATCCCACATGTGAGGTCTGAAGATGGTAGAATGTACGTAGAGCCAGTATCGGATCCAAGATCGTCATTAAGGGGTGTCGATGGTTGTAGTAAAAAAATATAATTATGAGGTATCGATGGTTGTAGTAAAAAAAATTAATTATGTGGCTATTAGGACTAGAATACATTGTCATTACGGGGTGTCGATGGCTGTGGTAAAAAAATATAATATGAGGTGTCGTGGTTGTAGTAAAAAAATATAATTATGTGGATATTAGGACTAGAATACACAACCTCAAGGAGGATTCACAACACCTTAACCACTAGATTAAGCTTTTAACTTGTGTTAAGAAGTGTCAATACTTGTATATATATTTATTGAACCAAAATTTGACCTCTATATATAGTGTAATTTTCCGACGACCCCTTCGGTATGGGTGGGTCCGCCCCTGCGCAGAGCTTACCATTATCTCATGGAGGTAGAGAAGTTGTTTTCAACAGATACTTGTTATACCTTTTTTTTAAGCATAATTTAGTACTTTTAAATTATGATCATTTTTATATGACTTATTTATTTGCAATATTTGTTTTATGCAATTTCATTATTATTTTTTATTGAATATTTAGTGTCATCACTCACATCATATTTTATGTTATTTTCTTAAGAAACACCTTAGATAGTTGTATTTTGATAGGACTAAATAAATATTTTAATTAAGCACAAGTTAATACGTTTGTATGAATATTTTACTGAAAATATCTTTAAAACCCGAGAAATTCAAAAAAGATCCAAGAAAATCCGAGGTTGATTAATTCAAATTTTATTAGCTAGGCTTTTCTATTTTTATACCTATAATACTTATATGCGGTATTTCATGTGGGATAATCTAATTTAAATCTTTTCCTATTTTTATACCTATAATACTTAATTATTTCTCCTCGCTATCTATTAAATTCATGTCATCAACATTGTATTAATTTCAATCGTTATAAAATGGGCAAATTACAGAAATCACATACTGTTAAGGCAAAATTACAATCTATCCCTTAAAAGCTTATAATTACAGAAATCCCTCAAACGAATACAATAATATAAGCGCTGATACATTAATCTGATACGCGAGATACAATAATATAAGCGCTAATACATGCGCGAGATACAATAATATAAGCGCTAATACATGCGCGAGATACAATAATATAAGCGCTAATACATGCGCGAGATACAATAATATAAGCGCTAATACATGCGCGAGATACAATAATATAAGCGCTAATACATGCGCGAGATACAATAATATAAGCGCTAATACATGCGCGAGATACAATAATATAAGCGCTAATACATGCGCGAGATACAATAATATAAGCGCTAATACATGCGCGAGATACAATAATATAAGCGCTAATACATGCGCGAGATACAATAATATAAGCGCTAATACATGCGCGAGATACAATAATATAAGCGCTAATACATGCGCGAGATACAATAATATAAGCGCTAATACATGCGCGAGATACAATAATATAAGCGCTAATACATGCGCGAGATACAATAATATAAGCGCTAATACATGCGCGAGATACAATAATATAAGCGCTGATACATTAATCTGATACGCGAGATACAATAATATAAGCGCTAATACATGCGCGAGATACAATAATATAAGCGCTGATACATTAATCTGATGCGCAAGATACACTAATATAAGCGCTGATACACTAATCTGATGCGCGAAAATGAGGGATTTTGGAGATTTGTAAAACTTATAGGGGATAATGGTAATAAGTAAACTAAAAGGTGGGATTTCTATAATTTTTCCTAAAAGGAATTTACACATTTTTCCATTTTCTTCCAAATTAGCATTACTTGCTTAGTAACCGAACTTACGCGTAGCATATTTTATTCGATTTTAAAATAAAAGTTGCATGTTTAATCATTTATTTAATTTAGCTTAATGAATCAATAATTCATGTTTATTGCCTATTTTCCACATAATAATAAATTCAGCAAGGACCCATACTTGTGGAACTCGAAAGGTGCTTAACATCTTTCTGTTAAGGTAACCTGATGACAGAGAATAATAAACAGTGTTATTTGTAAATTAGTTTAGGATAATGTCTTAATACACCTTACTTTGTTAGATAGTGTTGACATTGACAATATTAATACGTGGGGTCAGATTACCTGATGGGTCATCTCATTTAGCTAGCATCCCATACGGATATATTAGGCTACAAAAGATATTTTTATTAATAATTTTAATTCAAAAAATATTTAATGTGGTGTAAATTCTCGAGGGGCCATTAAGACATTTTTTTTCCTTTATTATTCAGAAAAGGGTCTAAAATATTGAAATTGATACAAAAATCTTTTCGTTTATCTTTTGGCCTCAAAATACTCTTGGAATAAACCTTTAGGGACCTATAATGTCATTTTCACAAACAGACTACTTAGTCCATATAATTAATAATTTCATTTATTACGTGGCGTTATCTAATTGGTTGAAAAATTAATTACTTAAAACTTAAATAACCCAAATACCTGGATCCACATTCCACCCTATTAAAACTATGGATTTGGCTCCTCTCCATTTCTCTTCTCTCCATTTTCCCCGTTCCTACTTAGATGTATGACACCTAAGTTACTTAAATATTAAAGGTGTGAATTAATTAATTTTCTTAATCAAAGAAGTATACTAATTAACCATGATTAAAAAAGATATTTAAGATTCCCAACTTTAGTAAGAAAATATTCATTTTCCAAAATTTTGAGAAAAAATGGATTTACTTCAATTAAATATAAAAAGAGTTCTTCTATAGTTTAACAACTTGAGTCACGATCAAATCTATAGACATTTTGTTTTTTAAAATAAATTATATCTATTTTTGGAAAAATTTGTCTAACTTTTAGTTTTCTTTGATATTTTATGGCAAAGTAATTTTCAATACTTATTATTTAATATCTGAATGCTAAAAATTCTATTTTATGATTTACAATATTTTTTCTTCATAAAATAGCTTATTTAAATGTTTATTTTAAATTGACAGAAATTTAGTCTATGAAGAAACATTTTTTTTTTGTGAATGAAAAAACTATAGGTAACGAAAATGATTTGAACTATGGTGAGAAAAAAATGTGAGATGGTTTTTTATAGCAATAATTAGATAGATTTAAATGCTAATATATATCCTTTTAATCAGGATTAAGGTATTTGATTACTTAAAAATATGCACCATTGATATTTAAATAATACAAGTGTCATACATCTAAGTAGGAACTTGGGGAAAATGGAGAGTAGAGAAATGGAGAGGAGTCAGATCCTAAAACTATCGACTCATCCTTTCTAAACCCATTACCCATCATTCTAATATGTTAGATCCTTTAAAGATATTTTGGACCCTTCTCCGAATATGTTAAAACAAACAAATTAAATAAAACATTTATTTTTATATAAAAATTAAATCAAATGAAAAAAGTATTAAATATTACCACTCTTCTGGTCGAACTTAAATATTTATTGGACCTAAATAAATCAATACCACATATAACCATCCAACGCCAAGTTGTTTGATTGGTACAAGTTACAACTTCCCTCCATCCCTTTTTAATTAGCACCATAAATTCGAAACAAATAATGTCGTCATGCTTCTGGTTTTATGACATCAACCATACAAATAAATACTTTTTCGATCTCAATTTACATGATATTTTCGTTTTTCGAGAGTCAAATAATTTAATTTGATCGATAATTTATGCATGAAATCTTCAAAATTTTGAAATGAAAATTATATATTTGTAAACTATGTAAAAAGTATTATAAGTCACAATAATTAATAATTCAAAATGTTTAAAATATTTATGAAAAACTTACGAAAAAAAAACTTATTGAATTTCAAAATTCGAAAAGCCATGAAGGAAGTATGTAAGTATGACATCACATATACGTAAAAGTCTTTTTTCGTCTTTTTATGATTGGGCCGCTTTTGATTCCCTCCTCATTTATTCCCACATTGCTAAATCACTTATATTTCCCCCTACTTTACAAGATTCTTTTAAAAATTGTTTATTATTCCCTTCGTCTAAAAATAATTACGATAAATTATTTATTAAAATTAAAATAGAATAAAATATAATTTTTCATTTTTTTTTATAATTAAGTTTTTCTGAAGTGTAAATAAATTTATAAAATTTCTTTTAAAAAATCTTTAAAAATAAATTAATAAAATTTGACACACTAAATTTTTGCTTATATCCAAATTTCAAAAAGGATTTAGATTTATTGCCTTCATTTTATACTTTTTTAATAAATTATTTGTTTTCATTGTTGTAAAATAGGAGGATAATTTTTCATAGTTTAAACTTTAAACTCGTGATTTTCCAATCGCATCATAATAACTTTTATTGTTGGGGAGAATTGTACCTTTTTTAAAAGTACTCTATTTGTCTTACTTTATATGATTTAGTCTGTTTCAAAAAAAAAATGACACATTTTTATATTCAGTAACAATTTAACTTTAAAATGTTTATTTTATTTTTAATGAAATGATTTCTAGCATACAAATATCTATGACTTATTTTAGATCACAAATTTTAAAAGTATTTTTTTCTTTTTAAAATTTTGTAGCAGGTCAAACTAATTCATATAAATTGTGACGAAGGAAGTAATTAATTTAGTTTGAAAATTTGGTGCTAAAGAACGAGAGTAATAAAAGGGAATTAGAATTATAAAGACGTGTTGGAAGAGGTAATGGGTAATTGAGGAGTTTGTTAGACGGCATTAATCTCCTTCATAAAATCAAGCTATTTTGTTGTTTCTTCAAATTTCGTGTTCAATATGTTCGGTATTCAGATTAGAGTCTGATTAAATTTGAATTCGCCTCGGAAAATTCTACATTGGGGTAAAAGTACTTCCTAATAAGGGCAACTACGTACCCAAAGAGACTCGAATTTGAGACTTCTTAGTTAAGGATGAAAGAGTACTTACCACTCCACCACAAAACTCTTATCGGTGTTTCTTTCACATTTCACTATCTTCTCATTGTGATTTTTGTGTTGTGAAATATTTGATGGCTTAGGGAATGCCAAGTAGACCTCACAAAGAGAAATACAACGCAAATAATCACGAATGTTCGAGTTTGGTTTGAATCGATTTTTCTAAAAAGAATTAAAATTTTCAAATGTTAAAATTAAGCTAAATCAATAAAGTTGTTTTTTCATCGCTTTAATTTTTTATGAATATTTTGGATTTATTCAGTTTTGTTTGATTATTTTTTTAATTTATATAAGACTAACATACTTCCAAATATATATTAGATTGACTACTCCAACATATTACTATTAAATTAAAATTAACTAAATTGATATTTTATTGCTTTAATTTTTTAATAGATAGTTTGGATTTATTTGATTTTTATTGATTTTTTTTTCTAATTTATATAATAACATACTTCCAAACATATAATAGATTGACTACTCCAACTATATATATATATATATATATATATATAATGTTATTACTATATAAGAGTTGTGTAAGAAAATCATATTAGTTTCGTTTTTGTAACAATCTTTTTGTTTTAATTTAACACTATGTCTCAGATCAAAATAAAATAAATAAATTGTAATATGTTATTACTCTATCTTTTAAGTTATGATATCCTACTTAAAATGTGAAAGTTATCTATTGCATTACGTCAATTTTACCCAAAAGAACAAAGAATTTCCACCTCCATTGGAAAAAAATATATTATATAGTTTGTCCTCCTTCCCTTTTCTATTACGTCCAAGTTATAAATTATTCAAATTTGGTAAATACTCTGACTAAAACATAAGGAAGAACATGTACGTAAATTAAATTAAATTAATTATAATTTGTTCTTATCCTTTAATCCAACTAGAGCTCCTCTATATCCCTTTTTCTATGGACAAAAAATTCAATATAATTATTAAATTAAATTAATTACTTATTGGATAAGTTCAAAGACAATTTTGATTAGACATGTTTTTCAAACTTTTTAGAAACGATGTAACTAATTCATATTTTCCTTAAATTCAACAGAATTATGATGGCATACATATTTTCTCATATTACTACGTCATACTCGTTTTGTATACGTTGTAATTAAATGTTTATTCTAATTTGAAAGTGACCTATTAAGTAAAAAGTTTAAACTTTATATACTGATTGCGTAAAATATATTTAGACAAGTAGATTACTTATAAATAACAAATACTAGTTTCTTAAGTTCTCTGCTTTTCACGCCATGAAGAAAAAATAGTTGAAAATATTTTTATTTTCAACGTATTGAAAATAGTTTAAATTTATTTTTTAATATTAATTCGACTATAATTGCCTTTAATTTTTAAGTTAAGATGTCGCTTTTCACCTATTAAATCCAATTGTGTTTTATGATTAAAAATGTCTCATCTTTTCATAAAATTATGAGATGACATATGTAAGATGACTGTACTAGTTTATTTGTCCATGTAAATATTAGAGTAATCCATAAATAATTCGATCTATTCAAATTTATTTAATATTAAAATAATTATGATCCAATAAATGAAAAGAGAGCAAATTAAATCCATTTTAATACGTTTGGAATATTTTAACTTTGTTTTTGCTTAATAGATAAAGAATAATTTTATTTTTCAAGGAATTGGAAAAAAGCTGTTAAATTCTCAGCATTTTGCTTTTCTTTTACACTTTGATGTTCCATATGAAGGATAACTTGTTGAAATTTTTTTATATCCAGTTTAATGTCAACATAAAAATAAAGTGAATATAATAATAATTAATAATTGGTACAAATATTAAAACTTACTGATTATTACATGTTAAAATATTTATTGATAGTTTTAAAAATTTAGATATTAAGGAGATATCATTAAATAAGAATATACTCTCTTCAAAAAAAAAATACTCCGAAGATATCAAAACATATAAAAGTCTTATATTGGTGTTTCATCTCATTATTATTTCATTATAAAAATAAATTTTTTAAAAAGGAAATAATGTGTTATGATCCATAATAAAGAAATCAAAGCCTGCATATAAAGGAAAAGGGAAAATGTTGACCATATAATTAATCAAATAAAAATATAAATTTTCAAACATTTTAAACTTTTGGCTTAATACATCTCTTACATTTGTCAATAAATTTTATTTAAATTTTAAAATAATGTATGATAGATGAATTTATTAAATTTTAAAATAATGTATGATAGTTAAACATCTGAACACATAATCATAAAGTATTCTTACCATTAACCAGAGATCTCGGATTTGAGTCCATGGAGAAAATTTTGTTGGGAGCGCCACCCCCGAATGAGCCCTGCAGAGCGCGATCCAGATTTAGTTGGAGCTCTAATGTGAGCTTCGGACACCGGGTGGGAAATCAAAAAAAATTATAAAGTATTCTTATTTAATATTTTCTAATAAAATTACACTTGTTCTCAAAAATCTATTACTCTAGGAGTAAATAGTTAACCTCTCGTTATTGTTTTTTCTGGATTTTTCATCCGATGTTTGATATTTACATTGGTGTCCGACTAGTTCAAATTTACATTATATAGGGTCTCATTTAGGGAGAAACATTTTCTACCAAGTAATTTTTCATACCTAACACTCAAACTCAAAACCTCTAATTAAAAAATAATTATTGCACTACATAATGGTTGTTAACTTGTCATTAAATTATACATATTATGATGTGTTTGGGAAAAGAAAAATAAATTATAGAACAGGTAAAGGGTGGGGGGCAATGTGAATTGAATGAATTAAAAAGTAGATTGGCAAATACATCATGAAAACGTTAGGGTGACGTGAGAACCATATTTAGAAAAAATAAATAAAATCATCTTTTATTTTGACTTTCCCAATTTTCAACTAACCAACATCCCCTATAAATATGCTCACTAATTTACACACAAAACCATATGGTATAAAAATAAAAACATCATCATAGAAATTTAAAAAAAATGCCTCCGCGTTCTATCGTCAAGAAATTTCTTGCAAGGCCACAACATGAAGGATTTGGTGCCGTTGTCAGACGAAGCATCGGAAGGTATGTCAAAAAATTTTACTATATATAATGTCATTTTTTTTTCCTTTACGTATACTGTAAATGTTTAATTTCTTTATTGAAATTTTTGATTCAGTCACTGCTACAAACAATGCACATTGATTATCACCAAGAGGATTAATTATTTTTTTGATATTTTTTTTTTCAGGTTTGAGTTGAGATATTTTGATCCTTTTCTTGTTTTGGATGAATTCTCAGTTTCTGCTCCTGCTGGTTTTCCTGATCATCCACATAGAGGTCACATTCTAATAATTAATTCTCGGCTATTTTAAGCTATATACATTATCAGCTCACTCAAACAATATCAATTATATGTAAACTTCTTTTAAAATTGAAATTTTTAATCTTGAAAATAAATCATGGATGACTATAATAAACGATATCTATCATATACAAACTTCTTTAAAAATTGCAAATTTGTAATTTTGAAAATAAATCCCCGAGGACTATTATATTATAACAAATAAAGATGACCTGACCTATGGTGTATTATAATTTATATTCTAATTTTTTTTCTTTACTAATACTATTTAATTTTTGTACTTTGTGTGTTTCTTAATTTTACAGGCTTTGAAACGGTCACATACATGTTGCAGGTATTATTATTATTTTATAAGAGTAATTGTGTTTCTTCTTTTAATTAAATAACTAAATACAGACATAATCATAACTTTTTCCATTTATGGTCGTGTTCATACAGTGTTTATGTGAATTGTCAAACACTAAACTAATGAATTACTGTATTAGTTAATTTATTTATTTCCACATTTTGGAAGGCAGTTGTTGAGAAGATGTGATTGTCTAACTTCTAAGAAAACCACTAATATGCTACCACTTGTTTACAAAAATTTAAAAAATATCAAAGTTTAGTGCTGGTGACAGATATGGATCAATTAAGAAAATTCAACTAAGTGGTAATTATGGAATATAATATAAATACCAATGCTAATTAAGGAAGTCTCTTCTTTTTTTCATTATTTCATATATATTACTTTCTCTGTTTTAATTAACTACTTAGATCCTTCATTCTTTTTAGTTTGTTTTTTTCATACAAAAATATTTTCTAAAGTTGAAAATAATTTAATTCAAACTTCTCAACTTACTTTTGATAAAAATTATAAATACACAAAATTGAACGAAAGGAGTATGTAAACCCACACGTTTTAAAAAATTTATAACCACACAAATTTCTGACCTATTTAAATATTAAATTTCAAAAGTCTTTCTTTCTAAAAAAAAAAATTCAAATCAAGTTAAACAGATTCACATGATATGTCGCTTATTTTCTTTGAAATAAATAAATAATAATTAAAAAAATGACGCATTTAGTACGTATAGTGCATTTGTGTGGTGGAGCAATGGCGAAAAAAGTACATAATTATGACATGTTTCTTTCTTCTAGAAGAGTTTATAATACAAATGAGAAAATAAATGGATTTTAAAAAAAATTATTTTTCTAATATCATTAGATGAACAATTTTAATAGTTTACTACTCTCCCTCTGTCCCTAATTACTTGTTCATTTTTTAATCGACACATCTATTAAGAAAATAATGATTGACATAGTGAGTTTTACCATTTTACCCCTATTAATTATGAAATAGATGAATTAAAAATTAAAAATTTTCAAGAAATTTTACTTTTTTCAAAGCAATCAATTAAGGATATAATATATAAAAAAATTGTCCTTTCTCGATTTGTCAAAATAGGGAGCTGTGACACATGAAGATTTTGAAGGTCACAAAGGTACAATTAAAGCTGGTGATTTACAATGGATGACTGCTGGAAGAGGAATTGTTCATTCTGAAATGCCAGCTGCTGAAGGAACTCAAAAGGGTTTGCAATTGTGGATTAATCTCTCCTCCAAACATAAAATGTATGCATTATTATTCCTTCTATTTTATAATTAACTAAAAAGGATTTTAACTTTTACATCGATATTATACTTCCTTTTTTATTTTATCAGATCATCTAAAAAATAATTATTTGTAAGCTTACATGTGTCCTAGGGCATCTTTTTATAAGGATTACAAGTGGGAACACAAACAAGGTGAAACAATAATATCTATATGGAATAAATATAACTATAAGTGAAATATTAGTGAAATTACGATAAATAATACTCCCTTTGTCCCAATTTATATAACTTACTTTCCTTTTTAGTCAGTCCCAAAAAGAATGACACATTTCTATATTAAGTAACAATTTAACTATAAAAGGTTTATTTTGCCTTTAATGTAATGATTTACAGTCACACAAATTTCTATCGTTCATTTTAGACCACAAGTTTTAAAAGTCTTCCTTTCTTTCTTAAACTCCGTGCCGAATCAAACTACCTCACATAAAATGGGACAAATCCGTCTACAAGTGCAAAAGACATGATCTTGATCAACTAAATTCAAGATCCAATAGCTTTAGGTCATTCATAAAAGTCAAATCTAGACTACGTCTCTATCTAAACATGTGCTTTGTATACAACAGGATACAACCGCGATACCAAGAGATACCAAGTGAAAACATAGCAGAAGCAACAAAAGATGGGATCAAGGTGAGAATTATAGCAGGGGAATCACTAGGAGCAAAATCAGCCATATATACAAGAACACCAACAATGTATTTGGATTTCACTTTAAAGCAAGGATCACATCTTCAACAACCAATTCCAAAATCATACAATGCATTTGTATATGTCTTGGAAGGTGAAGGTATTTTTGGGCCACATGAAGAATCATCATCAATAGGTGCACATAATCTACTTTTATTAAGTGGTTCTGGTGATGGACTCGAGGCGTGGAACAAATCAACTAAGCCATTAAGGTTTATATTGGTTGGTGGTGAACCATTAGGTGAACCAGTAGCACAATTGGGGCCTTTTGTGATGAATACACAACAAGAGATTGATCAAACTGTTGAAGATTTTGATAATTATACTAATGGATTTGAAAAAGCTAAGCATTGGAGGTCACAAGCTAGAATTGGACTTGATTATTAGTGTCAAAAAAATGACAAAAATAGTTAAATTAACTTTGGTAGTAGGATCAAAATAGTCCCTTTGGTATTACTTGATCAATTTCAATCTTTTAAGTTTGTCAAAGTTCGTAATTTTTGTCTTTATCAGATATTTATCAAACTCTGAATAAAAAGATATATAAAAGGCACTCACATTCAGAAGTACATATTTTGTGGTTTATGTTTTTTTTTTAAATCTATGATACAATATAATTTTTTTGTTGTAAAAAATCAATCTTATCTATTTGAATTTGATAAATATTTAATAAAGATCAAATCTTTATTTTTGACAAACTTAAAAGGATAAAAACTGGGTTAATTTTTTTAAAGTCATTTTATTGCAAGTAGTTAAGAATCATCATTGTTTCTTTTGTTATTCCCTTTTTCTTGATGATTTTTTTAAGGTTTTCAATAAATCCAAATTCCAAAGAACCCAAATTTGAGTCCCCCATTTTGGCATGTTCCCCACTGTACAATGATCCATCATGTTGTTACATCTTTTTTATTTTATATTATAATAAGATGGAGGGTTAATTAAAATATTGTAAACTCAATAAGAAGAGTTAGTTATCGATATAGTGTATTGAGAAGACTTCATTAAAGTTATTTTTTTGAATCTTTCTTCTTTATATGATTTCCTATAAGGTCATTTAATTATAGTTTTATGCGTTATAAAAGCTTCTTTTTTTTTATCATTAGATGTCTTTATTAATTTTTTATTTTTTTTAATGTCAAGTAGGACAATACCTTGACTAATTTTAGGTACACAAAATGCCAACTGGAAAAAAATACTGATGACCCACTCGTAGTTCTAACCTGATCCTATCAACCAATTATTTATAAAAAAAAATAATTCAAACCTCTAATGGATGAATTACTTGATTTGTAGAGATTAAAAAAATCCACAGTCAAAATTAACAAAACCCTATATTTTCTATACTCAAATTAACTAGTAATTGCATAAAAATTTGTTCTCATTAGAATAATAAAATTTAATTTCAAAACGATTTAGGACTTAATTTGACATATATTTAAAACTAAACGACTAGATTTAAATTCAAAGCGACTTTATCAAAAATTACTTTGTAGGATCTTCTCCATATTTAAATGACTAGTGTTTACATTTGTTTGTATAGCAAGATTTTCATCAAGTTTTTTAAGGAGTAAATTGATAAAATTATCTTCTTATTTATGATTTCTTAATAGAGTAACTTTCATATATAGCAAATCTAAAAATTATATTTGTATGTTATAGCTATAGTTTGCATAATTGCGTTCCATAATAAACTTTATGTTTGTTATGACTATTAATATGTATATTTCGCTATACATATACAAAAGAAGTAATTGTATAATCTGTTTCGGTATACATAGACAAAAGAATTAATTGTATAATTTTTGTTTGTATAAAGCGAGAAAGAGAGAAAGACAAAAGAAAACTGGGTAGGGGAAGATCTGTATTTGTATAATCATAAGTGTATAGGACGCAAATATATGTATTTCTATTTGTATATACAATTTTCTCTCGCTTTATACAAATACAAACACATTTTATACATTTGTGTTTGTATAAAGTGAGAGAGGCGATGAGAGACTGCCCAACGAGAAACGAGATTGGCGAGCAAAAAAATCAGGGAGAGAGGCGAAATGGCAACAGTTTGCTACGAGTTACAATTAAATCAAACTGTGGTTATAGCATTTAATTTAAATTAACAGTTTGCTATTTTATACCATTTTCCTTCTAATATGTGTGTAGAAAAAGAAAATGATCAACTAATATGGGACGGAGTGAGTAACAACTTAACTTTAAAATGCCAATTTTATCCTTAATAAAATAATTTCTTGTCACACAAATATCTATAACTTATTTTAGTCCATAAGTTTCAAAAGTCATTCTTTCTTAAACTTCGTGTCAAGTCAAACTAAGACATATAAATTGGGACAGAAGAAATACTAACATTATTGTTGCACAAGAATATATATATAAAAAAGTAAAAATTATTGCACTTATTTATCCTTTAAAAAAGTATAACTAAATTTGTAAGTGTTATTTAAAAGACACGTGAATTGAATCAATTGTAATTCCGAGATAATAAAGAAGAATGATGAAAATAATTGATAAGCTAAAAACAATTGAAATGAATCAATATTAAGTAAATAATTAGAGCTTGTTGAGCCTGATTCCGATGATATCTTTGATAAGATGATCTCAGATAAAAATGATAGTATTCTTTTCCTTTTTCAACGGATCTTATATACACTTTTTTGACAATGAATAATAAAAACACAAACAAACCATCTGAAAAAACTTAAGAGTGCCCCAATATCCTACAAAATTGGATATCCACCATATTAATTTGAGGTGTATTCTCAAAATGAAATACTATAAATAGGAGAATTAATAGCATAAACAAATCGTCCAACAAAAAAATAAAAGAAACACAAGCAACAAGCACTAATTTTATTTTCTTTTTTAAAAAATGGAGGCATCAAAGAAGCTTGTTGCAATGTTTCTCCTTTGCATCGTTATGATTTCTTCATCTGTACACGTCTCCATGGCTGACGGAGAAAGTAACGCGGAAAAATTTAAAAAAGCATTTAACGCTGTTGCAACTGAATACACAGTTTGTTACAATATTTGTCAAAAAGTATGCTCCGATGCAGGATTTGGTTACACACATTGTGAGATGAAGTGCGATGAAGATTGCACAGCTAAATTGCTCAAAGGTATATAACGTACCTAAAAGGTTCACTCTATGTTCTGTTTGATGGACGAAATCTTCTTATTTTAGAATCGAGTTTTCTTTACATACTATATGTTATGTGATTTTAACGTTTAATAATAGTAAGTTAGTTATGATTTTATAACACATTAATATGTTCTATTTTTGCAGAGAGACTCCAAAACATGAAGAATTAAAGCCTTGGAAATGGACCAAAGGATGCAAATGTAGGGGAAGGAAAGAAAATAAAAGTAAAACAGTGGTTTTCAAAATTTTATTTCTACTAATTCATTAATTTACCACTGTATTTGTAAATTTTAAGATTCAATAAAATTGTTTCTTTCTCTAATTATTGTTGTTTCTCTCATCAAGTCAATTGCAATTAGTTTCATTTTTTTTTATTTTTTTTATTTTATGTTTCTTAATCTTCTTGATATATATTGGCCTATATAACATTCATTTGATATACATAATGTCGCTATTTTCTGAAATATTTAAAAAATATCACTAGAAAAAGTAATAAGAAAGTCAAAACCATGCATCAGGAATTTTTTTCTTAATATTAAGGGTACAATGGAAATAACAACCAACTTTACTCTTAAAATGATAATCATTTTGGGATAATATTTTTGAGCAAAAACAATAACAAGTCCAGCGTAATTTCATAAAGTGAAGTATGAAAAAGGTAGGATATACACAAATTTTATTTCTATCTTTATGGGATAGAAGGATTGTTTCTAATACACTGTATAAGTGACTATTAATTTGAGATGAAGGGAGTATTGTATATAAAATTCACTCCTTACATATAAGATCTACAAGCAAAATGATGCTTATCGAGGAGTTCCAAAAAAACAATCTCGATACAACGATTGAACTCTATGAGATTGAATCTCAAGGAAGAAGCGGGAAGGAAAGGGTGGTTGCACGTTTTCTGGGAGTAATGCCTCCTTTCTCTCTCTCCCCCAAGGACTCAGTCACTCGGGTATCATTCCCAACGGGAGATCTTTTTTTTTTCTTTTTTGTTTCACATTTCTCATCAAAGGAGCTGAAAATCACTCGTTAAAAACTTTATTGCATATATTATACGTAGACGACATACTAGTTGAAAAACGGAGGGTCAGTGAGAGAGTATTTTATATTGTCTCGGTAAGGGCTAGTCTAATCTCTTTTAACACTGCTATAATATTTTGGTAACAAAAAGTTCCTATCATGTTTTACTCATTACCAAAGGATTAACATAATTTTAGATTAATTACATTCTTAATATTTAACTGATTGACCTAATAAACGAAATATAGGCTACTCATTTTTTTTTAAAATGAAATTTACCTGCAAAATGGAGATACAATTGCACAAAATGGTCTTACTGAGATCAAAAGATGACAAGATCAGCAAGAAGAATGGTGAGGCAGCATGTGAAAACGCCAGCTACAACTGAGGATTGACCGATTGGAGAGGTGGGAGCTGCATTAGCTGTAGACTCATTGCGAGCAGTAGGGGTTATCTTTGCAACAGGAGGTAGAGGTGGTTCAACCACATCACTTTCCGTAAGTATTGGGCTGGGAGCTTCTGCTGGTGGCAAAGATTGACGAGACATGAATTGTAGGAGAACTCCAGGACTAACAAGGCTAAAATACAGTGGTGGGACTTTGTAACGCAAACAACGGTTCCCTATAACCCAGCACATGAATATATCTCAGTATTGAATCACAGGGTAAGTCCATACTTGCCCAAATCAGTGCTATTTCCAAATACAATCACTACATGCCCAAATCAGTAGTAGTTTTACTTTAATACACAAGAAAAAGCACCATATGGCAGATTGCAGCTTACTTTCACAGGTAGACGGAAATTTTTGCATGTACATGAATTTCAGATATGCACAAAAAATGAGGGAGCAATAAATAAAGAGAAGCTAGGGGTGGAATGCGATGTAAGTAAAGGAATTACTTACTTCTGTATCTAGCAGCTGTACGAGGGAAATCTGTTATAACACCATCAATGCCAGCTCCAATGAAATAATTGTTTATCTCTACAGATGAATCTGAGAAAAAATCCCATGCTTGAGACACAAATTCATTGTTAAAGCGTTGAACGTATACTGAGAGATTTGATGAGTGCAGTTTCTCCACCACATTTGTTTTCCCAACAAGAAATTTACTCTCACTTGGAAAAACAGAATTCTTGGTTAAAATTACAGAACTAGCAAAGCTCTTGATCTCGGATATAGTTGAGCTCTCAATATCACTGATATCATCAGCAACCCTATAAACAAGTTCATAGCGGGTTTTCTTAAATTCTTTCAGAACTGAACTGTCTTTTGATTGGATCATAACTTTCTTCACTGTCTGATTATTATAACCAGCATTCCTTAAGGCTTCACGAACAGCATCAGTTACACCAAATCCCTGATTTGCCAGGTAAGCTGCATTCTGCACAAGTTCCAGAACATCGACAGATAAAAAATGAATAGGTATGGAATTATGTTGCGTCCTTCTGGCAGTAAAATTTTGCTTCTTAAAACAAACTGAGAAAAATGTCGTTTATTTCGACATCAGTCAAATATTTTACAAGTATTGCTTATTAGCCATAAACAGGATCTAAATAGGAAACTGAAAAGCAATTGTAACGAGTATTGCATCTAAGAGAAATACTTTGTCGTTTCCATTTTGGAATTTTCCATCTCAAGGCATTATTTTTCCAGCCCTTAGTGCCAATTGCATGCAAAACATAAACCACAAGAGCAAAAAGGATTTATTCTATTAAGGTAAAATCCATCATGTCAACTACCGAAGTTAAAAATCATTGCATCCATATTCCAAAAGATGTTCTTTGCTTTCATGGAATATTGATTCCCTTTGACGGACTGTCAAAATTTAAGTCACGTTGAATAAAGCTACTGCAGAACGGATATTAGCATTTAGATGTAATATGGACTTAACATTTGCTGATACATAATGTTGTTGGTATTAACAATGTCAACAGAACCGGCAATAAATAAACTCACCTCTATGCTGATCATGACACCAGATACAGTTGTGGCATTTTTTGCATATGTCAAGAAATCCACCAATGAAACAAAGTTTCCCTCATTTCTGGCTTTTGGATTTCGGTACAATCTAAACTCTAACCATGGGTTTGTTATTTCCGCTACAAGAAATTAGAGCATGTTAAGTACATTAGTTAATATTTTATGCTAAGCTAGAAGTTGACCTTATTAATTTTAAGAGGAAAGAATAGGCTTTGTCACTAACTTAGTTAACTGACCAGTATCCAGAAAATGTATATCTACATTATTCATATGCAAGCAAAAAAGATGGCAATTCACAAGCTGATTTCTTGTTATAAGGTTCGAATTCAACCCATTAACTTGATGATGCGTCAACAACTTTTGTCTTTAAACATACTATCTTCAGCATCTTGAAAACTTGAAGGCGGTAGATGTTTAGTTTGAAAAGTTGTAAGGTAATATAAAGGGAAGTAGATTGGACTTACGTTTCAGGCTATTAATCTCATCCCAAGTAAGGTTAAAGGTGACTATTCCATTAGTTATGTTCAGTTCTGGGACAGTACTAGCAATATTGGTGAATAGCGATTGAAAAACTGTAGTCTTATCTATCAAATTAATAGAGCCCAGGCAGAAGGGTATTCCATCCTTTGTCATTTGAACAGGACAGTCAAGAACATCTGCACCATCCGAAGCAGCTTTTGTATATGCCAAATCAGTACAACCCGGGTAGTCTCCACTTGCTCCTTCAGATGTGATAATCAGAAGCTTTTCTGTAGGCCAACAGGAAAATGGAGAAAGAGTGAGATATAACGTCTTGTACAGAAGAACAATTTAGTCCTACTCAAGATATGAGCATGGTCGTGTCGTTGCACAAAGCTTTAGAAGTGCTAGCTTGGATTCACATGACTCGATAAGGTTATTTTCTCTTGAAAAGCTAAGGTATCTCCAAGACAATATAATTCTCAAATTCTTCGCTTACTCTTTCATAGAAGAGTCTCTCTGGAATAGTAATTTGAAACCAAGCTCATTTTATTAGACCAGAGAATTGATCTCAAACTCAAAATTTCTCAAATCAAACCTTTTCCAGTCCATTTTTACCTTGAGTATAGTACTAGCTCATAAGTTTCGCAGGATAATGGTTCGCATTTTCATATTTCGGGTATAAAAGCCATCTAGTGAGCAAAATAACATTCACCGGTGACCGGTCTAACAAAAATGAGAGCGTTGTTAGTAGGCTTACCTCGAGGTTTATCATTCTTATCCAAATGAGTAAAGCAATCTGCAACATTACAAGAAGTATAAGAATAATGAAGATTATCACAGTAGAAAGAGAAATTGCACAGAGCTTCAAGACCAACTAAAAATATCCATGAATATAAAATGCAAAAAAGGTCCTGTCAGATACTCAAATCTAAGCTATTACCGAGGTAACTGCGATCACCTTCACCTTATCCACCACATTTACAAATCTAGTTTGTCCAACTGTCTGCTCTTTGATATCACTATCAGTGATCATTTATCTCGAAGAAAACTATTTACTTTTCCTTTCATGTCTCCTTTTTATTCCCAAATTAAGGTTAGGACAAGCATATCACCTCAAAACCAGTTATTGGACTTTATAGTGGTCACCCACTCTTATGAATTTGACTCTATATATCACACATGTGTGTAGAAACATTTATATTTATGTTCTTCTAGGATTAGCCTATGCATTTTCAAAGTCCAACACACCCTGATTGCAGTTCCACTCACTACTCGGGACTTGTAAACTAGCAAAATTTCATCCTCCAGAAACTTTGGAGTTGCCTAGATTTACTTTGCACCAAGGACACAATAAGATATTCAGAAAACAGGAAATAATTGTTGAGAAATGAAAGAAATTCTGGGACTGCCCAAAATTGAAGATATCTTCAACAAGTCATTGTATTCATAGTCAAGTAATTTACTAGAATGAGCAACTAATATTATGAAAGCAACAATAAGAGCACAGAGATTCTGTTATTCATCAATTAGTGTGGTTACCTATTGTCGCTGATGGAGTTACTGGGAAGTCAGACAGTACTCCATCAACAGAGAAGTTGCCATTGTCAACAAAGGACAAATACTCAGATGTGGGATCATAGCTGTAATTGTAAGCAAAAGGTACATCATTTGCAAACTCCGATGCAAAAATCTGAAGACCTTCTTTATGAGCATCTAAGACAAGTGACGTATATGGTTGTAAGTAGAAGGAGTTGTCCACCGGCCAGATATAAGATTTGGGAACAAGAATTCCAGAGGAAAAGGTTTTGATAAATGTGAGATTCTTCAATAAAGAACCATACGTTTGATTTGTTGAAGGCTCAACATCATTCTGTCCGAGAAATCGGAAAACGAGTTTTGTAACTCGTGAATTGAGTCGTGCCAGAATACTTCTGAGGAAATTCACCTCAGGCGATGAAATATAGTTGATCAGAACACTCCTGGACAGGGATATAATATAACTTCTCATACTCAAATTATGTTGGCTGAAGAAGTTGTCATGCTGCAAAAAGGATTTGCAAAACAAAGGATCAATAAAAGCGGTACCAACACAAACTCAAGGCAACATTTAGCAAGATCCAATGATATACAGCAATATGTTGTAATAACACATTAATTGATAACTTTAAATGAAAAGAATCTGAAATAAATTAAAACCAAACAACTATATCCTTATAAGTGGAAACTTTTCACAACTAAATAAGTACCTGGATGTTCAACCATAATCCCGGAGGTTTCACTTGGTTTACCACATCCTGGACAGTAAGAATGCTTTGCTGTGTTCCATCAAATCTTGAAGTTCGTGAATAAACTCCTTGCTTCACTGTCCAAAAAAAATAAAAGTAATATTTAGTCAGTAGAAACTTCAGTCACCGTAAGTAACTGCTACAAGCAAAGTAATCAGTTCAGCATCCCTAACAAGGCTATGATTCTCTAGATTATATGACTAACATAATTTTCCATACCAATTTTAATTTTTTTACGGCAGGTATTTGTCTTAAAAGCCGAGTTATTAGACATCATTACTGATTGTCTTTGATTTAAACATATGTGAAGAATCAAAAGTGTATTTCAAATTACTTATGGAGAGAAGGGTTATATTTCAATTGGATTATAAATACTAGCATAATGTTCTCGAGTATAAATATGCCCATTCACACTTCACCAAAGGAGTCAACTTAGGAAGATGTGCCCACATGCGGTCCTGAAACGATGGGTTCTTTCTTTTGCAGTTCATCAAGGAGTTGCAAACTACCAGTGGTGTGCAAATAAATTTACTTATGGATCCAACATGCCATTTCAAGAAAGAGTAAAAAAATCCAACATGGAAGAACGCTTTATTATATAGAGCAGGAAAAGGAAAGAAAGAAAGATAGTAAATGAGACAAAGTCCCTGCAAATAGTTGTTTATAATTTATATCATAAACCATAGGAAGGGATATTGCAGCAAAATTGCTATTCTTAAACATTGATTCCAGAATCTTGGACTTATAACATGATATACATGTGGAACATATTTGGACTTACAAGTGACGGGCGCGAGATCTTTGAAATTGTAATCTATAGAGAACCATCCTTGTGTTGGTACTCCATTCACTAAGTATTTACTCTTCTTATTTTTGAAGTAAAAATCAATGTCAGAAGCATTGTCGAGCTTGAGGTCAGGAAAACAAATGCCAACCCCATCTTTAGTGAGTTGCACATCACACCAAATAATCGCATTGGGCAAGCTAGTTTCCAATGCCATAATATATGCATCATAGCTTGAATCAGGCAATAATCCAGAAAATCCACCACGTGCTATAACTAACGGTGCATCTCCTGCAAACAAGAAACAAAAACACTATATTAACTATGAAATATTGTAAAGAATGTTGGTTTTTTTAAAGGTTAAGCCTTAAAGATGAGGCGTAATGTGAATTAGGAAATGGAATAAATTAAGTCGTAGGAAAAATAGAGCCCATTTCTCCCTCATTGGTGATGAAGAGGAGATCTTTTGTGCTTCTAAATAGAAACAATCCTTCTAGCTAGTAAAGGTTGTTCGTCGCTCGAATTCGGCAAATGATGTGAATTTTTGGACAAATATTATTTTCCATTTCTCATTAATTCATTCCCTTTTCTAACTTAAATTAATTCGCGCGAAATAAGTTAATCAATTAAAATTTGCGGGATTAATTTTTCAACAAAGAGTTACCTCTCTTCCCAACAGCCACTTCCACACCTGTTGATGGCTATAAATTATCCGAGGCTTCACCTCATTTGACACACTCAAAAACAAAATCTTCTACTTCCTAAAAGCACACAAAATTCATATATTTCTTCTCTTTTTCTTTGCATAATTTTTTTTAAAGAAAAACAATAATTACTATCTTGTGATTTACTTCGTTTGTTGAGTTCACTATAGTTTTATAATTTCAACTGCCAATATCACAGAACACTGTTCTATTAGGAATTAATCCAAACCTTGGGCAAGTGTGAGGGGATTAAATTCTCTAAGGAAAATTCATTTTCTTTTGTGGGATTGGAACTATATTTTCCTTCCATTATTTTCGTTTATGTTTATATATGTTGATTACAGGAATAACAAAGAATGCAAAAGGCAAACTGATTAATTAACTTTTCAATTCCCCTGTGGGCAGGTTGGAGAAGCATTGGACTTGAAATTCTACTCAAAAGACTCTGATCAGTATCCTCTAACAATTTTTTTTGGTGAAAAAACCTAAATTACTAAAGCGAACTCTGGAGGTTAACAATTTCCTGAATAAAAACTCAAACTCATACACTCAGCGAAAATTGTTCAGCTAACTCAAAGTTGACAAAAAAAAGGTCCAAACTTGAGGAAGTAATTGGAAAGTAAGCAACGAAAAGAAGTTACCGTGTAGTGTGAGCCATTTAGTGGTTGCATTGTTAAGTGCTTGAGTAGTAACTGAGAAGCAGCTGAGGAGCACAAATAAGTATGAGAGACGCCGGAGATTCCACATTTCCGGCGAGAATTACCGGAGAAAGTTTGGTCGGGAATGTGAACTATATTTGGGTTCGACAGAATGATGAAGAAGATGAAGGAAGGCGAAAGAGGATTTAGCAATTTTAAAAAATTTGAAGTATAGAGAGTTTTAGAAAGGCTACTAAAGCAGGTAGTTTTTTCGAGCTGGTGTTGTTTAATCATATTTAGAAACTATAAACACCGTTAAATCCTTAATATTTATCATTTCACAAAATTAATGCATAAAAGACACTATTCTTCCTATTATATTCTTTTAAGGAGTATTAGTCTTGAAAAATACTATACATTTCACCAACATAGAAAAACTTAGTAAATAATTCATATCTATTAGTATTGGCCAAATTAATTAATTCATAATTGAAAATTTGACTTCAAAAAAATATTAAATAAACAGAATAATATACTTACTTAATTTCTTAATGTACGTGAGATCTAAAATGATGATATATAAATAGAAACATGAGTAATTAATAATTAAAATGAATGTTGTAGTAATGGAAGTTGTTGCACAACCCCACTCAATTTAACTTGTGTTTACCTCGCAGCTTCACATGAAATTGTTGTAGTTACTTGTGACTAGTTACTATGCTAAGCGACCGTTTTGAAAAACAAGTTATCTCGTGATTAAATTTTTAATGTAAAAATAAGTTATTACATGATTTTATCTTAACTGAACATGAGATAAACTTATACTAAAATTAATTTCGAGATTAGATCTTCCTTATCTCTCATGCTAAACAAGACCTAACTCCTAAGTACTCACTCTGTTCACTTTTACTTCTTTTGTTCTTCATTATATGTTTAAAATATATTTCACTGTTATCATATCAAAAGAAAAAAAAATCATGTTTTACTTTTAATATAAATTATTCATTCTTCAAATCATTTCTAAAAGTCTAAGACTACACATCAATCAATATGAATATTATCATAAAATATTTAACAACGATTCTTTACGAAGCAGGTAAAGTTTAAACTGAACAAATAAAAATGTATCGAAAAAGTAAATATTGACCCGATTAAGCAATCTAACTATGAATGAAAGTTGTAGTAATAGAAGTATTGCCCCACTTAAATTGTGTTTAGTATAGGAATTTGTGATGGTTAGTTGTGACTTTTGACTAGTAGTTACTTAATACAATTAATTATAATTTTCTCTTGCTCCTCTCTTCTTGATGCTTGTTCCAAGACTACCATTCAGCAGAATTTGTTTTGGTTGGTAGAATATGATGGAGAGTAAAATTTATCCCTACTCGATTTTTGTAGTAATAATTTAATAAGCATATGACATGTTTTTACATATTTTATCTTAATTTTTTATTTATGCATGATAAGTTAGCATGATATAAAATGATGGGAGCATTATTATCTTTAATATAGTCATGTCAATTGCTAGCTATAAAATTTGGCATGCAAGTCTTGTGAATCTTTTAAAGAGTAAAGGAATGCAACAACATCTATACCACTAAATTGAAATCCTTTATAGGTGCTGAAGTCCCTCCAATTTTATTTGTGCTTTCAAAAGGACTTTTGTTCCAATAATTGCTATTTAACATTGTAGTTTCGTTATTGAACATGGCTCCATCATTGAACCATTGAACCTGGCTCCATAATTGCTATTTGCATCTATCGTGTATATCTCCTTCATCAATGGTTACTCACTCTGCAGTTCGCTCCAGATCTGTCTGATCTCATTCAGAATTGAAAACTTAAGCAAAAGTAGTAGTGTTGAGGCCAGTACAATCTTTATGTCATGTATCCATGTTCTTTCTTAAAGCTATGCATTATATCTCATATTCTCTCATTTATATGCCATGTTTAAAGGACACATAGATGGAATTGAACGAGATGAAGAAATATGTAAATAAACAAAGTTATAAATAAGAACTGAAATAAGACAAATCGAATGTATTAAATAATATCAAGCAAATATAGCATGTGTTGTGGAAATATCCTCGGACAAGCTCGAAAGTTATTGATGAACAAGTAACGTAATTGCTAGAGAGAAAATTTTAGTGTTTGGTAAAAGAATTCAATTGTGTATAATGTGATGAATTTGTTGATTTTATAGGATGAATTTTTGGGATATGTTTGCTAAGAATTAACCTCTCTTGATTCAAGAGTGGAAGAGTAACGTCCGACATCTCTTCTGGGACAGTTTTATAACGGCTAGTGTTGACTACTGGGTTACCTGCAAGCATTCAACTCCTTAGCCCGATGTTAATCTCACTAAGTGAATTGTACCCTCAGACTTCGGGGTATCATCGTTGTTTTTATTACCTTCCACGCATCATTGTATGACTTGCCCACATGTCTTGTCTATTTTTACTGTATACAAACTTGAAATCGAATTTCAGATTCAAAAAACAATTTACAACATACTTTCTAACTCACTTTTGAAATTTTATTCAAGTACATTCAATCATAAATATCATTTCAAATATTCTTTGTAAAATATATAAATAAACATAACCCTATATTCATCAATCTACCTTCATAATTTTTTTTTAAAAAGTGGAAAATATTAATAAATTTATGACCAAACGCTTACTAAATCCGTAATTTCAGTAAGAAAAAACTTTCAAAATCACTCTATTTGATTGGATTGATTTGTAATAACCCGTTAGTTATTTGAGGTAAAAAAAAAAAAACATAACCAAATTGAACCATCAACATAATCATCAAAAAGTTTCTTTTTTTTCAAAAAAAAAAAAAAAAAAAACTTTTGAGATACTTGTTGCCTCATTGTTGGTAAAAAGCACAGAGTGCATCAATGGCGGTTTTGGGACTCTCAAACAGAGGAGATATATTGTCTTCTTCTTCCAATTCCTTAGAATTTTACCATAAGATTCCCTCTTCTTTCGTGCCTACACAGTGGTTCCCTCCAAGGACTCGCCGGAAAATCCTCTACAAACGACAGCATTTCAGCATTTCCAGCTCCTTGTCCCCGAAGAACTCTGCTAAAATTAAGGTTATCGGCGTCGGTGGCGGCGGCAATAATGCTGTTAACCGTATGATCGGCAGCGGGTTACAGGTGGGGATTTTTTTTTTTTTTAATTTCCTAAATCTGATTGCATTTTTAGCACAATCACCATTTTCCTTCAATTGCCTTGGGATGGTAGCCAGATTTGAATTTTCTGTGTAGGCATGTTGCTCGGACTCTTCAAAAATATCTACATGTGTAGGTAGGAAGCCAATAACTTTTGAGCGGTTGTTTTGAAAAATTCAATAAATATATAAGAACCTTGCTGCTCTCTTAGTCAAAGGTTCGAATTTAATTTGAGATGTGTGGGAATCCACGCACTTCTATTCAAATCTTGAATCCATCTACAGGACCATGTCGGGTACTCCGAAAGTGGTGCATTTTGAAAAATTCGACATGGATGCACAACAATTTTGGAGGAGTCCGAGCTACATAATTGTCTAGTGAAAGATGCTTTAGTATTGGTTTGAATTATGATGTCCATGTTTGTATACTTTGCATTCACATTGTGTGAGTTAAGCTAACCTTGTGGGCTAGGAAGACAAGCTAGAAATCACTTTCACTGGCTGTTTGATCGGCCCCATTTCTAATTTTATCACTTAATATTTCTTTCAAATAAGTTCATCTGTCACCATAACAAACTCAACCAAGCACAGATGTACACCCCTATTCAACTGTTAACATCTTCATTTCACATGATAAATCTCAACATTTCATGTCCAATAATAGGGTGTTGACTTCTATGCCATAAACACGGATACTCAAGCATTGTCGCAGTCTACAGCTGAGAACCCAATTCAAATTGGAGAGCTTCTAACTCGCGGACTTGGTTTGCACCTTCTTGTCTTTCCGTAGAAAAATACAGTTATTTTGTAAAGCTTAGCATATAGTTAATACTTATCTATATGGATTATGATAACTTGATATATTGATATATTTCACATCTAGAGATGCAGGTACTGGTGGAAATCCTCTGTTGGGTGAACAGGCAGCAGAGGAGTCAAAGGAAGGCATTGCAAATGCTCTTAAAGGTTCAGATATGGTGTTTATAACAGCAGGCATGGGCGGAGGTACAGGATCTGGTGCTGCTCCTGTTGTTGCTCAAATAGCTAAAGAAGCAGGTTATTTGACTGTTGGTGTAGTCACATATCCGTTCAGCTTTGAAGGACGCAAAAGATCTCTGCAGGCAAGTGCCATTTTCATCATCTTTGAAGAAGCTAATTATTGTTGTTCCATGCCGGACATCTAAATCCACTGTTTCTATCCCCAGTAGGGAAGGCGTAGACATGGGGTTTACCATATTTGTGTGTTTTCGGGGATGGGGGGAGGTTGGGATACACCAACCTTTTTAATGGTAGTTAGGTGGCCTATGGTGAATCTAAAGGATTTTGAGTGCACTCTAAGGTAACATTGTAAGCAGTCTAAACCTCAACAAGACTCTCAAAGTTGTACTAACTGGTTGATTTTCTTTTCCATGCTAAATCATATGTTTCCGTCATCCAAAATGCTTTCGTGATTGTAATATGATCTTGGTGACCTTTCAGGCTTTGGAAGCAATTGAAAAACTTCAAAAAAATGTTGATACTCTTATAGTAATTCATAATGATCGCCTTCTTGATATTGCTGATGAGCAGACACCACTTCAAAATGCTTTTCTTCTTGCTGATGATGTACTTTGCCAAGGCGTTCAAGGAATATCTGATATAATCACTGTGAGTCCCTTCATTTCTTTCAGTATCTGATCCACATGAAGTTCTCTTTTGAATATCATGGTACACCAGATGATTCATATAACCAAACTAAACTAATTTTGGAATCCATTCTGATTATTTGCAGATACCTGGGCTGGTAAACGTGGATTTTGCTGATGTAAAGGCAATCATGAAAAATTCTGGAACGGCAATGCTTGGAGTTGGGGCTTCTTCCAGTAGGAACCGTGCTGAAGAAGCCGCTGAACAAGCTACTCTGGCTCCTCTAATTGGATCTTCAATTCAATCTGCAACTGGAATTGTATATAACATTACTGGAGGGAAAGATATAACTTTGCAGGAGGTCAATAGAGTATCCCAGGTGCACTGAACTTAACTTCTTTTATGTATTTTGTTTTTCCAAACTTTCAAGTTCTTGAAACAAACCATTTATCCTCCATTTACAAGGCAGTATTTGTATAGTGATTTGCTTGGAAAAATACGTACCTCACAGGTTGTCACAAGTTTGGCTGATCCATCCGCCAACATCATATTTGGTGCTGTTGTAGATGAGCGTTTTAATGGAGAGATCCATGTCACTATAATTGCAACTGGTTTCACAGAGTCCTTTCAGAATACTCTTCTCACTAACCCTCGAGGAGCAAAGCTGGTTGATAACAGCAAAGGAACCACAGAAAGCACGGTATCACCTGATACTCTAAGCTCATCAAACTCTCCTTCCACGAAACCTCAACCACCTGCTCGGAATCTGTTCTTTTAGCTCCTAAGTTTGTTATCTCTACATTCTTTTTTTTTTCTTGCACTCTACTTATTTGTTCCACAAGGGGTCAGATTTGTGTTTGAATGTAGCTGTAGAAATCATGACAAGGTTTTACGAGATGCATACCATAATTTGGTGTTCTTCTCTTATAACATGCATGTACAGTAGGTTTAGGTTTATTACCTGTAACATTTTGTACCAGTTGATTATTTTCTTTCTGGCAACCCAAGTATTCACCAAATTTGGTAGGAAAAGCTTAATTTGTTGCTTTTGTAACTTTCACCTGAACAACTTGTATCTAGGTCATTGCTCATTCGGAAAGGTTCCGTATAGTTTTGGGGTGTAGCATTGTTGTTATTTCTTTTCCTTTTAGTCGAGTGGCTTCGTACCTATCTAATGGAGAATTTAACAAGCTAAGGAGAAACTATGTTTTCCATTTTCCAACTCACCTAGTATATGTTTCCAGAGAAATTATACCCAGTAACTTCCACTTATAACTAATATTTTTCTTTTACTTCCCACACTAATCAATGGAGTAACTTTTTTACCTATTACAAATATTCTTATTTCTTCGTTTTGTAAATTATATTCAAATTTTCAACACATATTCCACTTCGGCCGTTTCGAAGCTCAGAAAAATCTGTCTCAAGTACATATATTCAATCAAGAATTCAAGATCATGGAGCATATCAAATCAAACCAAGCAATGCATGAAAACAGAAGCAGAGGGAAGATTTCAAAAGTTCGAATTCTCCCGACTTACACTCAATGTACTAGTTCTTTTGCATTTACAGTTTACCTTTTGTCCGACCTAATTACAGATACTTGATCAACATATATATAAGTGCAACAAGTAGTACAATCCCAATCACTGATAAAAGCATGCACAAGCAAGAGCAACCACACTTTGTGCGTTTGTTCAAAATTCCAACCTTCCTCCCCACTCGCTGTTCAATTATCAGGAAAACCAAGAGGAAACACTAAGTTAAATGTGAACAGAGAATTATCATCAAGAGAGTATTGTAGAAGAAAGAAGATGAATGAAAGAACTGCATCGTTCTATCAATATCCATGCATAAAAACAGAAGATTGAAAAATCTCAGACATATCACCAAGATTCATAAGAATATAACTGCTCTGTTAACATGCATTGAGACTTCTTACATTCTCCCATCCAGCAAGTACGTACTCTAGCAATCAATGGAGTATAGAATGCCAAGCAAACTTGAAAGAAATACAATGATAAACTTTTAGTGCAAGTCCACAAGGTAAGAGCAGCAACAGGAGTACAGGACACCCAAAATTTTACAAGTCAAACTCTTTATTCTCCAAAGAGCCCAGTTCTTTGAATGTTATAAAAAAAATAGATTGTGCATCGACGCAGTTTATTTCAGAGGGGACAGATATAAGCACCAAAATTCTACAAACGGCAGTATATGTTTATGAGAATCCATGGTGCAGAACACTTTGTTTAGTAAAAATAGTAAGTTTGTCCTTCTTCATCCATGGGTGTACTCCAGGAATTGTCAAATGCCCCTCTTTTCCCATTTTCTTTGGTGAATGTACAGCATTATGGTCTATAGATGAAGATTCAATAAACCGTTTAGAGCATAATCAACCTTCTCAGTCTCATTACCTGATTCCATAATGGTGTATAGCCTGGAACATGTTTGAAATTGAACGGGTGGTTTCAAGATGGTTATGCTTGAAGTTCAGAGGATGAAAACAGAGGAGTAGACCGTGTGAAGTAGGCTCCTCTATCGCCCAATTGCACTTAAGGAACGAGAGAAATAGAAGAGAGTTTGAAACAGTGAAAAGCACCCTTATCTACATTAGTGCCACAATCCTATTTCTTTGGTTCATTTCTGGATAACATGTTCGAATATCACATTTTTTCTGTAGGATTATCCACTCTTTAACATATTTTCCCATCATATCAATAAAAAGGATCAATTTTCTTAGAGCATTCCGCACCCATCCCACCCCACCCCCACTTCCCCAAACAAACCAACAACAAAGAATTTTTTTACTAGGGTCATAAGCCACCGCATAACTAACAATTATCAATGTCATCAAAAAGGTCCCAATAATTCCGCCTATCTGCAAAACATAGCCTTTCCTGTATAAATAAGACAGGTTTCAGTAGGTTGATGGCTAGAGCAAAAATAGTTAAGTTATGAGGAATGAAGATTGCATTGGCTAGAGCAAATGGTATTGGCTTCTACACTACTCATTTCCTTCAGAGGAAGATCAAGAATTTAAAGTTTATGAACTCCTACAATGACCTCAAGCTAAAGTACAATAATAATTGAGCTCACAGTCGAAATATTTAGTGGATGTTTCGATCATGTGCAGGGTTTGAGCAAAAGCTGGTGTTCCATGAACCCATATACGACTACACTCTTAGTGAAGTTATGAAGTGCAATCCCAGAAAACATTAGTACCAACATTAACAACCAACAATATCAGCTTTGCATGAGTTGTTGTAAAAGCAACAAAATTGTCACCTGAAGTCTTGAGTCAGTAACATCAACATGTTCGTCCAGGGTAGCCTGCATTGAGTCAGACAATAAAGGCACGATAAAGTCAACATCCTACTTCAATAGTAGAAAAGCAGTATTTCACAGGGAAAATAAGCTGTAGAGGTAGTTCAATAGGAACCAGCAAAAATTTAACTCATACAATGAGTCTTGTTTGCAAGTCGAGCTCCTCATTAACTGCCAATGCTATATGTTTGAAGCTCATCATAGACTCCTCCAATTTCTCAAGCCCCTCATCTTGTTCTGCATTAATAGTAAAGCCAACAAATAACATATAAAAGAAACAGAAAAGCCAATAGCAGGAGAAGTTTTCAAAGTATATAACAACTTGCCTTTCATAATTTGCCTTTGAAGACCAACAACACCATAATTGTCAAGGCCTGTGGTTCTGCTCGTAGCATCTGCTGCCTTTGTTTCTGGTCCAAGCAAGCTGTCCCTATTGGCAAAGTTCGACATATTCAAAGTGGAGGCCATTTCGGCTGCTTTTGATTTTAAATTTGCAAGCATATCCTTGCGACGATTCATCTCTTTCTCTGTCCTGCATAAAGATGAAGGCTTAACAAATCTATACAGAATCACCATACAAAAAGTAATGTTATTAGGCCAATGTGTTCAAAGATATATGCAGACAGACAACTGCTACAAATTCTTGTGACACTTGCCCCTCCCCCACCCTCAAGATATTTATAAGAAAAAGGATGCATTTCCCAAAGTATAAAAGTAAAAGTTCTGCAAACTAACACAACTTAGACTCTGGACATTGTCAACAGAGACTAAAGAAGAGAGCTGATTATTTGAAATACTTTCTCTTCTATAATCCTCCATTTGGACAAATCACTAACAATGATTGGTGTTTGCTATCCATTTCCCTCTTACACCCTCCATTTCAAATTGCATGCCTTGTGGCGCTTTACATTTTTAAGGGAAAGGAAGAAAATATTTGACTTTGCATAATTCAGTAGTTGCAGATTGAATATGCAACTATGCATAGTTCATGATAAGTGAGGTCAATTTGTTGTATCAGATCAATTTTTACCCTCTTAATTTAGAATTGTAAGCAAGGAAGCCAGGAAATATTTGATAGCCCAATATATTTTTTTTCCTGATTGAAAATTGATTGACCAATATTAAAGTGGATTAGGTATGGATCACCCTGGATAAGAAGCCAAAATATGATTTCTAAAGAAAATATGACCAGAAACACATTTCAACTAATATAAGTATTCACCATCAAGAAATGAAAATATACTCGGCGCAGGTCAAATACAACTATCCACTACCTATTTAGGAACATATACAAAGTTCTCTAACAGCACGACAAGAGTCATATGAACAGATTGCCAAAGTACAAGCAATTTATCACATTTAAACAACATTAAGCATAAGAAGACTCAGATTAGGAAAACTCACAAATGTTGCTTTCCAGGAAGCTTAGAGTCAATAGACTGTAAGATATCAAGTCTAAATCCTAATATTGTGATCTTCCTCCTTATTAAAGATGAATGGCGTTGTGCTTCTGGGCCTGTTGCGGGCAACAAATTTCTTTCAGATATCATGTAAATGATGTCATCCGCGAGTTTTCCTGCTTCATTATATTCCTGGATCCAGGAGTCCCCAAAAGCAACCATTCCCTGAAGAAACATCAGAAAGATAAATAGACAAACGATGAATAAGGGAACATCCATGTTAATAGTCTCTCCCCCCACCCCCAAACCAAAAAAAGAAAATAGAAAAAGGGAAAGAAAAAAAGCAATTTCTTGCCCCCTCGCAAAATGAAGATAATGTATTGGCAAGAATGTTAGATCATAAAGCAG
Organism: Solanum tuberosum; assembly: GCF_000226075.1. Classification (NCBI taxonomy): domain Eukaryota; kingdom Viridiplantae; phylum Streptophyta; class Magnoliopsida; order Solanales; family Solanaceae; genus Solanum; species Solanum tuberosum. Next base: position 290,299 of record NW_006238986.1, on the reverse strand, counting down.
CTATCTATCTCATTTGACCAATCAAAGACACTGCAACAGAACTGCAAGAAGACTCCATACACGGACCTTCTTTTCATCATTCAATGTGCTTTGCCACTACAAGAAGTGGGAAAGAAAGGTATGGAAAACAGAGGGCAGAGAACCATGTTCTACATCAAACAAAGGAGGGACAGAGGAACCATGTTTACGAAATGTAGAACCTCGAATTTGCCTTATAATTTTCCAAACCATGTGCACCACCACCATCATTCACCTTCAGTTAAGAATCTGTAAAGAAACTAGAAGAATATTCAAGACTGGAAGTTGACATCTATTCACCAAACATGTTATCTGAGGTGCTCAACCTTAACTCCTCCAACTCTCCCCAAGGAAACAATCAATAGCGCACCAGAAAGAAGACAAGAGAAAAGAAGATAGAATAACAAGACCAAATTGCCTACATAACCATCGATCAAGAAAGACTCAAGAGCACTTAATTCATATTGAAGAAACAATTGACAAGAACAGACAGAAGATGAAGCAGAAGAAAAAAGTAAATCAGAACTTCCTAATACAACCATTTGCTGAGAAACATTTTTTTTTTGAACTTGGTAATTTTGTATTATATCACGAACCAGTACATGGGTTGTTTTGAAACCTTATATACAAGTGGCCCCAATTCTTACTGCTCTACGGCTAAATTGAGTCTACAAACATCAATTATAGAGACAGTATCATTGTTGAGTACAACTTATTACACCAAAAACATAATAGCAAAATGTAGTTGAGCTTCACTTTCTGTACACTATTCTCTATGCTCTCAAAACACCTAGAGTTTTCTCTTTCCACATTGCCCACCATATTGAAGCAGAGAGAAATCTCCATCTGCCTCTATCTTTTGCTAGTACTCCTGCTTCCTCCCAACTCTTTAAAGCCTCAGAAACTTTCCTAGGCATAGTCCAGGAGATGCCTTTGAGACTTTAAAAGATTCTCCATAATTGTTGAGTGAACTTGTAGTGTAGAAACAGATGGTTAACAGTCTTTAAAGTCTCCCCACAAAGAAAACATCTAGAGCATAAGGCTATCCCTCTCTTCATGACATTTTCTTGAGTAAGAGCTGCTTCTTTGGCCAACAACCTGACAAAGCATCATACCTTATGGGATATTTTGTTTTTCCATACTTGTTTTCATGGCCAATTTGTAATCTGTCGGTTTGTCTGATCCATCAGTTTATAAGCTCTATTGGCTTTATATACTCCTTTATTGTTTCCTGTCCACTATAATATCCTCCCTTGTTTGAAGTCCATTGAAAGGATCCACTGTGTTAAGAAATTCAGCTACTCTCTAAACCTCCCAGTCATTGAGTTGTCTTCTGAAGTTGAAGTTCCACCCCTCTAGTGTCCATAAATCTGCTATAAACCCTTGTTGAATTGTAACTAAGTTGTAAACATCAGGAAATAACTCTTCCAAGTTGCCTTTCTCATGCCAGTTATCCTTCCAAAACATGGTCTTTCTCCCATCAAAAAATTTCACCTTTGAGTTGTTCTTCATTTCATCCACAGCTAATGGACCTCCAAAGGCTGACCTCATAAGGGAAAGTCACCTCTTTGATCATCCATTTGTCTTCTGCTATATGTTTATCCCAATCACACATTCCCACATCAGTTGTTTACCATTTGCATACTTCCAATTTCATTTGAAGAGCTTTACTTTGCAAGTTTAGGTTCTTAATCCCCAAACCACCATTCTTCTTTCCAGTTATCACTTCACCAAGTGAAATCCTTTCTTTTCCTTATTACCCTGCCATAGAAATTTCCTTCTAATACTGTCCAGCCTCTTGGTGACCCTTGTTGGGATAGGAAAAAGGAACATCATGTAAGTAGGAAGAGCATCAAGTACTAAATTGATTAGTGTCAATCTTTCACCTGTAGACAAGTTTTGTGTTTTCCACTTGGCTAGTTTTTTTTCCACACTTCTTAGTCACACTGTTCCATATATCTATGAACATAGATTTGGCTCCCAAAGGTTATCCCAAGCATATAGTTGGTAGAGTGCCAACTTCACCACCAAGGATTGTTGCTAACCAGCTCATGTTGTTGACTTCATTAATATGGTACATTAGACTCTTTCTGCATTTCATATGCAAACTAGAGACCCCTTGAAACAGAACCAAAATCACTCTTAAGTGCTTCTGTTGATCTTCCTCAACATCACAAAAGATAAGTGTATCATCTGCATATTGTAGATGTGTCGCTTCCAAATTGTCAATCTCTTCTCTAGACACTTCAAAAACCCTTTATCCAACCTTTTAATTTGGCTGTCTTGATCATGTTATTCAATCCTTCCATAGCAATTAGGAACAGAAAAGTTGACAAAGGATCACCTTGCCTGAGTCCTCTATTTTTTTTTTAATTTTGAAACTAGTAACTTAAGCCTAAGTCCTCTATGTGATTGGAAAAATCCTGTCGGAGAACCATTGACTAGAACTGAGAAGCTGATTGTTGAAATACATCACTCTATCCATTTCAATCAATTTTTCCCAAAAGCCACCATTCCTAATATCTTCATAAGGTATCTCCAATAACATGGTCATAAGCTTTCTCTATGTCCAGTTTACATAGAATGTCTGGTTTCTTCTGCTTAGCTCTAGAATCAACAACTTCATTGGCAATCAAGATTGCATCCATAATTTGTCTCCCTTTAATGAATGTCATTTGCTAAGAATCTACCAACTTGCTAATCACCCCTTTCAATCTACCAACCATTTGTTGAGAAACATTCTAGCATTTAATTAATCTTGAAGAATGGATGTATCTTTACTTGCTTCATAATGATCCTTGAGGCGACTACCCCTCTATTAGAATAGTACTTAATTTCAATTACACCTTACAGGCAAATAAAGAAAAATAAACTCACTAGCTATTTTACCCATCCTAAACATAGCTGAAATTAAGTGATAGGAATTTTTGTATGCCGGTCAACTGTTGTATTGAAGATAATGCACAGCTTGCGTCCAGGTAAGGTAATTGCAATTTGTTTCTAGAAGTACAAAATTCAGCTACAAAAGATAACCAAATGGCAACCCAAGTGTGTGACTTAGTAGTCAATGAACTGGGTTGAGAACCATAAGGTCTCATATTCAAATCCTAGCAGAGACAAATACACTAGGTGATTTCTTCTCATCTATCCTAGTCTTGGTTGACAAAGTTACCTAGTACCTATTAGTGGTGGGAGGTATCGGTGGAATTAGTTGAGTTGTGCGCAAGCTGACCACAATTATCAAAAAGAAAAGAAAAAGATAACTAAATGACAGTCAAAGCAGCAACAACTATATGAAATGACTGGTAATTCCAAGTCCACAGCAGAACCACGGAATTCAGAACTTTAACTCTTTAATTGCAACAGCAAATGGAGAAAAAAGAGAACGACCAATATACTTGAGTTTAAGCACCGGTCCATTAATTCTAGCAATCAAAAGCGCATTGGAAACAGTTCAAAAAGGGGAAATTCAAGAGCATCAATTACATATGTGAAGGGAGGAAACGATGTTACCTTTTCTTGGTGAAATTGAAATTGATGGTGAGAGAATTACGGAGACTTTTTGAAGGAGGAATCAAATGAGAACAGAAATCACTTTGGAGCAATGTTGTCCAGCTTCGTCGCCGCCGCCGTCGTCGTCACGCGCACTCAGGCAATGATAACTTCAGAACTATTTTGACTTTGTTTACGATTTTCTTTTCCTTTTTCTCTTTTTTTCTTTTACTTTTCTAGACATCCTTGAGTTGGTTAAGTTGGTTGGGTGTTTGCTTGTTTGGGAGAGCTAAAATTTTAACTACGACTTTAGTAGTGTTACAAAATAGTCTCATGAAAGCAAATTCATTAGGGAAAATGACATTATAGGAGCAAATATATTGTATAAGGTAAAAATAGATGTGTGGTATGTGTACGAATATACATAAAAAGTAGTGTTTTACATCGGGAGAAAGTAACAGGATCATTTTGAAGAAGATAAATTCGAATAAAGTTCGAAATCTGATTGAAGTTTAAATACTCAAAAGGAAGGATCATTAAAAGAAGCTAGTCGTTATGTAACCGTGCAAGGACAATACCTAACATTACATCTTTGTCATTAAAGTCAATTGAGACCTCATTAATAGGAAATATTTATGAGTTATCAAGTCAAGGAAAAATCATCCATATAAGAAAGGTCATATCTTCATAATAGAGGATCGTTGAATTTTACCCTATCAATTTTCGTATTTTAATTATAATAAGCAAGACTGCAATTCTTATCATTTCTCGTGTATTTCAAGTTGTTTTGTGGTCATCTTTATCAAGGATATCACTGAAATCAGTCAGGCTTTAATTATTCAATTTCATTGATCTGTTTATTTGTCACTAATTCATTTTTTATTTACAGTATTTTTATACAATCTCTATCGATTCAATCCACTTGTCCTTAAACATCACGTACAAATTCAATTGTACCTTTTTTAGGGTACGTAGTTTGACGCTAGTTGTGAGGCTAAGGACCAAGATATTGTTTTAGGTTCAATTAATTGTTCACTAACAAACTCCGTCTTTTGTGAAGCTAAGTGAACAATTGATTTAATGGATGACACTAGTAATGTTGATTAGACATTACCAACGCTAATTCACTCTTGAATGATTATTTGTCAACGAAGTTAGTTCTATCAATGAAGAGACTCGAAACATGAACGGGTAGGAGATTTTTCTGTAAGAATCTCAACATTCAAACTGATCAATACTCAATATTATGATGTTATCAACGAACAGAATACGATAGGATTGCCAGTTCTGACTTGTTGAAAATCTTTGATATGCTAAAGGGAGCAATGACATTGTGCTCTTTAATACCTAGTCATTCAAGTAAATTTTTTGAAATACTGTGATTTTTTTATATATAAAAGAGTATGCTAATGCAAAGAATGTACAAGTAAGAAAAGCGTACATATTTGAAATCACTCAAGGAAACATAGATATATTGTGTGAGTTCATGATCTGATTTCAAAGATAAAAAATATAGTTACCTCCGATTCTAAATGAATGAGGCGCAGAAGCTTTTATTAAGGGCTTAGCCCTAGAAGCTCTAGCGCGCCACGAAGGAAAACTTGTTAGAATTCTCAACAACAATATGAGAAGATGTCCGCAATAGGTCTTAATAAAAAATTAGCTAAAGAACTTTATAATATTTGGTGATTTGATTCTAGTATAACTACTTTTATGTTTATTGAGTAGGAAGAATTCTTATCCAAACTACTAAATTCTTCTAAAGTTATTCTTACTTTGGAGAAATTATATAAGATTTTATTTGAAGGCACATAAACTAATAACTCAATTTACCAGTCTCTCCTTTTTTCATTCCTTCAAAGACCACAATATTCTTCTTTTTGTGTTAGAAGAACATACTATTCTTCTTTTTGTGTTGGAAGACCACACTAATTTTTTTTTTTGTGTTAGAAGACCACAACAAAGACGAATTTTATAGGGCTTTCTCGATCATTTTCTTACAATTTTTTCGTTAAAATTTTGACTCAATGGAAAAAAAACAAAGTTGCAGGAGTATCAAGGCATCAACTTAGCATCGGGGTAGGTTATAATTTACATTAAATATAGAAAATTATAATGATCCATTCCGATTGCTATGCATAGACCAATGATGAAAGATTTGAATCTATAAAGCTTATAGTGATTTGAAAATTTGGGATTAAGCCAGTCTCAAGTGAAATCAGAATGAGGTGTGGTGTAGGGCAATCCAAAAATGGATTGGGTAGTATGTCTAGTCTTGTATCATATTTTTAGTAGCTAAGACATTAAGGAATTCATAGGGCTTTCCGGAAGTGAATTCGGGTGAGTAGAACTCCTTATATCGATCTTTGCATGAATGAATTAGGTTAGAACGTCAAGGATCGAAGGTGTGCTGCGAAATGAGGGTTTTGGGGAGAATTTTTGAGTCTCTGCCTCTGTGCAACTCGCTATAATGAATGCGACAATTCCCCATCCTTTTTTTTCAAAAAAATCCTTTATAAAATCTTTTTAAAAAATTCATACTTCACCCCCCAAAACCACCCACTCATTCCCCCAAAAAAATTGATATTATTTTATTTCTTAAAAAAAATAAAAATTCTACCCCATCCTATTTAACTCTCCGCTCCTAATTAATTAATTTTTTTTTTACATTTTTCTCGTTTTGTGTTATATTTTTAGGATTTTTTTTCCACTTGTGTACTGAATATAACATGAATAAATAAAATTATTCAAAAAAAAGTCTTGTGGCGGCAAATAAAAAATATTTTCGATATGTATATATCTAACACAAAACGAGAAAAAATTTGAAAGCAAAAGGTTAGGTGGAGTGGGTAGTATTATTTTTTTAAAAAAATTTAAAATGGGGTGAAATATGTAAAAATCAAATACTTTTATAAAAGAGATTTAAACAAACAAAGGAGGGGGGGGGGGGGGGGGGTGGGGTGGTGAGAGGAAGTGATGATAGGGTAAGAAAAATATTTTACATTTTATTTTATAAAAAAATATTTTTTTTAAATAATAATTTTTTAATCTTTAATTTTTACTAATACTAATAATTTATTTAATTTTTGTCAAGGTGGAATGTGATGTGACATTTTTTTAAATAAAAGAGAGTGTATTATACACACCATGGTGAGAGTGTTATAAAAGAGAGATGTGCGTTTCTCAAACTAATAAGTGATAGTTTAGGTATGAAACTCAAAAAAAGAGAATAATTAGGTGTGTTTTTGACACTTATTTCTATTTATTTTTTATGTAAGATTCTCTTGTTCAATTCTAATATACATTAATTTTAAGTTTATAAAACTCAAGTAAATGAGACTAGATTATTTTCTAAAAAATATTAGAGGTCAAGAAAATGAAGAGAAGATCTTTGTTTTGTGAGTAAATAATAAATATGTCATTAAATATTTGTGTTATGTGGTCAACCAAGTGAAAAAACATTAGACCTTTATTATAATAAAAATGTGTAACACAATTAATGTAAAATTCATAAATATTTAATGAAGAGCAAATTTAGTTAGTTGGATAGGATACTTGATGAACATACCATATTAAATCACATTTTTTACAAATTGATCTTCACTTCATCTCTTAAGTTATCACATAATTTTTTATATTTTTTCATCACTCATAGTTATGATAATATAAGGTCAGAGCAAAAAGGTAGAAATCAGATTTTTAACAAATGCTTTCGCTCCTCTCTATGATATGTCCTCTACTTCTTAAGGTATGTTCTTTGTTACATTTTCCTATAAGATTATCATGTTCAAACTCTAGTATAGATTAAGTTTAAATTTAAGTTTACAAATCTCAAACAATCAACCAATGTTTTTTTTTTTGATATATATGATAAAATTGAACAAAGCATAGATATAAAAGAAGAATAGAGAGCAAAGAGCATTGAAACTTGAAATTTGAGTTTTTATAGTGGTAATTAGGGGTGGCAAAATGGGTAATTAATATGGGTATTCGCTCATATTTACCCATTTAAAAGTGGATAGCTAAATGGATAAAATGGGTAAAAGATATGCATTCACACAAACAATTAAAAAAGTGATAAAGGGTGGGGTAGTAAGAAAGTCTTTTTTTTTTTAAAAAAAATCTTTAAAAAAAATGAAACTTTTTTTTTTGGGATAGGGGGGTGCGTTGTTAATTTTTTTTTTTAAATAATTGGAAAAAATTTAAAATTTTGTAATTTTTTTTTGGTGGGGT
>NW_006238986.1:255249-282514 GCF_000226075.1 Solanum tuberosum | reverse complement strand
GGTATTTTATTTTTTTTAAAATATAAAAAAATTTAATGAAAATTTTGAAAATTTTGTTAATTTATTTTTTGTGATGGGGTGTGGGGGGTGGTAGGTAATTTTTTTTACATTTTTTTTGGGATAGGGGGTAGGCGGGGGCTGATAGGGGTGGAGAGAAGTGATAAAAAAACTTAATTTATTTTTGTTTTAAAGCTTTTAACAAGATTTCTATTATAATATGGGTAAATATGGGTACCCATATTATCCATTGGGTAATTCATTTTTACCCATTTAAAATGTGAGTCGAGTCGAGTAACTTATATATTTTTATTTTTACTCATTTTTGATCAATTCATATTCGACTCGACTCGCTCGTTTACCACTCCTATGGTAATTTTGATATTTGCATGACATACATTTTATTTGAATTTTTTTTAATAATTAAACTAATATTTTAAAATATTTTTTTTCAAAATTTATGTCCCAAAATACACAGGACGTGCAACAAGTGTGAATAAAATAAACAGGACAAAAATACTAAACTCGGTTTCGAAGTCTCACTCTCGCTCTATCTGTTTTTCTGTCTCTCTTCCTGGTTGGAGGTTGCGACCTTTCTCTCTCACGCACACACACACTCAATTACATTAGACCCTTCACAAATTACACCGTCAAAAACAGCACACCTCAACACAAACAAGGGCTCTTCCTTTCTTCTTCAATTACCCGCCCGAAAGGTATAATTTTTAACCCTTACAAATTCTTAATCCCCCTTATTTTTTTCAAATTTCTCACTCTCTCCCTCTTCCTCTCTCCCTTTTTTTTCTCTCTAGGGTTTCTCATTCTCCCCTTCCCCCTATGGCTTCGTTTCTCTCTCGTCTTCGCAGGTCTCTCGAGGAACTGATAGCATTGCTGTGTCGGAAGAAGGATTGTTTTGCTGATTCAGTGTACTCTGTAGGCGTGCTTAGAGGATTGTCATTGTTGCAGCGATTTCTAGGTGAAAATTTTCAAACGGTGTCGTTTTTGTTGATTTGCTCGTGAGGATTGGTTAGGGTTTGATGGATTCCGTGGTTGAGATTCAACCGGAGATTGGATCTGACGGTGTGGGAGAGAAAAGGTTGGCTGATGATGTGGAATTGGAAGAACCAGCTCCGAAGAAGGCGAGGGGTGTGGTGATTGGGAATACGAAGAAGGTTGCTGAAATGGTGCTTGTACTTGCTGCTTTGGGAAAGATAAGAGGAGGTAGGGTTCCTACTGCTGCTGAGAGGGAAATGATGACAGAGGCAAGGGAAAATTTGGCTCAGGTATGCCAAAGTTTTGCACCCAAGGATGTGTTTCCAAGAGATGCTTTTGGTGCTGTTATTGAGGATCTCGGTCTTAATAAGCTGAAGGATCAGAGGCTAGGATTTCGCCCTCCTAAAGTGTCCATTGCTGAGAAGTTACAGATAGCCAAAGAAAAGGTAGGTCAACTTTTTTGCTTCCTTTTTCTTGTGGGGAAAACAAGTTTATTTAGTTCAAGTACTCCAGTCTTATTTACTTTTTCGACGGGCAATGTTTATTCTGATAGAATCAAAATGAACTTATGTGCAGAAAGTATATTCGAGTACATAGGCTTGCAGGTTCTTTTGCATTAGTTGATTGATATTCTGTTCTCGTTTGTTAATTGTGAACCGTAAGGGAAAAAATAATTGCCCAAATGTTTCATATAGCAGGGTGGTAGAATTGGAGCTTCCGATCCTCTTCCCAAGTGTAGGGATTTTAACATTTTTGATTAGTATATACATGTGGTGTAGCCCCCAAGGCCTAGCTCAAGTGGCAAAAGGTGGAGGATTTGTGGCTTATGTCACAGGTTCAAGCCCCACACCATGCAAAGCAAAGCCCGATATTTAAGTGGAGAAGGGTAGAGGGGCGGGCCCATTATCCACCGAGTTTAGAAGGCTGTGATTGGTCCAAAGGGCGGGTCACAGACGGATTTCTCGGTTATCAAAAGAAAAAAAAAAAGAATACCTTTTATATAGAAATTTCTATGTCACTCCTTTTCCTTTAATCTCCTTCTGAACGGTTTTACTCTCCTTGCTTTGTTGTTCAGTTGAATTTGATAAGGAATGATAGTTGCCATTGAAAATTTCAATTCGTTCTGCCCCCAAGGCCTAGCTCAAGTGGCAAAAGGTGGAGGATTTGTGGCTTATGTCACAGGTTCAAGCCCCACACCATGCAAAGCAAAGCCCGATATTTAAGTGGAGAAGGGTAGAGGGGCGGGCCCATTATCCACCGAGTTTAGAAGGCTGTGATTGGTCCAAAGGGCGGGTCACAGACGGATTTCTCGGTTATCAAAAAAAATAAAAAAATAAAAAAAATATATACATGTGGTGTAGACATTCCCGTCATAATAAGACGCCGATATGACTTAAATATTTGAATTTTGAGGCAGGGGCAGCTTAACTATATATGTGGCCTAAAGCCAAATTTGACAGTGTTAAGAAGTTATTTTAGAAGTTGTATATATATTCTTTTGAAGCCTATTTTCCTAACCTTTTGAGATGTGAAGTTATTTTTTTTTTAAATAATCGATTTCTTATAATAATTCTATCTCAATTGATAATATAACTAATCAGTTTGATATCTCTTGAGACATTATTGATCTTTGGTAAGATTTGATCAATTTAATTTTAATTTTTTCCACCCGAGGCAATTATTTTACAAACCGTTAACATTCTTTTGTAAGCGATATAAGTATTTGAAGAAGAATCAAGTCAATTTATCTAATTGAATTGCCGATTGTAGTATTATCTTTTACTTATACTATTTTCCTTAGGATTTTTAACTTGAAAAATAAGTCACCATCAATATTAGGATGGCTATTATGTTTTAAGGAACTTTCTTGATTAAATTGATGTCTTTTTTTAATTCTCATCATCTAGTGATCTTGATTTTTTACCCTAAATAAAAAATTAAAATATGCTCACACGGTTTGAGTTGTTCTAATCTATTTTAAGTATTGTCTACAATGTATTAGGAGTAAACAACTCAAAAAGATTCTTCAAACATTCTCATCAAATCATTTCTCTCTACATAATACACGTTTATAATGAAATTCTCTGGTTTTATGTTCACCACGAATACATTTTTTCTTAGTAGAATTTCTTGTACCCAAAAGACTATTCCTATTCCCTAAAATAATACTCAATCGTTGAAAACAAAGTTTCCTATCCTTTTTTAAATGAAAATATTGTACTTTGTAAATTTAAAATACTCAAATTTCTGAAGAACAATTAATGCATTACTATCAAAAAGAATGGGGCCGTCATAATTGGTGAGGCCTAAAGCCTTTGCTTTAGATGCCTTAATGCTAAAGCCAACATTGTTTTGAGGGGCAGGGAATATGTGAAGTGCATGTAGAACTTGAGTTTGAATCGCAAGTTATATTCACTGCCCTTCAATTGAAAAATCTGGCAATTTAGGAATTCTAGTTCCAATATTTTTTTTTTTTTTTTTTGATTTGCACCGGGTGTCCGAGTCTCTTTGAGCCCCGACTAATCCCGGGGGTGCACAGGCCCTCGGCAAGGAGTTTCCCGCAAGTGCACCACGGTTAATTCAGGTTTTACCCAGTCCGATGGCCCTCAGAAATTGTTTGCACCCAGTGGGTTTCGAACTTGAGACCTTGAAAGGGAGCAAACCCCAAGGCTCAAGTCAATTGCCAGCAGGCCAACCCCTGAGGGTTTTTTCTCTACTGGTTTTAATTTTCTAGTTTTGAAAATACTCTTTAAACTTTGTTGTTTCTTATCTTCCGAGTCTCTTTGAGCCCCGACTAATCCCGGGGGTGCACAGGCCCTCGGCAAGGAGTTTCCCGCAAGTGCACCACGGTTAATTCAGGTTTTACCCAGTCCGATGGCCCTCAGAAATTGTTTGCACCCAGTGGGTTTCGAACTTGAGACCTTGAAAGGGAGCAAACCCCAAGGCTCAAGTCAATTGCCAGCAGGCCAATATAACCAATTTGAAATTGATTTCATTGAGTTGTGGCTTATACATCTTATCGAGGTCTACTTTGTCTTTCCCCTTGTGCTTTTAGTTGGAAAAAACTGAGGAATTTTCTGTACCCGCTGCTACATATTCATCTCAACGGCCTCAATCTAATATGGCTGCAACAATTGAAAACCGTGGTCCATCACATGTTCGTATGTTTCCTCACAATAAAGCAAGTCATGTGGTAAATCCCTCAGGAAGCTTCCAATCTGCTTCGCCTTTGGTTCATGGAACTCCGGCAAGTTCTGCACCATTACCTTATCAGCTGCCTACCAGTGAGGTCAGACCAGTAATTTCTAGTGGAGTGGTCTCTGGTAATCCAGTAAGGGATTCTTCTCTAGTTGCATTGCCCAGAGTTGACAGGCCGAGTTTCAGAATGGATGGACGACCAAATGGATCTTCCCATATGTTGCAAGTTCAAGGTAACAACAATACATTTCTCCTAACTGCCAAAAGTGCTTAAGGATTTGTCCTAGATTTGTTTTTTGACTTCCCATATGGGGGATCTCTTATCCAAATCATGGATATAAATATGGATGTAGCATGTGGTGGACAATTGCTTTACTTGGTCTGATTCATGCACCATGTGTCAATCAAGTTAAAAAGGGCATGCTACATGATTACTTTTTTAGCATGCTTACCGATTTGCATCCTTATCTTCTCATTCTAGTATTTGATTCCAAATATCATCACCATTTTAGTATTATTTTAGGGAGCCACTTCATTCTACTTTTAATTCATCTACTAATTCTTGTCACGTTTCCTTGTAGTTAGGTGCATATAAAGAATATTAGTATTCTGATCTCGCTATGTTTGTATTTCCTTCAAGTGTTTTGTTGGATTTTGAGCTTTTTATTCTTAATTTTGGCCTGAACCATCACAAGTATATTGTTTTTTTATAGCAACTTCTGGAGATCATTCAGCTATAAGAACTCCAACCTGGTCGGTGCAACCTGCATCAGTTGCAGCAGCTAAACGTGGACCAGATACCAGGGTGACAGCACAGACAGGTAACAAAGTTGAGGGAGGAACTGATGCCAAATCGCAAATGACAGCATCTAGGCCATTTATCACTCAGACCACAGCTGGAAATCTACCAACTACACACCCACACTTACAAGGGGCAAGCTTTGTCAAGTCTCCTCCTCTTAGCAGTACTCATGCTGAAATTGGCAAGATTGTTCAGAAGTTTATTCAACCGCGCCTCTCTGAGCGGCCTGCTTGGACTCCGCCGTCTCGCGATTATATTAGTAAGGCTTTGACTTGCCAAATGTGCAAGTCAACGGTAAATGAGGTTGATAATGTTCTTGTTTGTGATGCTTGTGAGAAAGGGTATCACTTGAAATGTCTCCAGATGACAAATCAAAAAGGAGCTCCTAGAGGGGAATGGCATTGTGGAAAGTGCTTGTCGATGACCAATGGAAAACCCCCGCCTCCTAAATATGGTCGTGTAATGAGGAATTTTAATGCCCCTAGAATATCTACAATTGCATCAGCTGTTCAATCATCACCGGATAAAAAAGCTTCTGGTATATATGAGAAGGTTATTCTACAGAAGTTTGTAGCGAATGGAAAGGTTCCTCTGAAGAACTCTCCTCTCGTTACTATGGAAAATAATGATAGGAATCTAAAATCTGAGCCAATGATGGAAAATGAAAAAGAAATGGGAGGAAATATTATTGTGTCGGGTAAAGAAAATATGGAGAGTAAAGATTCCATGAGATCTTGTTCAAATAATCTGACTGTATCTTCCAATGATCAGTATCTTTCTACATCTGCTGGTTCACCAGTTAATACATCTTGTGAAGAAAAAGTGGTTGAGTTGAAACCTCAGGCTCATCCTGAAACAGTTTGCCATTCATCTGATCCCTCTCAAACTCTTAATCACCTGCAAACAAGTGACCATGAAGAGGTGGAAAACACTGCTGCGATGCCATCAAAGCAGTTTCGTGAAACTCAGCCCATGGTCAGTAGATCAAATGTAGGTAACAGTTCAAGTAATGAATCTAAAAACGAAGAGCAAGCTGTTGAAAAAATATATCCGGCTGAAACTGCTGTAGCGACCAATGAGGATACTGAGTGTAGTAGCTCATCATCTGATCATTTTCAAAATGTTGACTGGATTGGAAACGTTCTTCAAGTTGCAGATGACAAGTATTATTATCAATCTTGCCGCATTAATGGATTCATATATAGTGTTCAGGACTATGCTCTTATCCGTTTTGAGAATGAGAGATTGATTCCTTCAAAGCTTCTGGTAAGACTTCAATTCATTAGAGTTTGACCTCTTTTTCCAAAAATGAATAGATTTTGATTTCCTTGTTTTTTTGGGGATAAGAGTTATTTAATTGTTTTCGTAGCAGTGTTTACAATGTTTTGGCTGATTCAAGTTAAAACTACTGAGCCTATTGCCAATGTCTTGGTGTACGGTCAACGATAAGGTTGTTTTTCCAATGAAATATTGAGCATTAGTTGTACTGACATTAGCATTTATTGGAATTATAATCACTTTGAATTGTTTGTGAACTAAGTTCAATACTGAGATCATTTCCTGTTGCATTCTGATATCACCCATTCAGCTATGTCATTGACTTTTACAGGTTTGGCATTTGCTTGCCAGTTAACATGTAACATGTTTCACCTCCAAGTCCTTGCATTACACCTGTTGAAATTCAAGATATTTTTTACTAATTCCATTCCAATTATCGCGACTCTTCTTTTTGGGACGTTTCTGACACCATTCCACTAATTTATACTATTTTATAATTTTTTAACAACATTTAAGAATTCAAGTTTATTTAACTATTCAAGTTTTACTTATTGATCTGATATTTGTTGTAAAGAGCTCAAAAAAGAAAGAAAGAAGGCATTCGAGAGGCCGACCGCTATTGTCAAACAATCTTTTTAATCATCATGTTATTATTTTCTTCTATTATTACTAATATTATTGCATATAAGTCATATGCAATCTTTTTATTTGGGATAACCAATAATTCCCTGGGAGTTCGTGCATACGGTTCGAAATTAGGTGTGGTAATGGCCCCACCTCTCCACTTAAATACCAGACTTTTGTCTGAGACAAGACTCAAGCCCGTGATGTGTGTCTAACCATCACATCCCAAGTTGCACTGTTACCACTGGACATAGCCCTGGGGGAAATATCCCTGACATTTTAAAGGCCGTGTCGAGTCATATGTCATATATAATGGAAGGAAGGAGTATAAAGATACAAACTTTTTAGTCTGTCATTGGGTATGTGAAAATTTGTGCTTTTCTTTCCTTAAGATTTAGTATTTACTATTTGCGATGTTTCTTCTAATGCTATTTTCTGAATAGTTGTGCAAAATTTTTCTAGTAGTGGTTACGAGCATAGCAAATATCACTGGCTATACATAATTATGTCCTTGGTAGTTTTGCTACCACATCTAACTATCTTGATATGTATCCACGTGATTCATCTGGAGAAGCCTCAACTTCTTACCTGCAGGCCATGTGGGAGGACAAAAAAGCGGGAACAAAGTGGGTTACTATCAATCAATGTTACTTTGCACGTGAATTACCACAGTCTGTAGGCCGCCCATGCTTGGAGAACAATAATGAGGTAAACAACTAATTAATTTTGCGTTCTGTCTTTTGGTTTATTTGCTATGACTAGGGATAGAATTCATGATTGTATGGTCTTTTCTTGTCATCATCATGCATTTTGGAATAAATTTAACAACTATGCCTTAGTCCCCAAAAAATTGGGGTCGGCTACATGAATCCTTATTGACCATGTTTTTCCATTTAAAATCATCTCAAGCCATCATATCAAACCATGTTTTCTGCTGATTCCTTCCCCACTTATGGCTCTACATTGCCCTTTTTTAATTAATATATATTGTCTTGTTGAATTTGTGTTCTGAAAGTTTGGTGTGTAATTTACCTGGTGAAATTTTGTAAAAATTTTGCCCAGGGGAATTTAGGAGTGAATATTTATCTGCATAATTCACTGTGTAGAAATCCCGATTCGATGCATATTTCTCTTATGCAGTTTAATTTGAAAGGGTATGATATCCTAATTCCTACATAACCTCATCGGCTCATCCTGCCCGGAAAACACCTTGGAGAAAAGGGTTGTTTAATCTTGGCTTAAACTGATGGAACTTGGGATAAGTGATGAATTAGGGAAATAGTTTTGTTCTGAGACTGTTGAAGTATGAAAAAGTGCAGAACATTAAGCTAGCGTTTGGCCATAGATTTCCAAATATATTTGGCAAATATTATTTGGGTGAAGATTTGGGTGAAATTTCACCATGTGTTTGGCCATAGTATTTGGGAAATATATTTCAATTTTTTAAGAAATATGATTTATGCCCATAAGTTTTTAAAACTATCAAAACTAACCATAAATTTGTATTACATAGCAAAATAGAAATGTCGCGTAACAAGATTCATGACTTCCGCAACAAATCAAAAAGCATCATTACAGTAAATAGTCGCATCGTTAAAAAAGACTAGTACAAATCATGATAATGAAAATACAACTAATATGAATTTGAAAAAGAAGAAGAAAACAGAAGGAAATAAATATTGCAATGTATGCTCTTGTACATGTATGCTCTTTATAATAGAAAAATTTATTAATTGAGTTAGTTAGCAAATGGAGATTTGATTGAGTTGGTTGGTGTTAATAAATAAAGTGTTTTTGTAAAAGATAAAAGTTTGGTGTTAAATTTGAATTTTTAAAACTTTCCAAATAATGAGATTTGGCCCAAATACTAGAAAAAACTAGTATTTGGGAATTTGGGTTATTTGCCAAAAAAATTTGCCAAATAATGAGAAAGTGTATGGACAAACAATATTTGCCAAATTTTTTCCCAAGTTTTACTTGGGAAATCTATGGCCAAACGGGCCCTAAGAGAGTTAAATTGGGAACTAGAGTTAAAAAAGTTTGCTAATATTCTCCATTGATATACTTATTTCGGTAAATCTACAATAAATCTAGTGTGGCAACAGGGTTTAAGCCGAACAGGACGGAAATGGCGGCACGCTGCAACTTCTGGCTTCCCAAGAAGAAGAGATTTTGCTCAAACGTCCTTCTCCGAGATTCACAGTCAGTCCCTTTTTGTTAACTCTCCATAACGCCCTACAGTTTCTACTGCCATCATTTCAATGGAAACTTTTTCTTTTGATTTCAATTCTTCAGGTTCTGCGGAAACCATACTCAAAGATCTGATGGACAATGGGTTCCTTGCCCTATCCACCCTTCTCAGTAATCCCCCTTTCTCCTCATCCTTGTATAC
This sequence comes from Solanum tuberosum, assembly GCF_000226075.1. Classification (NCBI taxonomy): domain Eukaryota; kingdom Viridiplantae; phylum Streptophyta; class Magnoliopsida; order Solanales; family Solanaceae; genus Solanum; species Solanum tuberosum. Next base: position 273,230 of record NW_006238986.1, on the reverse strand, counting down.
ATACCATATTTACTATGTTCTTTAATTTAATTTTTATTATTTGCCCATTTATAATAGCTCTGTGCTGGAAGAGAATCTGCAGAGTCATCTTAAGCGATGCCCTTTTTTCAAACAAGCTCAATCTTTGTCGATTCAGCCTTTTTACCAGGAGGGTATTAATGCTGGCAAAGAAGAAGAAGAAGGCGGGCAGAATTTTAGTTCAGAGATGAAGAGGAATGCTGTTCACGGGATGACCCTTTTTGAATTCTCCCAATTGATTAACAAAATCAAGTCTATTCATGCTTCCATCTGTAGTGACATTGGTGATTCTTTCAAGATTCCTCAAGCTTGTGATATTTGGACTAATCGACAAGTGGACCGGTGTTCTACTATCGTACTCTTTCGTATGTGTTATTTGCATTTTATGTTCCCCTTAATGCATTCTTATCTCATTTTCAAACCCCATTGTGTTGTTCTTTTTGCAGGGGTTTGCCATTTCAAGAGAAACATGTAATGCAACAGGCCTGCTTAGAACTAAGAAGGTGAGAATAGGGAGAGGAGCAGAGAGAGGCAGACTGGAAGCGCATTAAAATATCTGAAATATTCTTCTTCCAAGTAATTTGGAATAACATAAGCCTTTACTAGAGGAAATTACTTAGCAATCAAGTAGGATGGCAGCTCGAAGGATAAGCTGTCCAGCAACTTCCAAAAGATCTCCAACATTTGTCAACCAAACTTGCTGCCCATGTTTCAGTACAATAAAATAAAGCATGGATTGACCAAAACACTGACCAACCAAGTTTATTGGAAAAATCTGGCAGATTGTTCCAGCCTAAGGAATAGCAGATGCTTCAAAGGAAACTCTTCTCAAATCCACCTCCTGAATATAGATACTAACTCACAAACATTTGTTGCTGCCTGCTGGAGTAACCATCTTACTGTAAAACAATTTTGTTTATTTTCTTTTGAATTTTATTATATCCCCCTAGGAAGCATTTAGAAGGTCTCACTATTCAAGAACTAGCTCTTTTTTGCTGCAGCTTGTGTCTTCCAGCATCTACTGGATGCATTTTTAATGGAATCTCAGTTTAGCTGTTCAATTTTGCTTTTTACTGATTAACCTAGAGGCAAACACATGCATGAGTAGACTTGGAAGGAAAATATTACGAGCATTTTAGTGGTGTAGAGTCCACCTAAAAGACAATTATGAAATTATTGAGGTCTATCTTATAGCCTGTACTCTGATTGAGAGCCCATCAGAGCCCTTTTTAGGTTGTTTGTTCTTGAATGCATCTCTAGTGATGCTTCGAGGCATTTTTGTCCTACAAGAATCCATTCAACTTATTTATATTAAACTACTTGAACAAGATATTGAATCATAACAGGGGGTTGCATGCGACTACAATTAATTCATTAAAGCTACAATATCTTGCAGAAAATGTATGACATATGGCTTACCAACCTGCTTCTTTGTCTATTCTGCTACCGATATAATATTTAGCATGCAATTAGATGATTGATGTTCCATGCTGTAGAATCTTATGTATCACTGCTGGTCCTTTTACAGGTTTACTTGTCTACTTATAGTAGCATAGTTATGGCTGGCTTGATACAAGGTCCGTGTGAAGTACATCCTCCACGAAAGTTTGCCGAGGAAAGTGAGAGCAGAGCTCGCCTAGCAAAGGGGTCTAATGATGTATCACGACCTCTTTACATATGCAAGTAAGTTGAACATTTCACATTGGCACTAATCCTTCTAGCAATGAAGCAATTTCTAAATAGTGCATGTCTGCTTGATACAATTGCTTTTTCTTCTTTTGGTAACTTACGCTAGTATTAGTACCTGCACGATATAAAAAAGAAGCTAATTGTAGCATATTGGTATTCATATCTTATTTATAATATCACATCAAGTTTGATTTTTTAATATTTAAATTGTCTTTTTTGCTATAACCATTTTATTTTTTATTTATAACTCAATTTCTGATATTCTTATACATGAAAAGTAAATTGAAGGTTGTCAAAGTGATCTTTAACTGACTATTAAGCTAAGGAAATAAGAGACTTGGGAATCTAATTTTTATAGTCAATTAGTGTAACATAACTGACCTAGAAAAGAACAGACGACAAAGTCCTTATGAGGGTTCTGTTAAGATGTTTGGACGCTAGAGGCGTACCTATAGCTTTCATTAGGGCGTTTAAGGACATGTTTGGGAGACCCAAGACCCGAGTGAGGACATTGGGAGGAGACTTGGAGCACTTCCCATTCATGATGGTGTTGCACCAGGGATCAACTCTTAGCTCATTTATTTTTGTCTTGGTGATAACACACATCCAAGGGGAGGTGCCATGATGCATGCTATTGCATATGATATAATATTGATTGATGAGACACGGAACAAAATCAATGATATGTTGGAGGTTTGGAAACTCTAGAGTCTAAAGGGTTTAGGTTGAGTCGAGCTAGGACTAAGTACTTGGAGGGTGAGTTGGGTTGTATAACTCATGAGGCAAATATGGAAGTGAGAATGGACACACAAGTCAACTCCTAGAGAGGAAGAGATTGGCGATGATGGTACAAATTGTACTGGAGCGGGTTGTAGGGGTAAGGTTGCGTACACACCACCCTTGGTACATTGTTGTAACTAATGTAACATAAATTATTTCTGATGATTTACTTGCTCCCATCTATATTAATATTCTTTGAAAAAAGCACTATATTAATACTCAAGTTTTTCCAAGTTCTCTCTCTTATCAATATTTTCTCTTTACACTAAAAATGAAATTTTCAAATAAATGTGACTACACTCCATTTTAAAATATTCAAATCAAATTCAATAAATAAGCACACTCAATAATTTTTTAAACTACATTTCATGTTATTCCACCGCTTGTCCAAAGCATGCCATGCTATTTATTTATAATTTATCACCTGTGACTCGATTAAATGCCATTGGGCATACATATATTAAGCAACGATACACCTATTGTAATCCCTCTAAAGGTTGTTAGCAGAAAAAATAGAATTTACATTTTTTCAAACTCTTAAATGTAAAATAACTCTGCCTCGTACAACAAAGTCGGTCTAACCACCACTTTGTGGAACTGACCTTCAAGTGACCTATTGTAATCCCTCTAAAGGTTGTTATTAGAAAAAAAATAGAATTTACATTTTTTCAAACTCTTAAATGAAAAATAACGCTGCCTCGTACAACAAAGTCGGTCTAACCACCACTTTGTGGAACTTACCTTTAAGTGTAAGTGGTACCTTTTTATCACAAGACTTCGGAGGCAAGTCTCTACTTCATCAACGCTGCACTAATATGATGTGTGACATCATTGCTACCTTGGATTAAAGACATGAGATACTTGAAACTCTCTCTCTTGGAATAGCTTGAGTGTTGAACCTCACTTACACGCCTGCTTTGTGCATTGCATCATTAAATTTGCACTCCAAATATTCCATTTTGGACCTGTTCAACCTGAAACCCTTTAGATTCTAGGGTCTGTCTTTACAACTCCAACCTAGTATTAACTCCATTGCGTGCCATATCAATTAGTATTGTCATCTGCAAATAGCATACAACATGACATCTCATCTTGAATACACTGCGTCAATTCATCCATCACCGAGGCAAATAAGAACTTGCTAAGAGTTGATTCTTGGTGTAACCCCATCTCAACTGAGAAGTGCTTCGAGTCTTCTTTCACTGTTCTAACTCGAGTCTTTCTCCATCATAGATGTCCTTCATCACTCTAATGTATGCCATTGATACCCCTCTAGCCTCTAAGCATCTCTAGATGACTTCCCCCGGGACTATATCGTAGGCCTTTTGAAGGTCAACGAACACCATATGTAAGTTCCTCTTCCTTCCCTGCATTTATCCATTAGTCTCCTCACAAGATGAATTGCTTTTGTAGTTGATTGCCCCAGCATGAAATCGAACTTGTTCTTGAAAACGGACACACCCTTTTCACCCTCATCTGCACCACCCTCTCCCAAACTTTTCTAATGTGGCTTAGCAACTTGATACATCTATAGTTGTTGTGATTTTGGATATCACCCTTGTTGTACAATTGAACCATTGTACTCCACCTCCATTCTTTGGGCATTTTTATCGTCGTAAAAATGACATTAAGCAACCTAGTTACCACTCTATTCGTGCCCTCTCCATATTTGCCATGTCTGTGCTCTTCTAGAACTCCACCGAAATCTCATCTGGACCTTTACTTTTTCCCTATTCATCCTACAAATAGCATGCTCAACCTTCTCAACCTTAAACACTTATATGCCTATTACACAACTCCAAATCACCAACACAGTGTCCCTTTCCCTTTTTTCGTTCAAGAGTTTATGGAAGCAAGCTTGTTAATAAGTATATCTTCCACCAACAACTTTCCTTTCTTATTCTTAATGCACTTCACTTGATCTAGGTCTCAGGTCCTTCTCTCTCTTGCCTTCGCTAGCCTATATAATTTTTTATCTCCTCCTCGTCCCCTGGTTCAACATACAAGCATTCAAATATTGCCGTCTTTGCTGCTATAACCGCTAACTTAGCCTCCTTTTTCGCCGTCTTATACTTTTCCTTGGTCATCCTCTTTTCCCCCTCGTCCTTGCACTCTTATCAACTTTGCATAAGCAACCTTCTTTGCTTCCACTTTGCGTTGGACTCCTACATTCCACCATGTGGTTCTCCTTCTTCGAAAAGCATGAATTAGCTATCACCAACTCAAAAGCTCTAACAAAGTCCAAGATGAGGCTCCACCTTCGTCACTAACCCCAAAACCAAAGCCTCCATGCACATCGTCAAAACCACTAGACGTTTCCCTAATGTGGCCATTGAAATCTCCGCTAGTGAGTATCTTCTTGGTGTATGATATACCCCTCACCACCTCATCCAAATCCTCCCAAAAGTGCTTCTTGACCTCCTCGTCCGATCCCACTTGCGGCGCATAAGCACTAAAAATGTTTAATGTAAGCCCTCCAACGACTAGCTTAATCATTATCATCCTGTCATTGCTCCTTCTAACCTCCCCCACTTGCTCTCTGAGGACCCCATCAACTAAAATACGTACTCCATTAATATCTCTCAAGCCTCCAGAGTACCACAACTTAAACCCATTTACATCCCGAGTCTTGGTACCTACCCATCTGGTCTCCTAGACACGAGCAATATTAATATTCCTTTTCTTGAGAATCTTCACTAGCTCTATGTATTTCCCCGTCAAAGACGCTATGTTCCAAGATCCTACTCTCAGTGTAGGATAACCCTTAAGTTTTAACCCCTTGCCATTCCTGCTGCTCGCCCCCGGCCCCGACCAAAGACATGATCCTAATCGACCATCGTTCACCAAAGCTACTAAAGATGTAAACTAAACATGAATCTACTAAACAACTAAATCAAGCCTAAAGTCTTTAACTAGTAGATAGGCACGATAGCAAGCACTAACTACAACTATAGTATAAATCAGGAGTAAAGCAAAGAAGAATGTAAAGAACAGAGCAGTCAATGACAAACACAGACAAATATGGTCGAATAAAAGAGCACAACGGAAAGTAAAAGGTTCAGCAGTAGGGTGTGTCCAATGAAAATATAACAAGAGTTGAGATAGAACCTGTTTTCGCATCAAATCTTGTAGAAAATGAGAAATCTGGTTTTTCCTGTCAGATCTGGCCTTAATCAGAGGGATTTTCTGGTCAGGCCACTCTTTTCGGCGAAGAATGGTAGCAGCGGCGGGTGAATCTCACCGGAGAAGATGAGAAAGCAGGAGGGGAGAGTGTGTGTGTGTGTTCACTTACCTGCCGCCGATGGGGCTTGGTCGTTGGAGTACTAGTTTGCCGGCGTTGGCTTTCGAGAGTAGATCGTGAGAGTCAAGAAAACAGAGCGTTGGGTGTGAGAGGATATATATATATATATATAGAGAGAGAGAGAGAGAGCGCGTTGGGTGTAAATGCAAACAATTAATTAATTATGAATTAATAGTCAATTTGTTAATAAGTTGAGGTCTGACTTTTTCTTGTTATGCCACATGACTTAATGTGGAGGCTTTTTCCTCTCCGTTTAATTATAGAAGGATCATAATTTTATTGTCGAAAATGGTTATATGAAATATTGTCACAATTTAGGGTTTCAATAACCGATTCAGTGAATTTAGGAGGCTACCGAAGAAATTTAGTGAAATAATCAAATAATTACCTAATTCCTATTTTCTTGGTGGTTAGATATTAATTGTATCTTCGAAGCTGATCAGGGTGATGCAACAGCAAACTCTTAGATTGCTTGAGTTAACTTTGTAGATATAAGTCTACTTCATAAATGCGGTTGCTCTAGTTGCAACAGCACGCCACTTTCAACCACAAGGTTTGGAGTTCGAGTCACCAAGGGTGCTAAGTGTAAAAAGGGTCACTGTTGACTTCTGGGCAGGAGGTTTACTTGGTGGGATTTAGCATATCGAAAGAAAGGAAGATATGAAAAGCTTCAGAGTTTATAATAAATAATTGATTATATGCAGCAGTTATTTTAAATAAATTAATAAGATGCAGACCATGAGATCAATCTATAAGCACGGCACTTTCGAAATCCCCTAGTTTCATATCTCTTGTTTGAAATGTCTGTGACTTTGTCAACTTTTTATGCAGATGGATTTATGATGAATCAAAAGGGCTATTTCGTGATGTCTCTTGTTGATAGGGGTCAGCCGATAATTATCCTTCTATTGCAACTGCTATTGGCTCGTGTCTTTTGTCAGGTAAGTGAGATGTGGCCCATCTGTTTTGAGTTTTAGCTATCTTTCTTTGTTAATAATGGAAAATATCAGGTCTCTTTATTGCCTGTTTTTGCTTCCCTCACTCCCCATCCTTTATTAGTGCTGGTTGTGTGGGCCAGGGAAAGGTGGGTATGCATGCATTAAATCCAAGGAAGTCTATCAGTGTGGCAAAGATGGGAAACCTCTAATAACCCAAAACTATTACCATGTGATAGACGTTATTGTAGATCACTGTATCTTCTCGACCTAACAGATATATGGTCTCCACCTAATTATATAGGTAGTTTGCTTTTCATAGTTATTTATTCAACTTGCTGTATTAAGTAATGATATTATCATCTATACATCAAAGAGTCGATCTTTTCAGCTGCATCAATCTCATCATGCTTGTGATACTTTTTGTTGCTGCTTATTTGTTGTGGGTAAAATAATTTTTTCTTTCCTCATATATACGTAGGGCTCGTTTGGTAGAGTGTATAAGAATAATGCTAAATAGAGTGTATAATGTTTGTATTAGTTATGGAAAGATTAGTTATAGGACCATAGATTTTGGAAGTACTCTTGTAAATATGGTTTCAATACAACCATGTACTAATTTGTTCCTTCTGGAATATATACACAATTACCAGTTTCCAAAAAAAAAAAAACCAAACTGAAAAGCGACTCTTCCCAAATGCAGGTCATCAAGGGAAATGGGAGAGAGTATACTTATCGAGTTGACATGACTCACATTCTAGAATGGACAAGTGAGACAAACCAAGTACCTCCTCCGTTTCAATTTGTTTGTCCTACTTTCCTTTTTAATCCTTTTAAAAAGAATGCCTCTTTCCTTTTTTGGGAACTCTTTAATTTCAACTTCCCAAGTGACATGTTTAAGACTACAAAATTAAAGGGCATTTTAGTACATCTACATTTTCCCTTGTCATAAAAAAAAAAAAGTACATCTACATATCTTTAGTTGATGACCACACACTACAAAAGTCTCCTTAAATGGAGGGAGTACCATCTTTTTGAAGTTTTGATACTCTGAGATGTCCTAATCATTTATCTAATAAATCGGGAGAATCAATAACATGACAAACGGTTGAAGGTGGACAATTTATGAGTGATTTAGTAAGGGATAAGTTGGTTGGTGATAGTTTTTTAAGGGTTGGGTTGCTGGAGTTCTACAAGCAAAGTGACAATGTTGGTTGATGCGCAACAACTAGAATTACTGTCGAACAAATAGTCACCGAAAATATGCACGGTGACGTAAACTTTGTTACTGATCACTGGTAAATGCACAACGATTAAATCTTCACACCTGCTCTAATATTATGTGAGAGAAGAGAGTTTGAGAGAGAACTCAACTTGATTATCTCAAGCCATTGGGGTTCTAAATAGCCAAGTGTTCTTAGTCCTCTAAGAAAGGAAAAAGAATAAAAAATTTCATAATTACAAGAGTATACTATATTTACAATATCCTAGAATATTCTAATAATAGAGAAGTAATCAATTTGTAAAAGTTAAAATCTTTTTCCCAGTATAAGGTAGCTCTCAAAAATTGAGAAAGTGTTCTTATGAGTTTAATGAAAAATCAACTCTTTGTACAACTTAAAGTAGTCGGATAAAATTGGTAGAGTAGTAGGATATTTACATCTATTGGAGGACATTGGTTCCCAGTAAAAATGGTTTATCATTTGCACCTAATTCTTGTGGTTGAAATTTTCGCTGTGAAGTTGTATCTTGCTCCATTTCACTTGCCATGTTAACAAGCTTTATTTCATGTTTGGTTTTTCAAGTTTACATTTACATTGGTCATCTCGTGAAGTCAATCTTCTGGTCGATGATTTGTATTCTGGACTTTAATTGCCTGAAGGTTTGCTTAGATTAAAAAATGTTCAGGTTGCTAAACTTGTTATATTGGGAGTCGTGGAGTAGGTTTTAGGGGGTTGGAGTAGCGGCAAAGGGATGTGAGGAGGGGAAAGCATGAAAGTTTATAGAGTGACCTAAGATTTTAAACTAGATTGAAATCATATGTTTCTTACTTTGCTCTTCTAAGGTTACTCATGGTTTTAACTTGCTTTCAATTCTCTAAATGCAGCTTGTTGCAGCACTGGTGGCCCTTGACATTTGTGGAGGAAGTCTCAGATGGTGTGCAATATTTAGCTTTAGGTCCGATCTGTATCATTCTTCCGGTAGTTATTTGTGTCCTGTCCATCCAGTTCTTTTCTATTTTTATTAGATGATAGCAATTTCAAAAGGTGAGAAAAGTAGGTTGATGAATATCATTCATCCAGCAAAGTATGAAATAAAAACGTCTTTGCTTTGAACTTTCTATTTTCAAGTGTCACAGCTCTCAACTCAGCTGTGTGACCCCCTCCCTCCTTCCCCCTGGATTGGTGCAGACGCTGTCAAAACTCAGAAGGTTGTCGTTAGTGGCGTTGATTGGCTATCTATACTAGACTCAAAATGTTATACTGCTTCGTTTCTGTTGGTAATTTATTTTGAAGATTTCTCATCAATTTTTATATTCGCTTCTCTTCCAAGTCCCCAGAAGAATGCTACTATTTATACTTGTGACTTATAATCAAGTAGTGGGAGCCTGTTGAATTGAAGGCCAATGACGCCTTCCTAGATTAGAATGAGAAGCTGATTATGGCTTGTCAAGATGAGGAAGTTTGTGGTGTTCAATGTTATTGAAGGCACTTGTGTTATGCTACTATGAGATGTTTTGCCGGAAATAGAAAAAAATTATGACAGGTTACCATACCCCAACAGAAGACAAAAATGTATGATTGTTGGACGAGAAGGAGTTTTGCTTGAATGGTAAACACTCTTCACTTTCAACGTGAGTTTGAGTCATTAAGAGAGTAAAAAGATGGGAGCTCATGGGAGCGGGTAAGTTATTAAAAAGAACGGGTGTGATTGTGGGGCTTCATAAAAAAATTGGACAGTGAGTTGCTTGGACGGTAAATACCCTCACTTTCAACTTTAAGGTTGTGAGTTTGAGTCATTAAGGGATTGAAAAGATTGGGAGTCCCTAGAGGGGTAATTTTTTTAAAAAGTGTGATTGTTTTTGCTTCGTAAAAAAAAAGTTTTAAACAGAACAAGTACGAGTAAATAAAAAAGCAAATAAATAAATGTGAGTGCTAGTCAAAGATATTCTACATTTGATTCTTCACCGTACATAAATCACTTTTTTCTTTAAAAAATAATATAAAAAGTTTGGGATGTAATATTGTGAGGCGTTTTATGTTTTACTTTAAAAATTTGATAGTTTTCTCTTATAGGCTTGAAGTTTTGAACTTGTAGAAGAGCCCGAAGTTGTACTTTTGGAGTAACGGTTTTTTTTTCTTTTGGTTTAAAAATTGACTTTTTAAGTGTTTTGAATTCAATATAACTTATAAGCACTTTTGTGCTATTTGGGTAAAATTAAAAGAAGTAGTTTTAAGCACTTATTTTTAAATAAAAAATAAAAAAAGCCGAAATTTATTACCTATGATTTTTAATTTATAAGATAAAATTTATTAGTCCATCGATTATCTTAAAAGGCTATCACCCAAGCAAAACAAATGAGCCTCCTAGTCAATTATGCCTCATTTATTTTCGTTACGATTCAGACGTCTGAAACTGAATATTAAGATGTGCATTAAGATTTGGATGTCCAAATCTGAATATACATTTGAATATTAAGATGTGGTCTCTAGAACTGAACATTGAATGATTAAGACTGTTTTGAACGTGTATATAAAATTAAATATATTAATAAACTATTATAAAATTTTCATTTCAACAAAAAATATTACTTTTTGATAAAAAAATAAATATATTTTAAATGTTTACATTTGATTAAAAAAATTAAATTATACGATATGCAAATAAAATTTATTGTAACATAAATATTTTAAAGATTTTAACATATACATCTTCTCATAAAAAAAATTATTCAACTAATTAAATCTTGTTCCGATTCAATTGGTTAGATATAAGATAATTTAATAATTGACTAAGAATTAGTAGGATTAAATTTTAACATTCAAACATTATAGAACGTGTCAAATAATGAAAATATACAATTATCAAGTATTTCCTTTTCTTTGCATTAGTTGAAGTACAAGTTCTTCACACATATTGCTCATTATCTGTGAACTTGCAGCTATCCAACTAGGTTCATTTGTTTCTTCAAAATAGAAATTTTAGGTGCAATAGAAAGAAATGTTGTAACTGGAGTGTGTGAATCCTCATAGATATCAAGTGCCCATATATATAGAGTCAAAAGATATATGGAGTCCAAAGGGTATGTGATTTTCTTCGGGGTTCGAGAGATGGAATAGATAAGGCCCCACAAGTTAAAAATTTGCCGCTGGGAATTCACACAAAAGGGAACGAGAAATTCTCAACAAAAGAATGCTCTATGAAATGAATGTGAAAGTAATTTTCCATGTGACGACTTTTCATGTAACTCCACTCTCGACTTGGATTATACATCCAAAAAGGTCCACTCTCGGTCATTTCATACATTGCCTAGCAAAGATGTGGTTATCTGAAGTGAATTCGCTCTTTTGTAGTAGATGTCGAACCTACTGTGTCTTATTGACTAAGAAGGGGGGAGACACAACAACTATATGGACCCCTTTCTTTCAGTTATTTCAAATGCTTTCCCAGGCCAAGTCAAAAAAAATTATTATTATATACATATACAAATATTCTTTATCATTCTAATCTTGATATAATTCCAAAATGTCTATTCTTTGACTCTCCTATAGTTTATAATATATTCTTTCCATCTTGAATAGATATTCTAACAACAAACTACCTAGCTTATCCAGATGGCAGCTCCATATCGTGAAGTGCAACACTTCTTTGTGTTCTTCTTCTTCCTCGTTGAATATTAATTGAGGTGACTTGTATTGCTTAAAAAGATCATCATTTATACGCATCTTCCTAATAAAATTATGAACTACCAAACATGCAACAATATCTATCTGAACATCAACTGGAAAAATAGAGGCATCTTGTCCAATATATAAAATCTTATTTTCAGAACTCCATAAGCACGTTCTATAACATTTCTGGGTTGTGCATCACCATGCTCAAATTTTTTTCCTTATTAATAGTCCGCCTATGACGATAATCTCCTAACCAATATCAAACGTTACAATATGGTGCTAGAAATCCTTGAGTATTTTGATATGCCACATCACATAAATAATACTTATCTGTCATTAAAATAATGTTCAAATTATCACATTACAGAGTTAAATATTATTTCATTATAGTTGAAGTTGTATCACAATTACTAAAAGGGGAAATGAAAAGCCATTATGTGGATTGGATTCAATTTCCATTAGAATTCAAGCATAATGTGCTACCCTTCCCATTCAACATAAACATAAGTGAAGAGTGAATACCATATTAAAATCACACTTGCTAAGTGTTTCTAAAGGGTAAATCGACGAATGATGTGAACTGCTAGAGTTTTAAGTGCAATTATGAACATAAATGAGTGTTCCTAAAGAGTAAATTGACGAATTGCCCTTGAACGATTCACTCAAACTCCATAACTATACATAAATTTAGAGAAAAAAGGGAATTTTTTTTTATTGCTGATAGATTCCGTTAATAAAAGGAAAATAGAATTAGATGGAAAGTTAGTTACAATTATTTTAGTAATCACGTGCATAACATGTGCCTAACTAATTCTCTAACTAATTGGTCAACTCATCATATGCTTTTAATTAGTCAACTAATCAATCAACTAATTCTACATTACAAAATAAGTAACAAGGAAATTAAGCACATATCAATACTCCACCCTTAAAATAATTCTTGTCATCGGGTCAATAAACGCCATTTCTTTAATAATATTGTAAGTGGCGTATTCCCGTTCGAAAAAGAATGAAGTGAAACAAATTCAGGATCGTATCAAAGCAATGATATCTGGAAGGATTGAATTAGGAAAACTCCTAAGTAAACTTTAAGAAATTCATTCAAAAACTGATTTTAGGTTCATTATTCAACTATTGGACCAAAACCTAACTTGTAGACTTTTCTTTCTTCTTATAAAGTCTCTTGTCAAGAATAGACTCTGGAAGCAAAACGACATGCCTTGAATCTGTCTGAACACAAGGAAGAACCACAAAAGCAACATTGGAGTTGGAACCAATCTTCTTTTTGAATTGAGATATGTGGAATATGAGATGAATCTTAGAATATAAGCCACCGAGCCCATGATCTGAAAGGGACCAAAACATTTTGCAGTTAAATTCTGAAATGAGTGATCCTTTATAGAGAGTTGCCTATTAGACTACAATTTTTACGAAAACCCAATCACCCACTTGTTAGCTTCTCTCATTTCTATGCTTGTCAGCTTGAACTTTCATCTTGTTCTGAACTTTACTTATGTGAAACTTCAAACACTTGATGGTAGCTTCCCTAGCATGCATACTTTTGTCCACTATATCCAATTGAGAATCAAATGGTAATTTTCTAAAAATATCTTATCTACCTTCAAATTCTTTCTAATCCCTCTTAAATTTTTACTAAATTGTTCCATAGATGAAATATAAAATGTAATAAATATAACATATGAACAGATACAACAAAAAATAACTAAACAAAGACAATATTCAAGATGATAAAAAGATCAAAAATGAAGAAAAAAACTTCCTATTTTTTAGACTACAGAAGCAAAAAATAATCTAATTATAGTATGTTATGATATCTCTTATCTTTCTCCGACTCTAATTCACATGTATCAGGAGATTAAAATACAACAACACCAATAATAATATATCTTGTGTAATCTCAAAAGAGGGTTTGATCATATCAACGAGTTTGATGATCAAAGAGTCTCAACAAAATTAGTTCTGTAAAACAAAATTTTAATATGAGAATATACATAGTTCAACAATAAGTATATAACTTGAAAAAAGTTCTTTTAAGTTAAAAAATGTTAGTCATTTGTTGCAATATAATACCTTGATTTTAGTTCTCAAAAATATTAATAGTATATTTAACTTTAAATAGTTTAATTTAGATTTTAAAATATCAGACAAAGTCCTATAGTTATTTTACTAATAACTTAAAAATTGGAAAGACAAGTTACTACAATACTGATGTCAAAACCATAAACAAGGAAATAATGAATATTTTTAAATATTAATTGTATCCTAAAACAAAATTTTAATTAGAGATCTTAAGTATATAAGTGGTTTCAAAGAGTCTCAACAAAATTAGTGGTCTAACATAAATTTCTAATAAAAGACCTCAAATATATATATAGTTCAATAAAAATAATATAGTTAGTACAATATTACATAGGGTTTTATCATACAAAGTCTCAATAAAATTAGTGGCCTAAAATAAAATTTTAATAAAACACCTCAAGTATATCCACAGTTCAACAATGATAATATATCTTTGTAATCTCACAAGAAGGTTTGATGATCAAAGTGTCTCACAAAATTAATAGACTAAGATAAAATTCTACTAACAGACCTCAAATATGTGTACATAATTATTATTTTTAATCATGGCTAATATTTTTTTTCACTCAAAAACATTATAAACATCAATACACCAAATTTTTTATTTCAACAAAAATTCTTGACAAACATCTATACATCCCAAAAGAATTGTTAATATAAAAAAGTACTTGTAAAGATTATGAAACTTATCCGCTCAAGAGGATAAAACTTGGTGTTTGATTGAGAAAAGAGAGGAAATTGTAGTAGTGAGAGCAATGTCGTGCAAAAAGCCAGAGAGAACAGAAGTAATTATTTTATAGCATATTAAATAAGTCTGAATGTTGTTAAGACTCTCCTAAGAATCCTAATTCATTTAGGTCTTTTTGATCCATTAAGAGGCTTTTTAAAAAAAGAAACAAATGAACTTAATGGGTTGAATCTGAATGATTCAGATTTAGATATAAAAATAAAACACACTTAGTGGACTAAATCTAAATGATTAAGATTGAGACCTCCATTAAGTCCAAATAAATGAGGTTTTAATTAAAGTGTGGAAGAGTTGTGGCTCTCATCTGTATGTACTATTCTATTTTGTAATTTGTGTTTTTCTAACAATATGAGATTTAAAGAATCCAAGTTAGATGAGATTAAGAGCCCGTTTGAATTGGCTTAAAAAAGTAGTTTTTAAGTCAAAAATAAAAAAGTCAAACTGTAATGACTTTTAAGTCAAAAAATAAAAAAGTAGGGGAGACCTACTTTTGATTTCTAACTTATTTTAAGTCATGTTTTACCTTGCCAAACACTTCGTAACTTATTTCAAGTCATTTTTGACTTATTTTAAGTTATTTTTTATATTTGCCAAACACTTCCAAAAGTCAAAAACTGACTTAAAAGTAGGTTTGACCAATTTTTAAGCCAATTCAAACGGGCTCTAAGAGTACATTTGGATTGACTTATTTTAGGTCCTTTTAAGTTAAAATAGATTTTAAATAATTTTGTAGTGTTTGAATAAAATAAAAAAAGTACTTTTTTTGGTAACCAATAAAAGAAGTACTTATAAGCACTTGTTTCCAAGTCAAAATAACTAAAATAATTCTAAATAATGACTTTTGACTTATAAGTCATAAGTCAAAATTAAAGTCAATTCAAACATGCTCTTAAGTATTGTCAAGCTAATTCCCGTTCATTTCATCTATATTGCATTCTTTGGGGAGTGTGAAGAATATGGTACTCCACCCGTTATAAAATAAGTGTTGTTTCAACAAAAAAAAAATTGTTACAAAAATAAGTGTTACTTTAAGAAATTCTAAATTAAGAAATAATAATGATTTTCCACTATACCTTTATACTCCCTCTAGTAAGTGAGTTATTGGGATTTGAAAACAAAATATTTACGAACAAAAATTCAAAGCTACTTTCCACTATAGCCGTTTGATTATTCTCAAATTATTTTCACAGGAAATGTAAGATAGTTAAGAACCTCATTCATTAAAAGGAAGGGTAAATATATATATAAAAGTCCTAATTGTTTTCTTGAGCTTTGAAAAATTCACTTATTTTAAATTATGAAAAAAGTTTATACAATTCACTTAATATGGGCTAGGAGTATTAAAGAACTATTTCTTTTTAATAGTGCTCAATTCTCAAAAAATATCTAATAAATAAGAGTAACTTAGTAAACTATATTTTGTATTTATTATTTTTCTGGATGAACGTAAAATGAGCTAAAGCGATATTTTATTTTGAGACTGAAAAAGTATTTAAGCTATGATAAGTGGGTAATTTACATACTTATTGGTCCTTAAGCTTTCATTATTGCGCGGTCAATGGCAGAGCCATAAATTTAATTAAGGGTGTCCAAGAATAATGTTTTGTGGCTGTCAAAAAAAAAAAATGTGCTATTTGGGGTTCGAATCCAAAATGGTGTCCAAGAATAATGGTTTGTGGCAATCAAAATAAAATAAATATTGTGTTATTTGGGGTTCGAACCCAAAACTCCTTCACTCAAATGAATACCTATTACCACTACGCCAAAGACATAGCTTTTGTCAAGAGTGTCCAACTTTAAATGTGAATTTAACATATATATACAATGTAATTTTCGAACGAAGGGTGTCCAGTTAAAGTTGAACAACGAGAAATTATCGGGCTAAGGGATGCAACAAGGCTGTTGCAATCGTAACTACTGATGGGGCGTCGCAGCGCGTGCGTACGCGAGATCTATTTTATTCTGAGTTTTATTTGATACTTTTAGAAACTATAAATAATCCAGTTTTAAGACTTTGTTAGTGGTTCCAAAATTCTGAATTTTGGCGTTGTTTTTTGGTGAGTTTAAGCGTTAGTAAACTATAACTTACGTTCTTGATTATCAATATTGAAACTCTGCATTCTTTACTTTATAATTTAATTGTTGCACTTTTCATAGGTAACTAAACATAGCTAGAGTTGTGGAATCTTAAACAAGGAGTAACATTGAGATAGTTGTGTAGATAGATACTCTAGACGGTAATTCTTAAGGTACTGTTAGTTCTTTCATTTTGTATGAATTATAATGAAGATGTGCATTAGAATTACATGTATTCATTATGTTCTTGGAAAAAAGTTAAGAATAGGAAAAGAACTTGGAATGTGTTTCATTCTATGAATTTGAGGTCCAACGGTGATAATCTACTTGTGACTAAGTTAATTGTCATTAATGCATCACCTGAGTGTTGTAAATACTTGGGATAATATCTCCTAGATGGATCAAGAAAAGTTAGTTATTGTACCTCAGAAGATTACTTGATTAGAGTTTTAGAAAAGCAATTAGATTACTCTTACGATCCGAAACAGAAATCCACAACCCTTAGTTTAGCATTCGTATTAATAACAATCAAGTTTTTAAGTCTAAGCATAATCCAACTTAATTCCTTTAAACATTTACTTTCAGCAAGGATTTTAGAAATAATGATTATTCGTTCAATATTCACATTTCCAGTAATCACGTAAGGTATCAAGGATGAAGTGATTACATGACTGCGATAATTATCGCTTAGGTCAATTACTACTAATTGAGCTTAGCTGACTACTGCATTTTTCGAAAGTTTTTCCCTTTATCTAAAAAAATAGTTGAGGGATGAATTCCAATATTTCATACAGGAAATAGAAGAATACCTTCATGAAGCATGGCCGAGGTTTAAGAAAAAAATTGCTATAATAGTTGAATCACAGAATACCAAATGAGTTGTTGGAATATTTATACAAATCTCTTGATGCTCTAAATAAGCTTATCACCAACTTTATTCTTTGGACCACATCAACAGCTCTATTAAAAGGCACATTTTTTAAACTTGTTGGGTCCATTGAAGTGTTGAATATGGCATGTATAACATAAAACATGTATTTGTTGTTGATTATATATTAAACCCTCTCAATTTTTGCCATTTGTTAAAATTACAAAACACCTTTGGACCATCAAACCATTTTATTTATGAAATGCTCAATTGAGCTATGTTCATCATATGGATAGAAATTGACCATATAAAAATAAAATGGCGAAATGACGTGGGAGATCTTTGTACGCGACTCTATTTGTTAATTGAATCATCTTACTCATCACTTTGCCAACTAAATCCTTATACATACTAGAACACAATATTTTTAAATCCCGTGGCACTAATGTTGTTGAATTAGAAAAATGCATATTTACACGTGTTTGAAAGCGAGTTAAAACAATAATATTTTACATCTAAAAAACCAATTTAACAAAATTACAAAAAAAAAATATCTTCTTTAACTCTTCTC